>NW_027507748.1:581106316-581706316 GCF_037356315.1 Lithobates pipiens | reverse complement strand
GGGCAATACAGCGGCCCCGGAGGACAGCCTTATGGGCCGACCATAAGGTCTGGAGCGAGACGTTAGGAGTGTCGTTTTCCCTAAAGTAGTGTTCCAGATTGGATTCTAGTTCGGTTTTGGATGGGGGGTGCTGTAGAAGAAATTTGTTTAGCCGTCAGTTACATGGCCGTCGTATAGGAGTACCGGGGTTCAGCGAGAGAGAGACGGGGGCATGATCCGACCATGAGGTGGGGAGAATCTGCGCCGAATCGACAATACGTAGTGCATTGTTGTTTACAAAAAAGTAATCGATACGGGAGTGGGTTTGATGGGGGGCAGAGTAGAAGGTATAGCGGCGGTCGGTCGGATGAAGAGCCCTTCAAGCGTCAATAAGACAGTGTCTCCTAGTCAGCTGGCGGAATAGTTTGGAGTCCCTAAGGACCCGTGCCTGTGGGGTTTGAGGGGTCACTGCCAGGCGGTCATGGACAGCAGAGTGGGATAGGTTAAAGTCTCCTCCTAGCACAAGAAGGTCTGAGGGCGTGCGAGTAAGAACCTTAGCCAGAAAGCTATGTTGGCGCGTGTTTGGAGCGTACAGGGCGCATAGGGTAATAGCCTGCGCTTGCCAGGTGCCTCGAAGAATGATGAAGTGTCCAAGTGGGTCGAGATATACGCTGGAGCACGTAAAGGGGGCCCCTTTTTTAAAAAGGATAGCGACCCCCGCCCTCTTTCGTGGGTTAAAAGCTTGGTAGGCCTGTGGGTAGTAACTGGATGCGAATCCAAAAGAGTCCCCCTTGTTAAAATGTGTTTCCTGAACCATAATGATATCGGCCCGTGATTGCCGAAATTCCCGGAGCGCCAGACGTCTTTTTTTGTTTGAGTTAAGCCCGTGGACATTTAGTGATAGTACCTTAGCCATTGTCATATAGGGAGTAGATAAAAAGCATACTTAGCTGAGGCCAACAGTAGCAAAGCGTGATCCGGGAGCGTGGCATCCAGGGGAGGAAGTCAGGCGGCGTGCCAGATAAGGAGGACCATAGAGCAGGAGGGGGTAGAAGCCTAGGGTAAAGAAAAAGAGTTAGAATACATACACAATTAAATAATAACACAGTCATTTACAGTCTGGCCTACAGGGACCGAGATTTCCCAGGGCCAAGTTCCAATTGGGCTCCCCGGGCTCCCTCCCAAACAATAAGGGGGGTAAAAAATCCGGGGAGGTAGGTCCCAGATAGGGAGGCCTGGAAAAACAGGAGTCCAAAAAGGAATGCAAAAACAGTTGACAAAAACGCCAAAAAAAAAAGAAAAAAGAAAAAGAAGAAAAAAAAACCCCTAAAGGGGAACAAAAGAAAAAAAAAAGGGGGGGGGGAGGGGGAGGCAGGGAACTATCAGGTGGCTAACCACGGGGGGGTGGGTAACTCCGAAACCGGCCTGTCCGAAAGGAGTCCAGGGCCAGCCCAGTTCGTGTAGCGGGGGTAGGTAGGCTATAGGCCAACGGGGGGGCACAAGAGAAAAAACAAGACAAAAAAAAAGGGAAAAAAGAAACGTAGTGGTGTTCGTGGGAGCTCAGGAGGGCAGGGTCATTGTGATCGATGTCTGGTTGGGAGGGTAAAAAAAAAAAAAAGCAGTGTTCTGCGTGGCTCCTCCTGCGAGCTCATCCCATTCTATGTTTGGGGGGTCTGCGCGGGTGCTCAGGACCTTCTGCCAGACCACCGGCGGTGGAGGCGGCGTGGCCAGCAGGTCCCAGGCAGGCAAGTTGGGGGCGGGGATCTCCAAAGCGTCACAGAAGGAGTCCAGATCTTCCGGATAACGTAGGATGGGCGTCTTCCCCTGGTGTTTAGCGGTCAAGCTGAAGGGGTAGCCCCATCTGTAGGCAATACTCTTGTCTTGGAGTGTGCGCAGGAGAGGCTGCAGTAATCTGCTCTTTTGGAGCGTGATCCAGGATAGATCTGGGTATATCTGCAGTGGGGAGTTATCAAAGGTAAGGTCATGGATGGAACGTGCTTTCCGCATGATATCTTCTTTCAGGGGAAAAGAGTGGACCCGACAGATAATGTCCCGAGGTTGCGATGAGGAGCCTTTAGGGCAGAGGGCTCGGTGGGCCCTGTCCATTTCAATAGGTTTGTCTGCGGGCTCTCCCAGCATTTCATTAAACAACTCTTGTAGCGTAGAATGGAGGTCTTCAGAACCTTCTGATTCTGGGAGGCCACGGACGCGGATGTTGTTTCTGCGCCCCCTATTGTTCAAGTCCTCCACTTGGCGCTGCAGTTCCCGGAGCATAAGGCGGTGGTCTGATCCCTGCATTTGGGTCTGGTGGACTGTCAGCTTTGTGTCTTGTAATTCTTCTTCCACCATTTCCACCCGGTCTGTCAAGTGCTTGAGGCCGGCATGTAAAGATTGGATTTCCGCTCGGCATGTAGCTTGCACGTCAGCAATAAGTTGCTTGAAATCGTCCTTAGTTGGGATCACTTGTAAATAAGCTTGCCAGTGAGAGTCCAGTCCTACGTTCTGACCCCGGGTCGCAGGGGCAGGGGGAAGAGGCATCTGGGGGACCCCAGCATGGGGACCTCGGTGCTGGAGATGGGGTGGAGAGGGTCAGGGGTCCCACGGCTCAGACAAGGCCTCTCCGTGAGGAGACATCACCGATGGCTCCGGGGGGTCTCTTCCTCTGGTTGAAGGGGGAGCTTGTGCCATCCGTGCGTAAGAGGGGGGTGTAAGCGCACGCCCCCTTGACTCACTGTGGTCTCTGGAGCGTTGGGGCCATTGGGCCTTAGGAGCAGTGGGGCCTGGCCACTCAGAAAACTGCCCCCATCCCCCTGTCGAAGCAGACGTCATCGGGGGGTGCTTGGGGTGTATCAGCTCCGGGAAGTCCTCCAGCCCTGCAGACAAATCCGAGGGGGGGCTGCTTGCAGCAAGGGCCCCCGGGTCTAAGCAAGTACGGAACAGCTGGGGGAAAGCTGCAGTGCACTGTGTGTACTGTGACGGAGGCTGTGGCGTGAGCCTGGCTTCCGGATGGGTGGATGGTGGGCCGGGTGAGTAGGGGGAGGCATGCTGAGGGTGTACCCCCCGGTGGGGGTCGGCTGGGTCCAGAGAGCTGTGCCTGGGATAAGCGTCCCTCCCTGGGGAGCTGTGGGGGCCAGCGGGTGGTCAGCGTACATTGCTCATGGTGCGTGGCTGCGGCGGCCGGCGCCATCTTGGGACTCCCCGGAGGTCGTGGTGCGGCCTTGTCCCTTGGATGGTTGGGTAAGGAGCCGGGGGGATAGGGGGGGTCATGTAGAGGACTCACCCCTTGGAGCACATCAGCCAGTGCTGGGAATCCGCGGGCGGGGGGCTCGTGGTGGAGAGCGGCGGCGGCTGAGAAGGCTGGTGTAGCGTGGCAGCGGCCGGCGCCATCTTGCTACTCCCGTCCAGGGAGTCTTCGGGCGGAATAAAATAGCCCCGGAATGCTGCCGAGGAGCCCGGAGGCGGTTTGCGATGACCCCCGGGTGGATACAGAGCGGGTGGTCCGTGATCGGCCCATAAATGCTGGTTGTGTCCCCCGTTTGTGGCCTGTGTAACACTGGGCTGGACAGGAGCTCTCAAGCTAAGCAGGTCGGCTTCCGGTCACACCACCCGATCAGCGATTTTTATTGTGACTGCGACATTATAGCGGGCACATCGGACATTTTTGACACATTTTTGGAACCATTGTCATTTATACAGCAATCAGTGCTATACAAATGCACTGATTCCTGTGTAAATGGCACTGGCAGTGAATGGGGTTAACCACTAGGTGGCAGTGTGGGGGCTAAGTGTGTCCTGGGGTGTGTTGCTAACTGTGGGGGGGCGTGGCTGTATGTGACATTTCACTGATCTCTGCTCCGATCACAGGGAGCAGAGATGAGTGACACTGTCACTAGGCAGAACGGGGAGATGCTTGTTTACATTAGCATCTCCCCATTCTTCCTCCCCGTGAGACGATCGCGGGTATCCCCGTGGCGATCGAGTCCTCGGGACCGGCGACTCAACTCGCGGATGTGTGTTGGAAGCATTTATGTTGAACTGTTTCTTTGTTATATTTAAATATCTTCCATAAAGAACTTTGTTACATACATCTTTGCCTGATCTTTAAGTGGTTGTATACTCAATTTTTTAACTTTTACCTACAGGAAAGCCTATAATAAGGCTTACCTGTAGGTAAAAAAAAGATCTCCTAAACCTGTGCGGTTTAGGAGATATTCCCCTCAGTATGCGCCGCTGACTGCAGCGGCGCATGCGCACAAAGGGATTCTCGGCCTGAAAATCCAGCAGTGGCCGGCCGGCCGGAATGAAATCTCCCGCGCGCATGCGCGGGAGTGACGATATCGCGGCTCCAGCCACTCACAGCACCGGAGCTGCGATACCCGGAAGAAACGCTGAGGGAGCATGTCAGCTGGATCGGGCCAGATGTCGGGGCCTTGTTCTAAGGTAAGTATTTCATAATGAGCTAGTATGCGGTGCATACTAGCTCATTATGCCTTTTGCTTTGCGGGTTTACTACCGCTTTAAGTCACTTTAGGACAATCATACAGGGGGGTACATGCATGCTTGTCATATTGCAGAACATGGTTTACACCTGGGGACAAGATAAAATAGAGAAATTGCAGTACAAATGTCTAACGTGCAGCGAAACTATTTGCAGGTGTGTGACTTGGCATAGTTGACAGAAGGCCCTGGTAGTGAACGAGGTTGTGTGCTTAGGTTCCTTCGATATGATTAGAACACCAATACTGGGCCTGATTCATGGCATGGGGCATCCTAGGGAAGATGGAGTGAGGCTTCTGGAGAGAATAAGCATGGGCTATGTACAAGGAGCTTTTATGTGGGCAGTTACTGATGTTGGACGAGAAGGCCTGGCTCGCAGTCTCCACTCCAATTCATCCCAAAGGTGTTCTATCAGGTTGAGGTCAGGACTCTGTAAAGGCCAGTCAAAATCCTCCACCCCAAACTCGCTCATCCATGTCTTTATGGACCTTGCTTTGAGCACTGGTCCAAATCATTTGGTGGAGGGGGGATTATGTTGTGGGGTTGTTTTTCAGGGGTTGGGCTTGGCCCCTTAGATCCAGTGAAGGGAACTCTTAAGGCATCAGCATACCAAGACATTTTGGACAATTTCATGCTCCCAAATTTGTGGGAACAGTTTGGGGATGGCCCCTTCTTGTTCCAATATGACTGTGCACCAGTGCACAAAGCAAGGTCCATAAAGACATGGATGAGTAAGTTTGGGGTGGCGGAACTTGACTGGCCTGGCCTTCTTGTCCAACATCAGTGTCTGAGCTCACAAATGTCCACCTGGAAGAATGGTCAGACATTCCCATAGACACACTCCTAAACCTTGTGGACAGCCTTCCCAGAAGAGTTGAAGCTGTTATAGCTGCAAAGGGTGGGGCAACTCCATATTGAACCCTACGGACTAAGACTTTACAGCCATTAAGCCATTACAGTTCGTGTGCGTGAAAAGGCGGGCATCCCAATTCTTTTGACAATAAAGTATATATATAAAAATGTATTCACAAAAGTGGAATTCCACTTTAAGTAGAGTAATGTATGTAGATTGTAATTCTTGAGTATGCCCCTCTATTCCATGTTAGCATTATTCTATAGCACAGGCAGGTCACTATCATCTTCCCAACTGAGGAGCATTATGGAGTATTTGTGGTGCTCCATACAAGCAGAGGCTCACATTCTTTAAAGATGCATTCACATATTTTCTGGCGAATAGATTGTTTTAAGACACTGAAAATGAGTAGTAACCCAAATTTCTGCAGCTCGGCCATGATTCATGCAGCGACGAGGAGGTTATGGGTGCCGTCTCGTTTAGGAATGAAGTGCCACAACAGCGTTAATGGCTTTCAGAAGCCATCTCTTGGTGACGGATGCTTTCAGAAATCTGACAAATGCAAGTATTTAAAATAGTTTTGGTGAGATTTAGTTTACACAAGGGATCCTGCGGGAAGGAGATGCTGTTTATCTTGATGTCCTAACATCAGTGATAACATAATTCGATTGCTGGGGCCACCTCATTATGTTATTATTAATAAAGGGCACACCGAGGGCAGACAAGTAGCCGTAAGACAAACATTGTGCTCCAAGTAAGAAAATATCTGCTCCTGTCATATCTCTGCGAGCAGTGTTTAGAAACACTTCTGACACTTTCTACGTGAGAAGGATTTTCTGAGATTTGAAAAATAATTGTTACTCTTCACAAAACAAAATATTGATATAATGTTACTATGTGGCCAGGAGTACATAAAACTGAGGAAAGAACAGATCTTCAAATCCTTGTTTAATCCTGTAGCAGAGTGCCCCCTGACTCACCATGCTCAGATGGAGGTACGGGCTCTTATAACTCCTTTTTCCTGGATGCACCCAGGAGATATAAGGCCCACTGGTGCTGACAGCGTCTGTCTCGAGGACCAGAATGTGGCCTGGCCAGTCCATGCCCAAATGGGAGACTTCCAGGAAGGATGGCGTGTCCCTGCACTTTCCTTACTCCTCCAGAACCTTTCCCTGACACTAAGCACTCTCCCTGATGGACTGGTATCCTGTCCTTACACTCTCACTCGCAGAAATGCACGCCAAAGCAAGGAGCCATGGCTTTAAATAGGCTCTGCCCTCACCCAAGATGGCTGCTGAAGTCACATGGGGCGTCAACATCCAATTGGATAGCTACCTCCCTGTGAGCAAGGAAACTATAGAGGAACCAAGTTCCTCTCAAATTCCTTTCCATCTGCATGGTCCAACGCCAGGTGTACTGGAGAATGTACACTGTATCTGCCTACAACTACTATTCTGAGCCCCTGTTTGTACAGCTTTTGTCATTTTGACCCTGATTGCATCGTTCACCCTACTCTGCACCTGTAGTAAAGTTTAGATTAAAGCTACCCCGTGTCAGGTCATTCTGCCAATTCCTCTGTCACACAGGTTTAAAGAAGAATGGAATTCTGGAAGCTGTGCCTAAAACACGCAGGGCAGAAGGCAAAGGACTTCGCACCAGTATTGCCTGTGGCCTCCTTGAAGTTGATCATTTCCCTATTACTGATTAATCATCAGTGGCGGCCCATAATGCAGGGCACACAAGCGCTGCCCCACTATCCATGCATACGACCCCCTAATCTACATGTGGGTTACCAGACGCATGAATTCCAATGGGGTTTAGAGCCCCAAGCCCACCCAGTTGTGTGATTGGCCAAAAGGAGAAGCGTTCCAATTGGCTAGGAGGAGGAGACGTACACCAAGGAGGTGAAGCAGGTGAAGTTGCCACCCTTAGGAAGCGCTGTGGGCGCCATAGTTGGGGTAAGTGCCAGGCTCGTAACCATCCAACTGAAGGGGGGGGGGTTGTTTTGTGTGTGGATGACCCAACCGACTGGACTAGGTGTGCTGTGAGTGAACTGTTTACTGCCCCTTTTAAAAAAATTACCACCAGCCACCACTGCTAACCATGCATTGTTCTGCACTGTGTGGTAGGGGTCATCTTGGTTAGAGGCAGAGCTTTGCTTTCTCAAGTCAGAGCCTCTAGCAAGCAGAATAACGAACAGCAAGGCAGTGACATCATCAATTTCAATCAAAAATCTCCTGAGACCAGCAGTCACAGGCAGTCAGATCCTTAAATCTCAGACCACATGTTTACAACCATAAGGCTGTAGCTACAGGAGTGCCTAGGCACTTTAACAAACTAGGAAGTGCACTTTTCAGGGGGAATTAAAGACAAAAGGACCATTCTTTAGGGTACTGTTTAGGAACGTTTCTAGATGTTTCTTATAACATGCTGAGTCTTCACTTTTTGAGCTAACTTCCAATTTAAAGGCAGCTTTAGGCTATGTCCCAAATGGCTAGCTGTCAGGCTGAAACCAGTGTTTGCATAGTAGATCACCAGGGATTTGAGGCTCCCAGGGCACTATAGAAAGTAATGAAAGTTGTGTGCCGGTGTTCTGCCGTATAGTGTCCGGCCATGAAATAGTGTCCGCTCCGTACTGCGCATGCGCAGTACGGAGCAGACGAAGCTTCTGAAAATCTCCGAAGCTGAACGGCGCCTGCGCCGTGAGTGGAGGTGGTAGACTCACCATCCAAGCGGACATAGGGTTGTGAATTTTAGAGGTCCCCTCGCGGGCGAGCTTCGCTCTCCACGCTTCGGGCTCGGCCTCGCTGCGCTCGGCTCTTTTTTATTCCTACTCTATGTCCACTTGGATAGTGGGGATAGAACCTGGACTCACGGCGCAGGCGCCGTTCATCCTCGGCAATTTTCGGAATCTGTGTTGCTGTGTACTGCGCATGCGCAGTACGCAGCGGACACTATCTGATGGAGGACGTTATTTGACAAGACACCGGCACCTCTGGACATACTGCTGCCAGTTTACATAATGAAACGTAAATACAGGTACACTTTCGAAACTGCTATTGTAGCGCCACCCCCGAGAGAACTACTTGGTAATTTTAGTAGTCTGTTCTCAACTCCAAGAGCAACCTCAGCCCCACCAACACACCTGGTTGAATACAAAACAAGGAAAGCACATAGAAAAACACCAATAAAAAATACATTTTGCCATTCTGTGGGTAATACTAAAAAAATAATAAATACCCATTGAGAAATGTACTTAATCTACTTTACAAAATTTAGTATGAACGGCAGTACAACATAAATGAGCATGCAGTGGGTGAATATGAACACTGTCTGCTAGACAGAGTAATAACCATGGCAAAATGACTATTACCATGTTCTATACCACTAACTGAGATTAATTTGAATATTAGCAAATCAGCAATAAACAATGTAAATAAACATTAAATGCAGTGTGAGTGATACTACTACAACTCTACAACTCTACAATCGGATTTTCCAAAGGGAAATGTATGATGTCAGGCTGTTGGCGGAAAATTAATAACTCCAAGGCCAATAATAAATAACACATTTCGCAACATGGCTGGTTGACGAACGGCTGTTTAGAAACTAACTGAAAAGCGCAAACTGAAAAGTGCGAAATGAAAAGAATGAAATGAAAAGCGCAAATCACCACTCACCAAACTTCCACTGACACGAAATTAGCAGAAAGGCGCTAAAGAGCTGAAAAACAACGTAGTACGTCACTATGTTCGTATTTGTTGGCCGACAATTCCTTGCCGTTTCTATGCAAGATAAGTTTGGGCCAACGCCCTTCGGAGAAAAGTTCAGTGTTTTGTTGGCCAACAATCCGATCATGTGTACGAGGCTTAAAGTGGTTGTAAACCCTTACAAACCACTTTGACCTACAGGTAAGCCTAGATTAAGGCTTACCTGTAGGTCCAAGCAATATCTCCTAAACCTATATGGTTTAGGAGATATTTGCCCGAAAGTGGGCACCGCTGTCTACGGCGCATGCGCCGTAGACGGCGGCGCGCAGGCGCACTGAACGCGGCAGTTCCAAGAATGGAGCTGCCGCATTTGTCGACTCCCGTGCGCATGCGCGGGAGTGACGTCATCGCGGCTTCGCCGAATGACAGCGGCGGAGCTGCGAGACGCCACCAGCAAGATGGATGTGGCGGACTACAGGGGACAGCGGTGACTTCGCTGGCTCCTGTGTCAGGTAAGTGACATATAATGGGCTACTATGCGATGCATAGTAGTCCATTATGCTTTACCTTTGCAGGGAAAAAAAGAGGAAGTAAACTCATCAGGGTTTACTTCCTCTTTAAGAGTTCATCTGGGGTAACTGTTCTGTCGCGTACACAGGATCGGAATTTCCGACAACAAATGTTTGAGCCGACATCTGTTGGAAAACAATCCACGGTTTTTGTTGTCGGAAAATCCGATTGTGTGTATGCGGCATTAGGGGTAGACTTTAGTCCTGAGGCCGCGTACACACGGGCGGACTGTTCGTCCAACTTTGTCCGCTGAACAGTGTTTCAGCAGACAGTCCGCTCGTGTGTGGGCTTCAGCGGACAGTTTCAGCGGACAGTCTGACGAACAAAGTTTTTCGGAATTTCCGTAAGACTGTCCGCTGAAACTTGGTTTGAGCGGACAGTCTGCTCGTGTGTAGGCTTGTTCGGCAAACTAAGTCTCGCGCATGCTCAGAAAGAATTTACACGGCGAAGGTTGCATTGCAGTGTATCGGACGCCGAATTTCTCGTCCCGTCGTACGTGCCGTTCACGTCATTGTGCAAGTTTTCAGCGGACTGTTCGTTCGTCGTGTGTGGTCAAGTCCGCTCATGCAAATTTTGAACGGACTGTTTGTCAAACTGTTTGACGAACCTAGTTGGGCGGACAGTCCGTCCGTGTGTACGCGGCCTGACTCTTCAGCCGGCTAAACATTGGGGCCAAGGTGAAGGGATCAGTTTGATAGATTACTTTAAGTCCAACCAATTAAGTGTCTCCTTACAGTGACTCAAAAATAAAAGTCATTGTTTTACCACACCGTTCATTGCCTAGTTTTTGCATGAAACTGTCCCGTGTTGAACCACAAAAATTTAACATATACTGAAAGACGTCATTTAACTGTCAGATAACTTTCTTAATAGTCATGTCTTTGGGTTCGGGTATACAACCTTACCTAATTATTCTTGGAGGGTTAATCACTGAGCTTGGTTGGGGTTTTTCTGCTTGATCGCTATTGTTTTGCAGTTGGTAACAGGTGCAGTGGAGAACTCTATGCCTTTCCATAAATGTTCATACTTAACATACATTTGACTGTTATTACCATTAATATTGGATGGTGCCTCTACATCTGGCCACCATCATTTGTCTATGGCCATCTTTAGAGGAATATAGAGACTCATGCCTGGTTCCAATTTAGAGAATAATAGGATAACGGTTGCAGCGTGAGTATAAACAGCAGTGGGGTAAGAGGGTCTGAGGTTGCTACTTTTTTAAGCGCAATTTTGAATGCCCCAAGCATCAATCATACAAGTCACAGACATCTGACACTGTACAACTGTCTATGAACATAAATCACACAAACCGATTCTTTGAGGCCCTATCATTGACGTGGTTTTAGGTCAATGATAGGCTCGCTTGTCTTGGAGTTGTCTAATCTAGCAATTTCTGCATCTCTGTGAATGCTGGAAATGAGAAGAATCAAGGTGTGGATAGGGTTAAACTGACCTCTCTTTGAGATAGCCATGCTCTTCAATCTGTCAGCAGACTGTCAGTAGCAGGTTCTGGTCATAGGAAGGGTGTGTAAGTGCTGAATGACTTGCTGCCTTTTCAGACAGAGAAAGCAGGGTCAGGGAGGCCCTATGCAAGGAATGCAAAGGTATTTGTCAGTAATGGTACATGCCTTTGTGTGCTTGTGCGTAAAGGTAAAAATATGTGTACAAATGCATAGGAGTGTGTGCCCAGGTGTGATTACAATTGTGGGCCATAATGTCACCTGAATGAAAGAAGAAGTGCATAGCAGTGTGTACTGTTATGTGTGTTAAAGTATAGATCTTTTTTTGTATGTTAAAGTGTAGATCTTTTTTTTTTAAGTACGGTAACATAAATCCACCTCTTAACATAGTTAGTCAGGTTGAATAAAGACACGCTCATCAAGTTAACCATTAAGTAAAAAAAATATATATAAACACTCAGGACCCTAAACCTGTAACTGACATGGAGAAAGGCAAAAAAAAATAAAAAATTGTGTTTAAATTTGCACTGAAATAGTTTCCTGCCGATCATCCAAATTTGGATCTACAGTGGATATCTTATATTTTTCAGCAACACCTACAGCCCTTTTTAAAGAAAGTCCATGAATTTCCAATAAAGATCATTTCAGATTTTCACAGCTTTCTCGGTAAAGAACTCTTTCTTACAAATCTCTTTTTTGTTCCAGTAACAAGGGATGTTGTTGTGACTACTTTGGTGTAGTCTAGTGTCTAGTGACTACATGACTGAAATAGGTTTTGAACATGTCACCATTTTTCTAGGTAAATATATTTATAAAGGTGTTATTGACATGGAATGTTCACCACATGTCAGTAACAAGCCATGCATGCATTGACTATTCCATACATACAAAGAAACCAAAATAAAAAGGTTCACAAATTAAGTTACGTGTAATAAAATGGAATGACACAGGGTAAAAGTATTGAACATGTGAAGAAAGGGAGGTGTAAAAAAGCATAGAAAGCCCGGACACTAGTTGAAATCTATCTATCAGTAATTAGAAAGCAATCCTGCCCCTTGTCAGTGCAAATTAATATCAGCCGGTTCAGTCTCAACTGATGGCTTATAAAAATGTGTTTCATTACCATGGTGTCACACAAGAAGCATCTTATAATGAGTAAAGGCTAGACATGTGTATGATGAAAACAGTTTATTTTCGATTTGTTAATCTAGTTACCCTATTTATAGGCGTATAACACCCAACCCAATTTTAAGTGGGAAGTTTAAGGATTTTTTTTTTTCACAGCCCCCTTTACAGTACACAGTCCCCCATCCAGTACACAGCCCCCCATCCAGAACACAGCCCCCCTCCCAGTAAACAGCCCTCTATCCAGTATACAGTCCCCCCATCTAGAACACAGCCCCTTCCCCAGTACACAGCCCCCATCCAGTACACAGCCCCCCATCCAGTATACAGCCCCCCATCCAGAACACAGCCCCCATCCAGTACACAGCCCCATCCAGTACACAGTCCCCATCCAGTATACAGCCCCCCTCCCCAGTACACAGCCTCCCATCCAGTATACAGCCCACTCTGCAGTACATGGCCCCCTATTCAGTATACGGCCCCCCATCCAGAACACAGCCCCCATCCAGTATACAGCCCCCCACCCATTACACAGCCCCCATCCAGTATACAGCCCCCCCGGCTGAGTACACAGCCCCCATCCAGTATACAGTCTCCCATCCAGTATACAGCCCCCCATCCAGTACACAGCCCCCCATCCAGTATACAGCCCACTCCGCAGTACACAGCCCCCCATCCAGTACACAGCCCCCCATTCAGTATACGGCCCCCCATCCAGAACGTAGCCCCCATCCAGTACACAGCCCCATCCAGTACACAGTCCCATCCAGTATACAGCCCACTCCGCAGTACACATCCCCTCGTCCAGTACACAGCCCCCCATTCAGTATACGGCCCCCCATACAGAACACAGCCCCCATCCAGTACACAGCCCCCCATCCAGTATACAGCCCGCCCATCCAGAACACAGCCCCCATCCAATATACAGCCCCCCATCCAGTACACAGCCCCCCATCCAGTATACAGCCCCCCTCCCCAGTACACAGCCCCCTATCCAGTATACAGTCCCCCATCCATAACACAGCCCCCCATCCAGAACACAGCCCCCTCCCCAGTACACAGCCCCCATCCAGTACACAGCCCCCCATCCAGTATACAGGCCCCCCATCAAGTACACAGTATCCATCCAGTATACAGCCCCCCCTCCCCAGTACACAGCCCCCATCCAGTATACAGCCCACTCCACAGTACACAGCCCCCCCATCCAGTACACGGCCCCCCATTCAGTTTATGGACCCCCATCCAGAGCACAGCCCCCCATCCAGTACACAGCCCCCCATCCAGAAGACAGCTCCCATCCAGAACACAGCTCCCATCCAGTATACAGCCCCCCATCCAGTATACAGCCCCCCTCCCCAGTACACAGCCCCCCATCCACTACACAGCCCCCCATCCACTAAACAGCCCCCCATCCAGTATACAGCTCCCATCCAGTATACAGCCCCCCATCCAAAACACAGCTCCCATCCATTATACAGCCCCCCATCCAGTATACAGCCCCCCTCCCCAGTACACAGCCCCCCATCCACTACACAGCCCCCCATCCACTACACAGCCCCCCATCCAGTATACAGCCCCCAGCCAGAATACAGCCCCCAGCCAGAACACAGCCCCCCATCCAGTATACAGCCCCCCATCCAGTATACAGCCCCTCCCCAGTCCACAGCCTCCATCCAGTATACAGCCCCCCATCCAATATACCACCCTTTAATCAGAACACAGCCCCCCTCCCCAGTACACAGCCCCCTGATGTCTCAGTTTGAATGTGGCAAAGTGAACAAACAGTTTGATCAGTGGCCTGTCCAGCTTTCATATTTAGGGGGGGCACATGGAGGGACAGGGACAAAAGTAGGGGAGCCAAATATAAAACGCAATATATATATTGTTGTTTTTTTTTTTCAAGAATAGAATGTACTCCAGATTTCTTGTTACAAATTCACCTTTGCAGGGCGTTCATGCTGGGACCTGTAGTTCTTCATTAGGAGGATGGGATCAGTGGGGATGGGGTAGGATGAGTGGCAGCACTTGGCGGATGGGTTAAGTGACAGTGCTTGCTCACTTGCTGTCACGTGTTAGTCAGTGCCCACCTGGTTCCCCCTGCGTTCATGCAAGAGAGGGGAGGAGAGAGAGAGAGGATGGAGTGCAAGATGAGGAGCAGTATATGGGGGAGGGCGGGCAGTGGACAGTATACAGTGGGGGGGCAGTGAGCAGTATACGGGGGAGCAGTATATAATAGAGGGGAGCAGTATATGGGAGGAGCAGTATATAGACATACCTCCCAACATTTTGAGATGGGAATGAGGGACACCTAATGGAAAACAAATGTAGGCATAGGAAATGCCCCCCTGCCACACCCCCTAAAGAAGAATTAACAAAAAAAAGGTTAATTAAATCCACAAGGACTTTTTTACCACTACTATTCATTTTATGTTGGCTTTTAAAATGTACAAATGCAGCAATTTAGAAATCAGATGAAAGGTTTAGCACTGGGAAACACTTTTTGAAAGATAAAGAGTGCATTTTATATACAACTATATAGATCAGACCAAAATGAGGGACAAATGAGGAGGAATGAGGAACAGAGGGACATTGTTCCAAATCAGGGATAGTCCCTCAAAATCAGGGACAGTTGGGAGCTATGTATAGTGGAGGGGAGTAGTATACGGGGGGGGCAGTATATAGTGGAGGGTAGCAGTATACGGGGAGCAGTATATAGTAGAGGGGAGCAGTATACAGTGTGGGGGGATGAAGTGAGCAGTATACAGGAGAAGGGGGTGGTCAGTATACAATGGGGTAGGTAGTGAGCAGTATACAAGGGGGAGCAGTATATTTGGGAGAGGGGGCAGTGACCGGTATACAATGGTGAGGTAGCAAGCAGTATACGGGGAGGGGCAGTATATTTTGGAGAGTCGGCAGTATACATTGGGGGGGAGGGGCAGTGAACAGTATACAGGGGGACAGCAGTGGGCAGTATACAGTGTGAAGGGAGAGCAGTGACCAATATAGGGGCCTTAAAATATAATAATAAAATACATTCTAAATAAATAATTATACAGTATAAAGGGACGGGATGCAGCGATCAGTATACAGGGGGAAGCAATGACCATTATATAATGAGGGGCAGTATATGTGGGGGCAGTCACCGGTATACAGGGGGGAGCATAAAGTGTGCTAACCATAGTAGGAAGCTGAAGAATTGCACATGGAGGGAAATTCTGCAGGAGTCACTCACCATATGGATAGAGGTGAAGCCTCCCGGGTTGCCATATATGCTCCTCCTCCAAGTCCTCTACAATTTTCAGCAGCCATCTGTGCATGTAAGCAAAGATGGTCACAACCCCGCCCCACCCACTAGCTCAGTCAGCCCGTGTAGCTGCAGGCTGCGAGAGAGACCATCTCTGCCAGCCAGAAGAGGTTGCATGCACAAAAGCTGCACTGCACCCAGAGGAGAAATCAGTGGTCGCCTATAATTCCATATGGGCTCCCTGGTTGAACAAATAGACGTGCCTGCATGGGTCTCTTGCAATATGGCTGTGGTCACCTGGGTGGGAGGGGCGGCTTTAGCAGCACCTAGAAGAACCAATACGTCAATTTATCTCCTGACGCGCTGAATGCCTGCAGAAGGATTTAGCGGTAGCGCCAGGGCAGGACTTAGGGTGGTGGGGGCCCCTGGGCTTGAGTCACTTTCGGGCCCTACCTTCTATACATTATCAGATTTATCAGTGTATAACACGCACCGGCGTATAACACACACCCGAAGTTTAGGAGGGGATGTAAGGAAAAAAACTTTTAGGAGGGAAGTTTAAGGAAAAAAGCTTACATTTAAATGCCCATCAATGCAGCCTTATCAGTGTCCATCTGCAGCCTTGCCCATCCATCTGCAGCCTTGTTCAGTGTCATTGCAGCCTTGTCAGTGTAGCCTTGTCATTTGCAGCCTTGTCCCAGTGTCATTTGTAGCCTTGTCATTGCATTCTTGAAGTTTAAAAATGGCACATCTCGGCGGCTCTCGGGTCCTCTTGGCGGCTCTTGGGTCCTGTTGCAGTCCCGAGCGGAGCAGAGAGTATCCGAGTGTAATCGGCTTGGCTCACGTTCACGCCCAGTCCCTGTGGTATGTCCATCATAGGGCGGGACTGGGCGTGACTGTGAGCGGAGCCGAGCCGAGTACACTCAGCTATGTATCTCGGCAGGGCCCCCTATTTGACAGGGCCCATGGGCTTGAGCCCAGTCAAGCCCAATGGTAAGTCCTGCCCTGGGTAGCACAGAAGAGAAATGGATGGTTCAGTTACCCTCTGTGCTGCCCAGCCGACCCTCCTACCCAGGCGTAGGGTTTGAGTCGAATGGACCCCTGTTTGGTTCACACCTTCCTTTCAAACACCGCGAAAGTTCGAACCTAAATAAAAACCCCATTAAAGTCAATGGGACCTGAACATCAAAAATCAAAAGTGCCCATTTTGAAGGCTTATATGCAGGTAATCGGGCATACAATGGTTATAGGGGTCTGGGTCCTGCCCTGGGGGACATGTATCAATAAAAAAAAGTTTGTGAAAAACTTCATTTTTAAATGAGCAGTGATTTTTTGATTTTTAAATTGAAAGCATAAAATTGAAAAATTCCTTCCAATATAGTGCCTGGGGGGGGGGGGGTCCCCTTCGTCTACCTGTAAAGTGGCAGATCTGTACCATGTCTAGAATCTGCTGCAGCAATAACTGCATTTATAAATCTAAAATAATTTAATTTTTCCCTACAAGCTTCCTTTATTTGCTCAGGAGCCAGTGTGTATGATGAAGCCACAATGTAGTGCACTGGGAACATGATTAGAGATTTTTTCGGATACATTCTGGTGTCACTTTGACTTTGGATAGATGGAACAGGTGTGTAAAAATTGGTCTTTGGGTGTCGGTGGCGCCTTCCCACCGTAACCCTATAGAAGTACTTTTGATCAAAGCAAGAATTGGCCTTGCTGTAAAAAATTGCAATGATATGCACCTGTCAAACAGGTGCAGAAAAATTGGTCTTTGGATGTTAATTGTGCCCATGAAACCTATACCAAAAGCATACTTCCAGATTAAATGATTGAACACCCTCAAAGCTAGGTAGCCTTGAAGTCCTGCAGATTCCACATCCCAAAAAGACTTAATCAGTGACATCGGCATTAGGGGCTTCATAGCTGGTAATCCAGGACTGATTCATTTTTATAAAAGTCAAATGGTCCACTAAGTCTGTGGATAGACGCGGTCTGTGATCAGTAACAAAACCTCCTGCAGCACTAAATGCCCATTCTGAAAGCACGCTGGATGCAGGGCAGCCCAACAACTCAATAGCATACTAGGTAAGTTCTGGCCAGGGGTCTATTCTCATGACCCAGCAAGTCAGTGGATCGTCAGCTGGAAAGGTTTCCATCTCTGTTTTGGCCCCGAGGTAATTGTCCACCATGTGATATAGACGCTGCCAATGGGATGTGGAAGCTGACAGCCCTGGGCGGAGAGGACTAAAGGAATTCTGAAATGCCTCACTTAGGGGGGCGCCTTTTCCAACGCTCCTCTCTTGACCAACTGAAGACTCAAAACAACGTTTTCCACCACACTGTAACCTACTGGATTTAGGAAAAATATTCAATAAAATCCTTTTTAACGTGTCCTCAAGAGATTTTATCTTCTGCACTCTCTGTGGGGACAGGGTGAGTTCTGAGACCTTCCCCTGATAACAGTGATCAAGGAGGGATGCCAACCAGTAATCATCCTTCTGCTTTATGCCACGTATTCTTGGGTCCTTTCGCAAGCTTTGAAGCATGAGGTTGCCCATGTGCCTCAAATTTGCAGAAGGCTTGAGAAACAGACTCCTCTGGATTATTCAGGATGACAGTATCTGGAACTTCCTCCTCTCAGTCATGTACTACTCCCAAGGCTCCAGCGGTTGGAAAGCCAATGCTTACAGATTGGCACATGTCTTCCTCTTCTTCGAAGCCTATGAAAGTGCCAGAATCCTCATCCTCCTCCCCTCTCTCCTCCTGTGTGTTCTGTGACATAGGAATGATGGTGTCTGGCTAAAGTGGGGCTTGAGAGGAAAGTAAGTCCTCCTCTTCCTCCTGCTGCTCTGCTTCCGGTGCCCTGTCCATAATGCCACACAGAGTCTGCTCCAGCAGGAACACAACAGGGATTGTGTCACTGATGCATGCACTGTCACTGCTCACTGTCCTTGTGGCCTCCTCAAATGGTCACAATACAGTGCATGCATCCTTAATGATCAGCCATTGGCACGGGGAAAAAAAGGCGAGGCGGCCTGAGTCTGTCTGTCCTACTGGCACAGGCACTCGTTGTCGGCCCTCTGCTGTATGTATAGCCACTGCAGCATTCCCAAAGTTGAGGTCCTCCTGGTGGGCATGTCACAAATCAGGAGGTTTACGGGCAGGTGGAATTCCCGCTGAATTTCAGCCAAACGAGCACTGGCTGTGTATGACCGCCTGAAATGGCTACAGACTCTTCTGGCTTGTTTTAGTACATCTTGCAACTCTGGGTACGTACTTAGGAAATGCTGCACCATCAAATTGAAGACATGTACCAGGCATGACACATGTGTCAACTTTCCCTGTATAAGGGTGGACAGGAGGTTTGAGCCATTATCTGACACCACCATTCCTGGCTCCAGCGTGATGTGAACCACCTCTGGGCCTGTCCCTGCAGAGCTGCAAGAATATCTGCTTTGGTGTGTGGTTCCTGTCCCCTAAACACACCAGCTGAAGCACTGCATGGCACCTTTTAGCCTGATTCTGGGAATAGCCCTTTGAAAGCTTAAGGGGTACCTGATGTTCATAGGACACTTCTGCAGAGGAGGAGGGGGTAGAGCTCACAGGTCTGGCATCATCACCACCAGCTGTATGGAGACGTGGAGGCACAAGCTGCAGCGCCAAGCCCTGTCCTGCATCCTTTTCGAGTTGCAAGCAGCGTACCCAGTGTGCTGTGAACAAAATATATCGTCCCTGCCCATGCTTACTGGACCACGTGTCAGCAGTAAGGTGGATTTATGGATGACTGCCTTGCCCAATGATGCCAGAACATTTCCTTCCATTTGATGGTAGAGAACAAACTTACGTGAAAAGTAGTAGCGAATGGGAACCTGCCATTGTGGTACAGCACATTGTACAAATTCGCGGAAGGGGGCAGAATCCACTAGGCTGAAAGGCAGAAGTTGGAGAGCCAACAGCTTGGATACGCTTCCATTCAGACACTGGGCATGTGGGTGGCAGGGACTGTATTTTTTCCCCACTGCAGCAGATGGGGCAGAGATATTTGACAGCTACAGTCTGCAGCTGGTGGTGTGCTGCTGGCAGATATGCTGTTAGGACCTGGGATACCCTGTGCTATACCATTATCTCTGTCAGTGGAGGCTGCTGAAAGGTAATGACTCGTTATAGTAGGGGCAGACTGAAGTGGGTAAGGAGGTGGGACAGATTTGTGCCTCTTTTGTGTGGTTTTTAGGTGCTCTTGCCAATGGGCTGAGTGGTTGGATGTTAAATGCCTTATTAGGCATGTGGTACCCAAATGGTTAGTGTTTTTGCCACGTTTGATGTGCCTGAGACACAGTTTGCAGATAGCAACAGTGCGATCTGCTGCAGAGGTGCTGGAAAAGGCCCAGACAGCTGAGCTTTGGGGAGTGGGCTGGGAGATAACAGCTGCAGAATGTGATGGAATAGGGTGGCTGCTCTCTACTCTTTCTTGATGTCAGCCTCCTTGGGGTTGTGCTGCCTCACCTTCAGTTTCCTCCTCTGCTCTATCTGGCACCCAAGTCACATCAGTGACCTCATCATAATCATCATCATCTCCATCTCCTACAGCTTCATCATTAACACTGGAGACAACTTGGCAATATGCTGCGGCTTGGGGAACATGAATGCCAATTTGTCTACCAGTGTTCCTCCCTTTCTCTAGGCTCATGTTCCTGTCATCCCCAACCTCAAAACCAACATCTCAATCCATTAATGGCTGGGCATCATGAAGGAGAAAGTGGCTGACACTGTGGTCAAATAACTCAGTTGACTCCTCAACGGCTGATGTTGGGGCTATGGCAGGAATAGATGTGGACAAGGAGGCAGGTTTATCCACTCTGGCAACTGCAGGGACTGCACAATTGTCTCTGCTTGCGTGACAGAGGATGAGGAGGGTGAGGAAGGTTTAGTAAGCCAGTCCACCACCTCCTCTGCATGCTGTGGCTGGATAGCACGGGCTAACTCATTAAACAGAGGAAATGATGCCCTGCCTGAGGACTGACCATTTTGTGCAAGGTGATCTGTGCACAAATAATGCTTAAAATAAAACACTGCAAATATTCTAAAATTCATATCCACATCTAATTTTAATATTTTTAAATGTTATGTTCATACAATTTTGTGTTGTGCAACCTCTGTTTCCAAATAATAGCAAGGGACATACACTGTTTGGAGTTGGGAACACCTAGCCTACATATATGCAGGTTCACAAACTAATTTTCCCCAGAACGTGAGATTACCAGCAACAAACAACTTTTAGCCACAGGCTGCTAATACAGTCCCGTTATGCCTGGATGAAAATTAGATGCATTGTGTAGAAGGTTGTTCATCTTGTATACATTACAAACCCTTGTTTTCTGTTCTGATGGACATAAAGCTAGCCTTCAGGCAAACAGCTAAATACGCAACTGAAATACTTATATGCAAACTGTTTAACCTGCAAAGGAAAAGTAAAGCTGGCCATAGATGGCTTGTTTTTTTTCGATTACCCTGCAGACTAAATGAAAAACAAAAAACAAATTCCTCTACCATACAAGAACAGTGGATGGAAGAATCCTCCCAATAGATATATTGTATTCTGACAGTGGTACTTTCCACTTAAAAAAATAAGATTCCTCCATCTACAGTACATAAACGAGGTGGGTGAATAAGTCCCCCTCCCTCCCTTGGGATATTATATTCTGACAGGCAAAAAATATATACCAACACCTTTCCCCTCCCTAGAACTCTCTTACCAACTTAGGTTGTCTAGATTTTTACTAGTGAGGAGAAATCTGTGTATATATATATATATATATATATATATATATATACTTTATTTTTTATTTTTTTCTATTTGATGATAAAAAAAGGATCATTTGGAAGAGAAGCTCTGTGTGGTGTGCAAATCACGATTCCTGGCTTGCATAATATCATATTGATTACAGGAGGCTGTTGGGTACATATTCTAGCTTTATGTAAGATTACATTTAAATGATTTTTAATAAACCACTTCCCTATATGATAGCATAATGTAAACAAAAGGTTCTCCTTATGCCTTAGAACTGACATGTGACATCCCCTTCCCGTCCAGGCCATTTTTCATTCAGAGCTGTGATAGTTTGAGAGACAATTACTCTGTCATGCAACACTGTATCCAAATGAATATTTTATCACATTTTGGGAAAGATACAGCTTTTTTTTTGTGGTACTTATTCACCAACCACTTTTTTTTATCCTCACTATATAAAGTGGAAAAGTCCAAAAAATGTGGGAAAAAAATCCTTTGTTTTAAAGCATATCAAACAAAAATGCCAGGACGATACAAAAATCTATAAAATTTACCCCTTTCGAAGATGATTTCATTTTTTTTTGCAACATTTGTTGAACGTAAAGAGGCATGTTGATATAAAAAAAAAAAAATTAGGTGTGCTGAGCCTTTTTAAAGGTTGCCCACTGAACTAAGTGTGAGTCTTGCATTATTAGTGAAAAGAAGATTCCTTTGATTATGAAATTGCACTGCAATTACATTTTATTGTGTGTAATGGCTAGATGGTTAGGATTTTCTGAGTTTTTATGGCTACACAGATGCAAATACAGTTCCTTGAAAAAGTATTCATGCCCCATTAAAATTTTGTAATGTTACAACCAAAAACGTAAATGTATTTTATTGGGATTTTATGTGATAAACAAACACAAAGTGGCACATAATTGTGAAGTGAAAAGAAAATTATAAATTGTTTTCAAAATGTTTTAAAAATAAATATCTGAAAAGTGTGGCGTGCAAATGGAGTCCTCCTGTGTGTAATTTAATCTCAGTATAGATACAGCTGTTCTGTGAAGCCCTCAGAAGTTTGTTAGAGAACCTTCGTGAAAAAAACAGCATCATTAAGGCCAAGGAACACACCAGACAGGTCAGGGATAAAGTTGTGGAGAAGTTAAAAGCAGGGTTAGGTTATAAAAAAATATCCCAAGCTTTGAACATCTTATGGAGCACTGTTCAATCCATTATCAAAAAATGGAATGTGTATGGCACACCTGCAAACCTACCAAGACATGGCTGTCCACCTAAACTGACAGGCTGGTCAAGGAGAGCATTAATCAGAGAAACAGCCAAGAGGCCCATGGTAACTGGAGGAGCTGCAGAGATCCACAGCTCAGGTTGGAGAATCTGTCCAAAGGACAACTATTAGTCGTGTACGCCACAAATCTGGCCTTTATGGAAGAGTGGCAAGAAGAAAGCCATTGTTAAAAGAATGCCATAAAAAGTCCTGAGAAGCCACACGGAAGAAGCAAACATGTGGAAGAAGGTGCTCTGGTCAGATGAAACCAAAATTTAACTTTCTGGCCTAAAAGCAAAACGTTATGTGTGGCAGAAAACTAACACTGTCACACATGTCCCTGAACACACCATTACCACTGTGAACACATGGTGGTGGCAGCATCATGTGTCGATGATTTTCTTCAGCAGGGACAGGGAAGCTGATGAGAGTTGATGGGAAGATGGATGAAGCCAATTGCAGGGCAATATTAGAAGAAAACCTGTTAGAGTCTGCTAAAGACGTGAGACTGGGGCAGAGGTTCACCTTCTAGTAAGACTACGACCCTAAACATACAGCCAGAGCTACAATGGAATGGTTTAGATCAAAGGATAATTATGTGTTAGAATGGCTCAGTTAAAGTCCAGACCTAAATCTAATTGAGAATCTGTGGCAAGACTTGAAAATTACTGTTCACAGACACTCTCCATCCAATCTGACAGAGCTTAAGCTATTTTGCAAAAGTAGAATGGGCAAAACTTTCACTCTCTAGATGTGCAAAGCTAGAGACATACCCAAAAAGACTTGCAGCTGTAATTGCAGAGAAAGGTAGTTCTACAAAGTATTGATTCAGGGGAGCTGAATACAAATGCACATCACACTTTTCTGATATTTATTTGCAAAAAATTTTGAAAACCATTTATCATTTTCCTTCCACTTCACAATTATGTGCCACTTTGTGTTGGTCTATCACATAAAATTCCCCAAAAAATACATTTACATTTTTGGTTGTAACATGAAAAAATGTGGAACATTTCAAGGGGTAGGAATACTTTTTCAAGGCACTGTATAGGCACCGATTTAATCTGTCTAGGGAGCACACAAACCTGTTCCTTCAATATCCCACAAGAGATAGTCAGTGGCTGGCCCTTATTTAAAGTAGCATCATATCACTTGCTCCCCAATTTTTCATAATGCTCTTCCTCTTTTCCAGGCTAATAGGGCCAGCATTATCCTAGGGCAGAAATCACAATCCTTTAATGACCTGATAGGATGGCATGAGCAGCCCCACAATCTATGTGCATCTTCATAGGATCTTCTGATCTTGGGGTTGTAAAACCGCTATGCCTACAGGGCATGCAGGTTTGCTTCACCAATAATTCTTGGGTGGGTAATGTGTCTCTTGCAAACATTTTGCAGGTTACAAGATAATATACCTCTTCCCTTTTTCTGCAGGCCTTGTTCCCCTCCCCCAGTCCTCTGCACCACTGTTCATCACACCTTCATCACGCTGATCTGAGCTTTTGCAACAAGGGGTGCGTGTCTGTCTGTGGATAGAGCCTGGTCTGTCCTGATTCTCAAGGCACTTGTAAGCAGGTTTAAATGCTGGTTAGTTAGACAGCTGCCAGAAGGGAAAGGGTTTATCTTGATTCCCCACCCTGTTTGCTGAGCTCTGCCTCTCTCCCTGTAGTGCTAATAAAATTGGGGAAGGGCTCTACCCAGACAGACACAGTATACATGGGAAGAGACACAGACAATACCCAGCATATGTAATCTCCAGCCACTTCACAGACATGTTGCAGCTGCCAGAGAGAGCGTCGCCTGCCTTTAGGAACTTTCCATGTGTAGGGGGATTGCAGTCCAACCGGAAGAGCACCAGCTCCCAGATAATGGCAAGATAGACTCAACCAGTTATGGACTCCTTCTTGTGGAGGTACACTGGGGCAGCCACAAGCCTGAATTAGGAACTAGTGACAATAGGGAAAAATTCTAAACTTTAATACTAAACCTCAGCCATGAACCCTTTCCAGACTTCAGTTACATTTGTTTTGTAGCCTTACAACGTATAAATTATCTTTTTGGAAAACAAGAAGACACGGACAACAGAAAGAACATTGCCATAAGTTCCAAACCTTCCTCAAAAATAGGGCAATAGGGGTTTTAGAAAAATAACTTTTATTTCTACTTTTCTCCAATAATGATTTTTTTTTTGTAGCACCCTCTAATGTGATACTAGTGTGAGTATAGGAAAAGTTATATTCTTACTTATATTTAAAACCTGTGAGTCTTAATCTGAGTCAGGGTTTACTAGAGTTCAGGGCTGGATGACTTATGCAGGTAGCTCTCTGGTGCGTCCCCTGGTTCTGTAAAGTTAGAGAACATTCTGGAAGCTGGAGGGCAGAGGCTAGGAGGGTTGTCCTGCATACTTAGGGAAGCTTAGCCTATCCCCAGGAGGTGGGCCTGGCAGGGGACTAAGTGAGCCCTTAAATATGAATGAGTCATGCCAGCAGAAGAGTCAGGTAGAAGATGGAGATGCAGTGTTGAAGGGCCTGTCGGTAGCCCTCAAGGGAGGGGCTCTACTTTGGGTCGGGGCTCAGGTGCTGGCCTGGGAGAATCCTTACAACAGAAAAAATTGTAAGGAGTCTTCCCTGATAGGCAGCGGGAGCAAGGACACTGTGAGTACTACAGCACGGTGCAGGGACCTACAAGAGGGGAGACTGCCACATGTAGCAGGTCTCTCTGGAAGATAGCAATGTGCTTAAATCTTCCCTACCTTGCCCTGGGAGATCTACAGAGAGTCAGTCGGGTAGACTGATGAAGAGAATCATTCGAAATGTGGGTAGACTGGTAAAGAAGCAGCCAAGTGGACTGGTGGAGAAGCAGCCTGGTGGGCTAGCATTTCCTGCAGTAGTAGAGCTAGGACCAGTGTCTACACGGGTGTTGGAGGGGCTCCATGATGCAGTTCACAACACATTGTGCTGATTGAACCCTGACGAGGTAGTGCTACATTTTTTTCAACTAAATATTTGCTGCACATCAATTTGTTAGTTGCTTGCAGACAGTACACTTAAAATGTCAGCTTTGCTGTAAATTACTATAAAATACACCATAATTGAAAGCTTGCCAGTCTCCACTTTTGACAAATTGTCAAGTGCACTGACCAGGTGCTCTAATGTGAAACTGTCCAATATAGAATATTACTGCTGTTTTTCATAATTGCAAAAATAAACATAGTAACAAGAGAGGATCACTCTTTTGGAACTTTTGTGTTTTCATACATGTCTGGTGTTCTCATTTTGATATAGTGTTTTTACGTAGATATTGGTATCAGTTTTGCATGGATACTATTTATTTGATTTTGTTTTTTTTAGTTTAATATGGGGAATGCGCTGTTTATGTTGCAATCACAAAAATGTCAGGTAGGCCTAAAGGGAGAAGCAGAGGATCTGCATGTGGAGGTAGTAGGATGAGAGCAGGTCCTCCAGGAACAAAATCAGTGGACAATCTGCACAGCCAGAGCACATGGTGGAGATAATTTAGTGGCTGACAAAGCCCTCCTCTTCCTCCTACCCACAGCACAGAGCAACAAGTTGCAAATGTGCCTACTTCTTCCTCTTATGCTTAACCCACCATGGTTCTGCAAATTGACATGGGGGAGTCAGCAAAATTATTTGAGCACACCATCAGTTATTTGCTGCAGAAGGGTGTGCAAGAATTTCTTATATTAGATGTTGAGGATGAGGACAATAGGGCCCAAACCACAAAGAAGGGGAACATCAGATAGGGAGCAGCAAGAAGCAGTTTTGTTTCTGCAGATGCAACTCACTGCCAAGTGGGCACCATCTATAAGGAAGGTGAGGATGATGAGTAACAGACCATGATGTGGGTTCCAGGAATTGGAGATGAGAAAAGCGAGAGAGGTAAAACAGGGATCAGACATTTTTATTCCTCCGCTTATCAATACCCCAAGAGTACAAGCTACGGCAATCCACAAGACTGCTCCACAAAACTCTGAAGTTTTGGCCTTTTTTCACACATCTACTGTTGTGGTCTGTAGTCTCTGTCTGCAGCATATCAGCTGTGGCAAAACTGCCAGCCATTAAGATACCACATGTTCTCCTAATGCATCTGCTGCAACATCTGTGGCGTCAAGCGATAGGCAGGGAAGTCTCAAAAGGCTTACCTTATGCCATATCATGTAGGAAAGTGAGGAACTATATTTGGTCAGAGACATCACCCAGGATCCCTGACCAATATGTTTACATTGAGCAGTCAGCTGTGGAGCTACCATTTGCAAAGAGACTATCAACAGGAGAGGATTGTCATGGGCATCATTTATCATGATTGATGTTGGATCTACATTGCTGGCCAAGGATATTGACAATTGATTAACATCAGGGCATTTTTTATTTTTTTTTAACCACTTGCCGACCGCCTCACGCCGTCGGCAGAAGGGCTTGTACAGGCAGAAGCACGTACCTGTACGTTGCCCTTTAAGAGGCAGCCAGCGGGCACGCGCGGCAAGCTCTGTGAGTCAGGTCATGGGTCCGGCAGACTCAATCGCCGCGGGTATTCCCGCAATCGCCTCACGGGGAGGAAGAACGGGGAGATGCTAATGTAAACTAGCATCTGCCCATTCTGCCTAGTGACAGTGTCACTGATCTCTGCTCCGTGTGATCGGAGCAGAGATCACTGATGTGTCACACACAGCCATGCCTCCCCACAGTTAGAAACACTCCCCTAGGACACACTTAACCTATACACTGCCACCTAGTAGTTAACCCCTTTACTGCCAGTGTCATTTACACAGGAATCAGTGCATTTGTATAGCACTGATTACTGTATAAATGACAATGGTCCCAAAAATGTGTCAAAAATGCCCGATGTGTCCACCATAATGTCGCAGTCATGATAAAAATTGCTGATTGCCGCCATAAAAAAAATTATTAATTAAAATGCCACATAAAACTATCCCCTAAACCAATCAATAATCACTTACTGGGATTTTTTTTACCAAAATTATGTAGAAGAATATGTATCGGCCTAAACTGAGGAAAAAAATAGTTTTTTTATATATTTTTGGGGGATATTTATTATAGCAAAAAGTTTAAAATAATGCTTTTTTTCAAAATTGTCACTCTTTTTTTGTTTATAGCGCAGAAAATAAAAACCGCAGGGTTGATCAAATACCACCAAAAGAAAGCTTTATTTGTGGTAAAAAAGGACGTCAATTTTGTTTGGGTGCAACGTTGCACGACCGTGCAATTGTCAGTTAAAGCGACGCATTGCCGAATCACAAAAAGTGCTCTGGTCAGGAAGGGGGTAAATTCTTTCGGGGCTGAAATGGTTAATAAATAACTTTTTTTGTGAATGAGTAACAAGGGGTATGTACTCCTTACTCAATCACGTAAGGATCAGGACCAAATATCTGAAAATCCCCACGGCCAGGGATGAGGGGTTCAACTCCATCAAGGGGAGGAGCTTTTACACCAAATGTTGACAGCATGTGGTTTGGTATGGTTCAGAATGGGGGGGGCTTACTGTTCCGCCCTTTCCTGGCCAGCCAGGCTGCATGCCTGGATAAGGATCTGGTATAGATTTTGGGGTTTCCGTGCTGTTTTCTTTTTTTTTTATCTTGCCCGTGGTCCCCTCTAAATCTACACTGGACCCTTCTTAAATTGAACTAAAACAATTCAGAATTGAATGTGCACTTAGCTTGTGTTTATGCAGAAAAACTGTTTTCTTCCCTTGAGGCGACTGGCCTGATTGCATAGCTTTTACAAATCCTGTTGCCAGCACCGTGTTCAGTAATTTCTGGTGCTGTACTATTGTGTGCATCGCTTGTATTACAATTCATTATTTACAATTAGCCCTGCTTAACCTAGCTTGCTTAAGGAGCGCTGAATGTATATGAAGGACAAATTTATAAGAATGTGTAATGGTTGTGTTGGTTAAAGTGAAATGACACATTAATAATAAATGTATCAGAAGTAATATAGATGAAAATATATTGCTCTTGTATGTATTCCTTAGTCTGCTATTAATTAACATTTCCATGATGCCTGATCTCATATTCCACTGTACTTTATCATACTTGAGCATATTTACACTTCTACTTGCCATGTTTTGGGAGATAGAATAAAACACAATTATAAACTGTAAAGTGCATATTTGATATGCCACGTTTGGCAACGTAAATAAGGCAAATCACAGTAACCAATGGCATCTAATCAAGATTCATCTGTCATTCACCTTATCAAATTGAAAATTAATTTTTCTGGGAGTTTTAAGTATTTTTCAAGCCAAAAATGTTTGTTTGGAAAATGTTAAAATGTTTCACGTCCATAGTCTGGACACAGGTGCACATTAGCTCCTATATGCTGGCGGGAGCTGGTGCTTTAAATGGGCCGTGATGCTGAGGTCGGTTTGAGGGGCTTTTGATCATGTGACAATGTGATTGGCTGTGCAATGTTTGTATCAGTTGGCGCCCATACTACCAGCTTCCCATTGTTGGTTCTTGAACAACTCCCTGCCGCTGCATATATGCGTATTGCTGTCATAGGGGTTAATAATCAACAGGCTACATTACAAAATTCAAGTTTCTTTTTATATATATATATATATATATATATATATATATATATATATATATAAACATTATGCATAATATGGCACTTTATTATACCTCTTTTAATGCCCAGGTAGACCCATTTGGAGCTTTTGATATGCTCACTGATTCTTCTGTCCTTCTGTTAAAGCTGAAAGTGAAAAGACTACCCTACACACACTGCTAGTTCAAAAGCTCATTTTGTCTAGAGCAAGAGTGTCCAACCTGTGGCCCACGGGCCACATGCAGCCCTAGAATGCGGCTCAACACAAAATCGTAAACTTAAAAATGTTTTTTTGGCATTTTTTGTAAAAATGTGTTTATACTTTGTGAACACGTGCGACCAAAGAAAAGTTTGATAGTGCCTCTTTATTGGACTTTTAGATGTTTTATCTTACCAATAAAAAATATCTTGCTCTTCACAATCATGCCTTATCCATGTCATCAGTTTTTGGCAGCACCTGTATTTGTGAGTAACTATTTTCAAGAATGAAGCACATGAAGGGCAAAATTAGAACCAAAATATCTGATGAGCACCTTGATAATTCATTGAGAATTGCTACCTCATCCATTGAACCAGATATTGATGTGTTCGTTTACCAAAAACAGTGCCAAATCTCGCACTCATTTTATGTTGTTCTTTTACTTTTCTAACAAAAAATATTACAAAAAAAATTAAGTTTTATTACTCAGATAGGTACATTGTCTATATTAGTGATCATTAACTTGTGATCTCCCTGACCTTTTCTGCTCATCAGCTATCCTTATTGTTAGTGTATTTTATGCGTGGCCCAAGACAATTCCTCTTCTTCCAATGTGGCTCAGGAACATGGAAAATGTTGGATACCTCTGTTCTAAAGGTACAGGAATAAGCAGCTATACTTACCTTAGATTTTTCCTTTTCTTCCCAGGAGCCAGAGGAGCCACAAAGGGTGGCTGGTTGTATAGTGTTTGTGGAAACCTATGGAAGTGAGGAAAGAGGGGTCTTATTCCTATTACCCTAGACAAAAACAAGCATTTAACAATGGCAGTATGGAGATCAAACTGCAAGCGTCATTTTTTCGCATAAATTCAATGCATTTACATATCCAGAACTTCTCATTCCCATGGTTGTGGTGGAGAACGTAGGTCTTATTTGGCAGACAGTAACAATTGAAGTGAAACAAACCTGATTTCTTTTAATGAAGAGGTACCGTAAGTAAAACCTTGGACAGAGGGGTGGCGGTGGACGTGTTATACTTGGGTTTTGCAAAAGCGTTCGACACAGTTCCCCACATGTGGCTCATGTGTAAGGTAAAGTCTACAGGCCTGGAAATATCAGTTTGCGAATGGATAGAAAACTGGCTAAAAGACACAATTCAGAGAGTAGTGGTTAATGATTCTTACTCTGAATGGTCTAAGGATATCAGTGGTGTACCCCTAGGTTTAGTGCTGGGACCCTTACTTTTTATTATCTTTTGTACAGGACGCCGTGGCTGTGTCCTGGAAGAACGCTATGTTTCCCCTCTGTTTGGACTGTGGTCCCTTTAATGGAACAAAAGTATTTAACTCACCTGAATTCTCTTTATTTTGTTTTTGCTGCTGTAAAGCTATTTAAGTTCAATAAACCTCCTTTTGAGTGAAAAGCCTGTGTCCTGCGATCTAGCTGGTCCACCGAACTTTAGACTTTATAAATGATATTGGGTCTGGGATCAAAAGTAACATTTCTGTCTTTGCAGATGACACCAAGATATGCAGTGGAATAACGTCCTTACAGGATATCACCAATTTACAAGCCAACCTCAATACACTGTCTAATTGGGCGATTATGTGGCAGATGAGGTTTAATGTTGAGAAATGTAAAGTTATGCACTTGGGGGCTAAGAATATGCATGTATCATACATGCTAGGGGGAGTACAACTGGGGGAATTTGTGGTGGAGAAGGATCTGGGGGTTTTGGTAGATTATAAGCTCAATAATAGCATGCAATGCCAGGCTGCAGTTTCCAAAGCGAGCAAAGTCCTTTCTTGTATTAAGAGAGGTATGGACTCCAGAGAGAGAGATATATATATTTTGCCCCTTTTCAAATCATTAGTAAGACCTCACCTGGAATATGCAGTTCAGTTTTGGGCACCAGTTCTCAAAAAGGATATCGGAGAACTGGAGAAAGTGCACAGAAGGGCAACCATACTGATAAGAGGCATGGAGGAGCTCAGCTATGAGGAAAGATTAGAGGAACTGAATTCATTCTCTCTTGAAATGAGGAGAATAAGGGGGCTATGATCAACATGTTCAAATATATAAGGGGGCCATATAGTGAAGTTTGTGTTGAGTTATTCTCTTTATGGTCAACCCAGAGGACAAGGGGGCACTCATGTCTAGAGGAAACGAGATTTCATCTTCAAATATGGAAAGGTTTCTTCACAGTAAGAGCTGTGAAAATGTGGAATACAGTGGTGTGAAAAAGTGTTTGCCCCCTTCCTCATTTCCTGTTCCTTTGCATGTTTGTCACACTTAAGTGTTTCGGAACATCAAACCAATTTAAACAATAGTCAAGGACAACACAAGTAAACACAAAATGCAATTTGTAAATGAAGGTGTTTATTATTAAAGGTGAAAAAAAATCCAAACCATCATGGCCCTGTGTGAAAAAGTGATTGCCCCCTAAACCTAATAACTGGTTGGGCCACCCTTAGCAGCAACAACTGCAACCAAGCGTTTGCGATAACGTGCAATGAGGCTTTTACAGCGTCCTGGAGGAATTTTGGCCCACTCATCTTTGCAGAATTGTCCTAATTCAGTTACATTAGAGGGTTTTCGAGCATGAACGGCCTTTTTAAGGTCATACCACAACATCTCAATAGGATTCAGGTCAGGACTTTGGCTAGGCCACTCCAAAGTCTTCATTTTGTTTTTCTTCAGCCATTCGGTGGTGGACTTGCTGGTGTGTTTAGGATCATTGTCCTGCTGCAGAACCCAAGTTCGTTTCAACTTGAGTACACGAACAGATGGTCAGACATTCTCCTTCAGGATCTCTTGGTAGACAGCAGAATTCATAGTTCCTTTTATCACGGAAAGTCTTCCAGGTCCTGAAGCAGCAAAACAGCCCCAGACCATCACACTACCACCACCATATTTTACTGTTGGTATAATGTTCTTTTTATGAAATGCAGTGTTCCTTCTACGCCAGATATACTTGGACACACACCTTCCAAAGAGTTCCACTTTTGTCTCATCGGTCCACAGAATGTTGTCCCAAAAGTCTTGGGGATCATCAAGATGTGTTGTGGAGAAATTGAGACGAGCTTTGATGTTCTTTTTGCTCAGCAGTGGTTTTCTCCTTGGAACTCTGCCATGCAAGCCATTTTTGCCCAGTCTTTTCCTGATGGTGGAGGCATGAACGCTGACCTTAACTGAGGCAAGTGAGGCCTGCAGTTCCTTGGACGTTGTTGTGGGGTCTTTTGTGACCTCTTGGATGAGTCGTCGCTGCGCTCTTGGGGTAATTTTGGGCGGCCGGCCACTCCTGGGAAGGTTCACCACTGTTCCATGTCTTCGCCATTTGTGGATAATGGCTCTCACTATGGTTCGCTGGATTCCCAAAGCTTTGGAAATGGCTTTATAACCCTTTCCAGACTGATAGATCTCAATTACTTTCTTTCTCAATTGTTCCGGAATTTCTTTGGGTCTCGGCATGATGTGTAGCTTTAAAGGATCTTCTGGTGGACCTTACTGTGTCAAGCAGCTCCTATTTAAGTGATGCCTTGATTGTAAACAGGTGTGGCAATAATCAGGCCTGGGTGTGGCTAGAGAAATTGAACTCAGGTGTGGACAACCACAGTTATAGTATGTTTTAACAAGGGGGGCAATCACTTTTTCACACAGGGCCATGATGGTTTGGATTTTTTTTCACCTTTAATAATAAACACCTTCATTTACAAATTGCATTTTGTGTTTACTTGTGTTGTCCTTGACTATTGTTTAAATTGGTTTGATGTTCCGAAACACTTAAGTGTGACAAACATGCAAAGGAACAGGAAATGAGGAAGGGGGCAAACACTTTTTCACACCACTGTAGACTCCCTCCAGAGCTGGTTCTGGCCTGCTCAGTAGATTGCTTTAAGAAAGGCCTGGATACTTTCCAGAATGTACATAATATAACTGGGTACTAACATTTATAGGTAAAGTTGATCCAGGGAAAATCAAATTACCTCTTGGGGGATCAGGAAGGATTTTTTTCCCCAGCTGTAGCAAATTGGATCATGCTCTGCTGGGGTTTTTTGCCTTCCTCTGGATCAACTGTGGGTATAAAATTGGGTATATTGGATTGTACAATATTTTTTATTTTATTTGTTTATTGATTTTAAGTTTGAACCGGATGTACTTGTGTCCTTTTTCAACCTGATTAACTATGAATGAAGTATCGAGTCAAACACTTATATAGGTGGGTCCTAGCTGCTTCACATCACCAAACCTCCAGCTAGTAGCCTACAGGAAAGTGAGTCAGCCAGGGGCTGGGTTGTTAAGCCAGTTCCCAGCCCAGACCTCTATGTTGGCAGTATGTGCATGGATAGTGGTCTGAAACACCCTTCAGTCCGTCACCCTGATCTATTTCAACTCTGACTCCTCTTCACACCTGTGTGTAAACAAAAAACACTGCGCAATACTAAAAATATATGAAAAAAATAAAGCTGCCAACACGCTAAAACTAGGATTTCTTTAGCTAGAGAAAATGTCAAAATGTGAAGTGTAAGCGCTAAACTTGTACTGATATAATATTCAGAGAAGTTTTAAAGCATAACATATACAAAAGTGAACAATATATGTGCCCAAAACAACAAAAATATATATATATAAATGACACAAAAAGTGTCAATGTGACTGTGAGTTATATTATAAACCTATATATAAAGATAACATCTTAAAGCAACAATAAAATAATTTGTTTATAAGCAATCAAGTCCATATATTAGTGATCATAGATATACGGATATCTCAACAGTAGTGGTAAAAACAGCAAATCCGAATTTGAAGTGACCATAAAACAATTTCCACCACCGTGCCAATCCCACCACCTTACGAAGTACAGGCTTACCGGAAAAGAATGACCCAAATAGACTTATGTCTAGAGAGTCAACAATAGCTTTGCAGTCCCAGCTGCTGAGGCATTGGGTTCAACATTCCATGTTTGCGTGGATCACAAGATGCATAGTCTTTGCGGTGTAAAGGACTGTATATGGTCACCGTGTTTTAGAGAGACAACTCCGGCATCAGCTCGGACATGGAGGACGGAAAGATAAGGCCTGCCATAGATGGATCAAATTTTGTTCACTATACAAAGTATATTCACTTCACTTGATTGGAAATCTATTGGTGGCAGTTCATGGACTTTATTATTGATTTATTTATATATATGATAGAGCGCGGTATGGAAATGTAATTTAATTTGCACATTTTTCTTTCACATGGATCAAAACTTGGTCCCTGCTGAACTGGCCAATTTTGATCCATCTATGGCCAGCTTACCTCTACACAGGCAGCCCCACAATCTATCCAATGACAGGTTTTCTTTAATGTAGGCATCCAGAGATGCTTGGAAATACTAAGCAGGAGTGACTCTGTAAATGTATTGCTCCTAGGCAGTAATAAGCCTAAGCTGAGTTGATAGTTCTGAACTCACTTCCTACTGTTGGGCAGTCATTGGTATTAGGGCAAGAGTATCCAATAATGTTGAGTTATGATCATTTAGGTCTACCTGACCAAGCACTAGGTGATTTATTCCTAGTGATGCAGGCTAGGAGGGGATATAAATATTTGAGTGTGACCTTTTGAAGCTCCCTTCCAGCAATACTTCTGCCTTGGGGAAGGTATGTGCTGGATGATTTTCTTCCCCTTCTAGGCCTGCATTCATGTGCTTCTGAGATAAAGCCCAACTCTGGGGCCTAGGCTCACATTATTCTGCTGGAGGTGGCTTTTCTTAGCAGGACTTGAACCAGTTCTAGAAAGGAGCCTTAGGGTTAAACTTTGACTGGAAATGCATGAAAAGCTAGAAATTAAACTGGACCTTACAGGAAGTCTGGTGTCTCACCCATGGAGTTTATGGAACATCTGCTCGAGAATCACAGAATACAGGTCTGGCTTAAAGGTCTTTCACCCGTGAGAACTGTGAATATTATTTTTTTTTCTGTGCCCTTGGTTTTTGCCATGTGCCCTAACCATCTCTCCTGTGAGTTTATGACAGTTTATAAACTTTTTATGTATCTTAAAGTGACTGGTGTCCACCTGTCCACAACCCAACACTTCAAGGAGTCTACCTTGCTAGCCCGCCCAACCACTGGTGGCCCCTATCTGCTGCTAGGAGGTAGGGGGTGCTACATACCTTTTGTTATCTTCACAGAGCCCCAGGAGCTTCATACTCTAGCAAGCATATCCGACTTGAGAGTGAAAGTCAGAGTTCGGATACCTCTTTCTAGCTCCCGACACTTCACTATTGGTTTTTAAGGTAAAGAAAAGGTGGCAATTTAAGGTTGGCTAAGGAGTGAACTCCTTAGCAAAAGCTGCCCATAGGTCTGAAATGGCAGTTGATTGATCTTTTTTGTTTTTTTGCCAGAGCAAATAGCAATCTCATGTATGTAGATCAAGCAGACTTATGGTGGCCAACTGCTTTCAGGGGAGGATTGAAGTTGGAGAACATGTTCCACTTTTATTGGGGATGCACACAAAACCAAAAACACATTTTTAGTAGAGTGGGAAGGTCAAAACTTTTAACAACGTTTTGATTGCTGTCTGTGCCTTCATGTTCTTGACAACCACAGCCTCCATTTCTTGTCCTGGTGTCACTGGAAAAAAAAATGAGGAAAAATCTCCCCAACTGGCTCACAGAGTAAATACTTTCTGAATGCTCATGGCATTAGTGATCAGTGGAACCCAGTGCAACAAGTTTCAGTTGCAGAAATTGTCCAGCATGGTGTAAATGTGTCCTATTTGAGTCAAGTGTGAAGCTTCATTACAGCTATGACCAAGACCCAAGCAGGTTGAAATGTGTTGCTGATGGTTGCAAATCATTAAAGAAGAGCTTTTTAAGAGAAAAGTTTGAATGTGTTTATTGCTTCATCATCTTTTTTAGCAGGGGTACCTACATATGGCTGAGCAGGTCCTTTAGCAGATAAAACAGGTAACAAATATGCAGTTCAACTGTGCATTTCACTGTTTGTCTGGAATAAGCTTTAAGTTTGACCTCTGGGGAAAACAAAGATTCTTCCTTAGCAGTGGTCACTGCTCTGCAAAGGTTAAATACTCAGAAAAGGATACCAGAAAAAATTGCTTTTTCTAACTCAATCCCTCACTTCGGTAGGCTCTCTCTAAGCCTCCCACAGCCTCTTCTCCCCTGTGCTCCAGCGGTCACATGTTCTTTGATGTGAGGAGGAAAAATGCAGACCCATAGCCCTGCACTCGATGTAAGTACACTGAGGGACAACCCTGGAGCAGAGAGGAGAAGAGAACAGCGCCATCTACAAGAGGGAGGGGGGACGTGATGTGGGGGGAATAAGGTAATAAAACATTAACACTTGCTGTTCCCCACTGCAAGGAAGGATTTCTCCTTTCCTAGTAACTGGCTTTAAAGCAGGTTTAAAACAAAGTGAAACAGCCCAATGGAAAAGCACTGGCGGAAGATGCCATCCACAACTACCCTATACAAGTATTTTGATTTTGTGACAATTTCTCTTTAATACACAATTATAAGACATCGACACCTGAATATATATTTTTAATTTTGCCTCCAAAACAGGCAGAAAGAGACTATTGTATAGGTTTATAAGGGTATACTTTTACTGTACCAGAAAACGTTTTAACATATTTGGTGTGAAAAGCTATTTCCTTATCTCTGTTTATTTGTCCGCTCCAGAGCTTGCAGTGATAGTTGACGGCAGGTTGATGGGCCTGGTCTATTCTGAACCTCACAGTATAATCACTTAGTGCAGCAAGAGCGTGACTGCACTGCAAAGTTTGTAAAAGACAGATTTGTAGGGAGTTAATGTTGAAACTCTCAAAAAAATGCTCAAAAACACCCAGCAGTTATATAGCAATTGATAAAGAAAGTCAACAGATTCAAATTAGTTCATGTTGTATGCAGTCAGAGAAAAGCAGTATTCTGAGCCATTAAAGTTAAACTCCAGCATAGTTTTCAATTTAATTCCTGTCCCTATTTACATTTTAAACATTCATAAAAAATCTAAATAAAAAAATGAACTAAAAGTAGTCTATGATATCACTGTTTGCAAACAGAAAGCGCAGCTATAGATATAGCTAATGGTGCACTGTTTCTTTAACTAGTAAACTGATGTGATAATGAACAAAATTTAGTAAATAAACAAGATATCTATGTGTTCAAACATAAAGTTTGTGTGTGTGTGTGTGTGAACAAAATGATACCAACTTAATGATGCAAATAACAGATGTCATAACAAATGCATTATTCAAAATGTCAATGTGCAAAAAATCGCAAAAAATTCCAGTGGGTAAAGAAAATTGGTTAAATTGAAAACGTTCAAGTCCATAAGAAAATCTATACACTTAAAAAAGGATGTGACAACTGAAAATGGTATTCAACTCCGTGGCTACCAGTGTTCAAGAAAGTGTTTCATCCACAAGAAAAGAGAGTAGCCTCTTACCAGATCTGATGGATTCCTATTACAGAGATTTTGGAAGCTTATGCAGGAATGATCACAACAGTTGTGGAGATTTCAAACAGCGTGTCTTGATACACTTGCAGGGATGAGCTCCATCTGTTTAAACATCATATATGGAAAGGGAGAAGCCTCATAATGTAAATCAGACAATTTTATTTTAAAAGTATATAGATGAACTTACATAAAGGTTAAAAAATTCCAGCATGAATGATATCTCTAATGGCGGTGTCAGTCTGCCAACTAGATGGATAGTGTTGCAAGTACCCTCCGATCCGACATGTTTCCATATAACTATTGTCTACTGGGAAATGGTAATTTCCCAGTAAACGACAGTTGTGTGGAAACGCGTCGTCCTTGATATCTGTAATGGGGATCCATCAGATCTGCTCATCCCTGCAAGTGTATCATGACACACTGTTTGAAATCTCCACACCTGTGATCATCCCGACATAAGCTTTCTTGATCTCTGTAATAGGGATCCATCAGATCTGGTAAGAGGCTACTCTCTTTTCTTGTGGATGGAACACTTTTCTTGAACACTGGTAGCCATGGAGTTGAATACCATTTTCACTTGTCACACCCTTTATTAAGTGTATGGATTTTCTTATGGACTTGAACCTTTTCAATTAAACCAAATCTTTTTACACACTGGAATTTCTTGCAATTATTTGCACATTGACATTTTGAATAATGCATTTTTATGACAGCTGTTATTTCCATCATTAAGTTGATATCATAGTGTGAGTTGGCACATCAGGGGTGGCTTGTCAATAAATTTAGGCAGTGAGAGTGGGTTTGTGATAGAAATGTTCGGTTCTCCCTCTACAGCCAGCAGTGATGTAGTTATGTTGCCATTTGTAAAAAATTGTCTACAACTAGGAAGTTACAACACCAGTGGTCCAAGGATTGAGCAAGCACAGTGGCCATTGGTCTTTTATGTAGGAAATAAGGGAAATTAAGCCCTTTTTTGGTAGGTTAAATTTCTCTGTGGTGACAGTGTCCAGTAATAAGGTAATACAAAGGAACATGAAGTGTAAGGTCTCTGTAGTGAGCCCTGGTTAGCAGAGGAACTGGATCTTGTGAAGACGTAGAAGCTGAAGAACAGTAACATGTACTGGATGTCATCATAGGGCTTGCTGAGGCAGGAGGCAGGAATGTGGTCAGACAGGCAAAATTGGCAACGAGCGGGCAGCAGAGGTACAGATTTATAATATGTGACCGTAAACAGGAGCTAGGCCAAGGTCAGTATCACATGGGCAGACGATGAGCTTAAGGCACATATGTCACACATAAGCCGAATCCAGCCCACCAGGCCTTGTTATATGACCTTTGTACCCAGTTTTGCAGCCGGAACATAGCAGAACTTCTTTCCGCCACCTCACCACTTCCGCTTCCCACTGTCACTTGTAAACAAAGAATCCTTCTGTGTTTACATGGGACAGCTTTGCTCTCAGTGGCTCCTGGAACTAACAGATCCCTGCACGCATTCATGGCGGGGACAAAAAACTGAAAGAGAATGGTCTTCATGGAAGGCGAGGCAGAGCTGCCTACACAAGGAGGTTCGAGACCCAGGCCAGGTAGGAGAGAGAGATGTGAGGAAGCTTTGGGGGGGGGATGGGTTTGCACACTATGCATAGCGCACCCCTGAACTCATTTTGTATGAAGCTCACTCCTGCACTCTGCACTTTGTACGTAGTGGACTCCAGATACAACTGGCCCTTTGATGGTAACCACACTACTAATGTGGCCCATGATAAAATTGAGTTTGACACCCCTGGCTTAAGGGATAAGCAAGGTGCAGAGTCAAGAAGCAAGCCAGAGGCCAGGTACTGGAGGGATAGAGATCAGACATAGTCAGAAGGCAAACTGGGTATATCACAGGAACAAGCAGAGTCTGGTCACAGGTCGCAGGAGCTGATGACCCCTCAGTAATGATCTTTGGTCCTGCAGTGCATTAAACAAGCCACTGGATGCCAAAGTCAATTCAAATGTGCATGCAGTTTCTGTGCAAAGTTCTTGAGACCGTTCTGAGATCTTTGAGCACAGGCATGAACTCAGTTTTTCTGACACCTGTGATCATTTGCATCTGACAATGAGAAGTCTTCCAGCTCCAACATCCTTTGCAGCTCTGAGATGTCATGTGACAGAATTTTGTGAGTCACAATGGAAACCAATGCTGAAAGATGTCTTTTGGAACAGCCACCTTTACTATGCTCACTATTCACTGTGGAACGATAGCAGACTTTACATGGTACACTTTAACCCTGTTCCATGGAAGGCCAATTAGGTGAGTTGGCTCCCCCAGGCAAAGGTATTCAGTCCTCCACTGGGTGGAGCCAAGTAGAAAAGGCACTTCATGGATTTCTAAATGCAGCACTGTCAGGAATTAGGTAACAGAGAATATTACTCATTTTGAGAAAGTCATAAATCAGTAAGAAGCTGCTTTAAGCAAGACATTATTGAACTGGTTGTCAATGGAGAACTTGCGCAAGTTTCAAGAGACAGCATAGCATTAGGCACTGGATAAGTAAAACAATTACTTTAAATATTCACTTTAAAGTTAATCTGTCTATGCTGTTCAAGGAGTGGGAAACCTCATAACTTTTCACACACCCTTGAAAACTGAAATGAATATTAAATATTAACTGAAATTATGAAATATCTTAACTGTTTCAGATATTACAAGCTCACACCTAATAGTAAATAGAAATCAGAGCTATACTGGTGTCAAATCTATCTCCTTACGTAGAGACAGAGAAGGGGCTCAGTTTAGCAGTCCTCCTTTTCCCACCATTACCGCCCCCTCTTTATCACTTAGATGGACAGATTATAATTGGTGCATGGAAAGCAATCCATCTCCCAGAGCTGGCTCGCTGAGCCGAATGTAACTATTAGTGTCACATTATGACACTGGGACATCAGGATCTATGGCACTTTAAAAGCTCTCCAGTTATGAACAATTGGTGAGAGAGAAAACAATGACAAATTGATTAACCCTTCAGCCCGGAGAGCCACTTCTGTGGCAGCAAGTGCATATGATCTTCAGATACAACCCCAGGCTCTCTGTAAGCTTTCATAATGTATTATAGAGACAAAAGGGCCAGGTATTGCAAATATGTGGCTACTAGTACAGTGATGGTCAGATTTCACACTTAGGGAATGACATGTTCCTATTTTTCATGTTTTTATGTAATAGATTGTTATGTTATGAATGGTCTCCACGTCATTGATTTATGTTCAATTCTGAGACCCAAACAACCTGTGAATTCTTGAAATGTTACTAAAATGGAACTAAACCTGCATTTTAAAAGATGCAACCAGACAGATTTTTAATTTGTAACAGAGAGTCACCTGCCTATTCACTATTGTCTATTCAATATACAGTGAGATGCGCATGCACAGCTCAACTTATATTCTTGGCAGAGTGTCTGTGTGGCAAGATGAAACAATCCCGTGGACATGTGTGAGAATCAAGACAGCCAAAGACCGGCACCTTAAAGAAGCCCATGAAGGAGGTGTCCACACCTGGCAAAGAATCTAACATCCAACCATAGTTCTCCTTTAAAGCAAAATGTGCACAGCTGCATTACAATTACTAGGCAAAATAACTGTTAAACCTAAGTGGACCTGTATTCAAAAAGTGAAGATTACTCTCTTCTGGGGAAAATATAGAAAGGTTAAAGTTTTTTTAGCTTCAGAAAGAACGAGGAAGGGTTAGAAAGCTTGTCTATTCAGGGCTTGGTAGAGAAGCTTTTTCTTATTTCCTGTCTGGTCAACCTGTTGTCAACAGGACACACAATTAGGTTGAATCTCTGTAAGGCTGTACTACAGAACGTGTTCCATAGGAAACCATGCTAAATGGACTGTAGTGCAAATCTACACAATGCAAAAAGCACTAAAACTGCATAGGTATGAATCCAGCCTAATGGCAGTTTTGCGTACATTATTGGCACTGTAAAAAATAACCAATGATAATCACTTGTTCACCATTGCACTCAGGATAAAAAACCTAAAACCAAACAAAATAAAATAGCAGCTGGTTGTAATTCATTAACCCCTTCCCGCCGAGCGTACGCAGATCTGCGTACTCGGCTTCCGGGGGGTATACCGGGATGATGCCCGCACCTGCAGGCATCATCCCGGTACCGTTTTTTACAGCGGGCGATTGGCTTTCCAGCCATAACAACCGATGCGGCTAAAAGCCGCTCAGCTGTTATGCCGGAGGAGCGGGAGGGGACGTCCCCCCCTCCCGCCGCCTCTCGCCGCTGTTACCGGTGCTCCCGCTCGATCGGGAGCACCGATTAGCGATCCGTCGGCTCTGGCTGCTGGGGAGGAACTGGAACGAAGCCGTAATCGGCTTCGTTCCAGTCTCCTCATCGTAAACACGGAAGCGACGTCATGACGTCACTTCCCGTTTACTCGGCTGCCAATGGTGCCGGTTTTAAAAAAATATCCGGTATTCAGAATCGCCGTTTTCGGCGATCTGAATACATTGAAGTGTAAAGGAGGGGTGGGGGGTCTTTTAGACCCCCGATCCCTCCATAAAGAGTACCTGTCACCACCTATTACTGTCACAAGGGATGTTTACATTCCTTGTGACAGCAATAAAAGTGATCAAATTATTATTATTTTTTTTAAAGACAATTTAGTCATTTTAAAATAAATAAAATAAATAAAAAAATAAAAAATAAAAATTTCAAAGCGCCCGCCGTCCCCGCGAGCTCGCGAAGCAAAGAAAACGCATACGGAAGTTGCGCCCGCGTATGTAAACGGTGTTCAAATCACACATGTGAGGTATCGCCACGATCGTCAGAGCGAGAGCAATAATTCCAGCAGTAGACCTCCTCTGTAACACTAACCTGGTAACCGCAAAAAATTTTTAAAGCGTCGCCTATTGAGATTTTTAGGTACCGTACTTTGTCGTCAATCTACAAGTGCGCGCAATTATAAAGTGTGACATGTTTGGTATCTATTTACTCGGCGTAACATTATCTTTCACATTACGCAAAAAAATTGGGCTAATTTTACTGTTTTTTTTTTTTTTTTTATTCATGAAAGTGTCCCTTTTCCCAAAAAGTTGCGTTTAAAACACCACTGCGCAAATACCGTGTGACATAAAATATTGCAACAATCGCCGTTTTATTCTCTAGAGCCTCTGCTAAAAAAATATTTATAATGTTTGGGGGTTCCAAGTAATTTTCTAGCAAAAAATATGGATTTTAACTTGTAAACACGAAATTCCAAAAATAGGCTTAGTCATGAAAGGGTTAATATGTAAAATATCACCTCAGAAAAAACCTAAAGTGATCAGCAGCGCTTATATAACACACAATATAATACAGAAAAGTGAAAATGAATGGAAGTTCAGTGACAAAAGTCCATATGAAACCATAATAGTGCCTAAAGAATGTCCATTAAGCACAAAAGAATCCCCCAAAGGGTGATAAAGTCTTCACACCAAAAAAACACCAAAAAACAAACAAACAAACAAATCCTGCAAGCCTTAAAAAGCTCCCTCCTAACTATTTGCCACTATCAAGCTGCAAACATTAAACACGTCTCATAATACATGCATAATAAAATAAAAATAAAAATAACATACACTGTGCTAGATAGGTCCTATACCTAATAATCCATGCCTTGATTTATAATTTTAAATGCACAGGTGAGTAATAAAGTGCATAAATAATATACATAAGCTGGTATAAAGTGCAGGTGCAATCTGTGGCAAGCAAATAATCCGCACACAAATGTAAACACACAACTGGAAAAAAAGTGCACAAGTGCAAATAGTGCCAGAACCACACACAAGAAATTTGATTAAAATATATAAACCTAACCATTACATGGTGCCACCATATACATATAACACAAATTGAAATAAAAACAGAAAGTGCTTAATGCATACCAATATGACAACAAAATTGCAAAAAGTAAATAAAAAAAAAATATATATATATACATACATACATACATATATATATATATATATATATATATATATATATATATATATATATATATATATATATACATATATATATATATATATATACATATATATATATATATATATATATATATATATATATATATATATATACATATATATATATACACACATATATATATATATATATATATATATATATATATATATAGAAGTGCAAGTGCATACACCATATGACTGTCTCTATATGATAAACATTAAACAGTATTTTGTAGCAGCCTGTGTTAGGCTGTGATGAGAAACAAAGTACTGATGGTTGTGAGATAGATGCAAAACGACGTAATAACATGCTTCTACATCCAGCCGTGATTCTGAATCATGCATAGGTGAAATCCAGAAACCCCTTATGGTAATGAGCTCACCTTGGAGCGTGTGACTAGCTTTTACACTAAGTCAAATCATGCATATATGAACCACTATGGGTTTCTCAGCAATTTCCCCGGATCAGAAGTTTCCTCAATGCAGAAAAGTGCATAAAAAAGGAAAAAAGCTGATAGTGCAATATCGTTTTAAATTTTTATAACACACAAGCTAAAAACCGCTCCCCCGCCAGGGTACTCACATGTATAAGGTGTGTCAGTGCACCATGCTTCATAGAGCCTAATAGATACTGAATTCAGTATGGGTATGGCTTGTATTTCCTCTAGGCAGATATACTGTCTCTCACTCCATCCTGGCCCCTCCCCTACGCGTGTCGATACTCAGGGTGTGGCGTATCTTCCTCAGGGGGTTTGTGACACAAATCCCCTAGTGGTGGACTTTTGAGGCACATAGAAAGTGGAATAGTATCATAATGCAAATATAGTTCACATAACATGTAACATCTGGAATGCATCTATAGTGTATAACATCAATGTACATACAAAATACTCTTGCATTCAACGTGTTTCGGAGTGTGCATATCCCCTTCCTCAGGGGTGAAAATAGGCAAGAGAAATTTATATTATAGAGAGATATATATAAAAAAAAATAGAAAAAAGATAAGCATCTATGATATCACATATAAATACAGTAATCTATGACTAATTTTCACATTCTACACTTACGTGTTCATAATGAGTTGCTGAGTTAGCATTCCATAATATTCTAATTAAAAGCAACACCGAAAAGGTTAAGTCTGTCAGATAAGTTCTCGGCTCCAAAAAGCTCTTAGGCCGCGTACACACGCGGGGACTGTTCGCCCAACTTTGTCCGTCAAACAGTTTCGGCAAACAGTCCGCTCAAAATTAGCATGGACGGACATGGCCACACACGACGGACGAACAGTTTGCTGAAACTGTGCGCGATGACGTGAACGGCACGTACGACGGGACGAAAAATACGACGTCCTATACACTGCATTATAACTTTCGGCGTGAAAATCCTTTCTGAGCATGCGCGCAACTTTGTTTGACGAACAAGCCTACACACGCGGGGACTGTCCGCTGAAACAAGGTTTCAGCGGACAGTTTTTCGGAATTTCCGAAAAACCTTGTTCAGCGGACTGTTCGCTGAAACTGTCCGCTGAAAGCCCACACACGAGCGGACTGTCCGCTGAAACTTGGTTTCAGCGGACAGTTTCGGCGAACAGTCCCCGCGTGTGTACGCGGCCTTAGTGTAGTTATTTTGAAAGACTTTTTATATCCATGCCCGATCAAAACTAGAGCTGTTCAAAAAATATGTAATAATGGTGAAAAAGAGAGACAAAAAGACTCTCATAACTCACCCCAAAAAACGGAAGACAGGGTACAACGGCAGGGTATACTCTGAGGATTCACTGGGGCCAGTTGGCAGATCCTGTAAAAGAATAAAAGTATAATAAAATACTATATTCTTTCATATTATGAGTAAAAATAATTTTTTTTAATGGCAAAACTAAGTTTTGATCTCATATAGAGGCACTAAAAAATACCTGAGAATAGCTGTTGAGGAATCAACAGGAACTGGAAGTCAGGTGGGTGGAGAAACACAGGTAATCAACTCTACACCCAACAGATACCTTCATTGACATCTGTTCCTAAGGGGTCATCTCACCCCTAAACCGAAAGGCCCTGCTTTCAGAAAACAACTATTATCAGGTGGCTCAACAATGAGGTTAACCACTTCAGCCTCGGAAGGATTTACCCCTTTCCTGACCAGAGCACTTTTTGCGATTCAGCACTGCATCGATTTAATTGACAATTACGCGGACCTGCGACATGGCTCCCAAGCAAAATTTACATCCTTTTTTTCCCACAAATAGAGCTTTCTTTTGGTGGTATTTGATCACCCCTGCAATTTTTTTTTGCACTATAAACAAAAAAAGAGCGCCAATTTTGAGAAAAGTGCATTACTTTTTATATTTTGCTATAATCCACCAAAACATATATAAATTTTTTTTTTCCTCAGCTTAGGCCAATATGTATTCTTCTACATATTTTTGGTAAAAAAAATCGCAATAAGTTATTATTGATTGGTTTGCGCAAAAGTTATAGCGTTTACAAAATAGGGGATAGTTTTATGACATTTTTATATTTTTATTAATAATTTTTTTTTTTTTACTAGTAATGGCAGTGATCAGCAATTTTTATCATGACTGCGACATTATGTCGGACACATCGGACATTTTTGACACATTTTTGGGACCATTGTCACAATTTTACAGCAACCAGTGCTATACAAATGCAATGATTCCTGTGTAAATGAAACTGGCAGTGAAGAGGTTAACCATTAGGGGACAATGTAGGGGTTAAGTGTGTCCTGGGGTTTGTTTCTAACTGTGGGGGGGGTGTGGCTACGTGTGACATGTCACGGATCTTTGCTTCCGATCACAGGGAGCAGAGATCAGTGACACTGTCACTAGGCAGATCGGGGAGATGCTTGTTTACAATAGCATCTCCCCGTTCTTCCTCTCAGTGAGACAATCGCGGGTATCCCTGCGGCGATCGAGTCCGCGGGACCCACGACCTGACTCATGGAGCTTGAAATGCGAGCGCCCGCAGGCCGCCTCTTAAGGGGCCCCATACAGGTACGTTCGTTTGCCTGTACGAGCACTTCTGCCGACGTATATAGGCATGAGGCTCTAACGAGCAGAGCCCTCTGATTCCTCTTGTACCAAATTGTAATGTAACTGTAATGTCTGCCCTCATGTTGTAAAGCGCTGTGCAAACTGTTGGCGCTATATAAAACCTTTATAATATCTGCAAGCGTTTAACAACAAGGTTAACGATATTAAATACACTCACACAGAATGGATTAAATATTGAATTTGATTTAAATTGTTTCATCAGTGATGTTTAGTATTTTATTTTTTCTTGCCAGACCCATATTTTAAGTTTTTTGATACTCAGACCTACTGTTTTTAAGATGTATTATATGATTGTAGATATTGTTATTATTTATTTTTATATCAAAATTTGAATGATGCCTAGATAGGAGGAGTGATACCTTCTAAGTTTGCATTAAATCTAGCGTTGTTGTCACGCTTACCATTGTAACTGAGAGATGGACATGTAGGTGGTAATCGTTTGCATGTCTCTGGGATATTAGGAATGTTGTCATGTGGTACAGCCAATCCCAGGAGGGATGTCCAAACTGAATTGGCAGGTGTATCGGCAGTGTGGTGAGATATCACCGGCTTGATATTCACTTCAAATTCCTTCAGCACACTGGTTGACACTTTTTTGCTAATTTTATTCATATATTTTGTAAGTGCAATGGATGAAGGTTTCATTTGAATAAACATTGGTGTGTTTGATGTTATCACAATAGTGGAGATTTTTATTTGTTATCTCTTCCTATGTGATTGCATCCACCCATCCATTCTGTGTGGAGAGGAGCTGATCGTTGGCTTAACCCTTTTTGGGTAATATGCTGTTGCCGAACACAAGAGTGTAAAGCAAAAATTTTTGGTGAGTTCAACACTGACGGGGAGTAGTCTGTGAGACACACATGGGGTAGTGTGAAGACTTTATCACCTTTTGGAGGATTCTTTTGTGCTTTATGGAAATTCTTTAGCACTATTATGGTTTCATATGGACTTTTGTCACTGAACTTCCATTAATTTTCACTTTCCTGTATTATATTGTATATTATATAAGGCTTGCGCTGCCGATCACTTTAGGTTTTTTCTGAGGTATTATTTTACATTCTTGGCACTGTGCCTGTGGAATTGGATAAATGGCTTGGGAGTCACGTCATTCCCCACTGGCCAATCAAGACAGCCAAAGACCGGCACTCAAACAAAGCCTAGGGAGAAAATGTCAGTGCCCAGCAAGGGATCTAACAAATGTCACAAAGTGAGGGTAAATCTCTGTAGTGGTAAAAACTGACAGTATTCTAATCCTTCTCCATGCTATTCAAAACTACAAAAAATGTATTTATTTTTGCTAAGCAGTACCTTAAAAAAAATGCTATTTTTGGCCTTGAATATCTGTTGAATAATAGCTGTGTATCTGCAGTGTGAGATCATCTAAGGCACTGTGGAGTTGATTTATTAAAGCAATAAAACCTGAAAGCTGATAGGTTGCTTTGCAGAACTAAACCAGATTTTGCCCTCTCCAAGATCACCTAGACACAAAGCCACAGGATTTGTAAAGCTGCCCATACACTAGTAGGATTTTATCAAATTTTCTGAATGTTCATTCAATTTTCCAATGGTTAGTTAGGTCGTATCAATGTTCGTTTTTGACCATGGAGACAAAAAAAAAAATGCAAAGGAGCATAATTGTTTAAGATTTTTCTTAAACTGATGCAATTCTAACTGTAATGTGTTTTTTTTTTTTTCAGGAAAAAAATGTATATACCTATTTATTTAAAAGAAAACAAAAAAACAAAAAAAAAACTTCCATTTAAATAACAGGTCTGGGTGAAATTTAGTAGCTGTTCTTGCCTAGAGCGCAAAATAGTCTTGCACCGGCCCTGATTGCAACAGATGCTTTCCACATACTTATATCACTTTTGAGAACATTGAGCATATTAAATTTGTGTAATGCAATGGTCTCATGTGGTGCAATATACTCACCTCTAATTTTGTATTTGGCCAGCACAATAGAATTCAGTTCCTTTGCAGTAGGTTTTTCTTTAGGTCAGCAGTAACCACCATTCAGTCAATTTTGTTTAGACCTGAACTGACTAGGTAGGGTTTTTTTTTCCTGTGTAAAATCTTGCCAGACAAATTGGTGGCCTGAGGCAAAATTTACTGTTTTGCAAATACACCCCTTCCTTTCCTGCCTGTCATACACTTTCTCAAACTTCAAACCAGCAAACCACAGAGGTGATGATAAAGCAACCCTGAAAGAAAATGCATTATTAATCCTTTGGAGGCAGAGGTCAGGATGGAATGTATTTTTTGCACTTTGGAGAATAATAATAATAATAATAATTATACATGTATACATCAGCATATATGAATAAATACATGCATGTTCGTATACAATACACAGGTAAAACAGAGGTGACTTGAATATTTGTAAAATGGTTTATAAAATATATGTCTTTAGAGCATAGTACAAAATATTATCATTATCATTGAAAGAGAAGTATGGACTTAAAAAATAAATACATTTATACTCCCCCATCTGTCCCCCACTAACTCTGCACTGAGAAATGAGCGATCAAACACAGATGATTACTCAGTTCTCAGCATTCTGTGAGCAGAGAGTCGGGGACTGCTCAGATCGCTGAGAGACTGAGCCAGCTGTTGGTCCAGGCTTCTGGGTGAATCCTGACCATAAAGGATCTTTTCAGAGCCTGGACTGGCTCTGTGACGTCAGCCGACAGCAGACGTCCCGCGGGGATACCAGCAAACTTCTCACTGAGAGGAAGAACGGGGAGATGCTATTGTAAACAAGCATCTCCCCATTCTGTCTAGTGATTTAAAATAGATCTGTTTGGCAGTGTGGCAGCAGAAGTTTCTCAAGAGCATGACTATGTATTTGGAGACTGGCTGTTTGTCAAGGTTGTAATGGTAGTTACCTGATTCTATGTGTGCTGAGGGAAGTACCTGCCAAGGGAGGATGAGAGCAAGCTGTTACAGACAGAAAAAGCCAGGTCAGGGCAGGGCAAGGAAGAGATTTTGTCATAGAGGTAGTCTGTTGCAGATCATAGAAGAGAATGATTAGGATGGTGAAGGCTTCTTGGGATAACTGGGGGTGAAAGTTAGATGGTAGAATGCCAGGATTAGGAGATACATTCCCAGAAGTTAGGAGAAGCAGGAGGGTGCCCTGAAGGTTTTGTCAGCATGTGGGCCGACTGAGAGCCGAGGGAGAGCCGAGTAAACAGGAGATGAGGGCTCAGTGATTTCCTGCACTGTCCAGGTTGCATCGATGGTGAGGCTGCAGATGAGCATTGAGGCTAAAAAGGAGCATTGATCAGGCTGCATTGATGAGATGTACTGCAGATGGACATTGATCAGGCTGTATTGATGAGATGTACTGCAGATGGACATTGATCAGGCTGCATTGATGAGATGGGCTGCAGATGGGCATTGATGAGGCTGCATTGATGAGATGTGCTGCAGATGGACATTGATCAGGCTGCATTGATGAGATGTGCTGCAGATGGGCATTGATCAGGCTGCATTGATGAGATGTACTGTAGATGGACATTGATCAGGCTGCATTGATGAGATGTACCGTAGATGGACATTAATCAGGCTGTATTGATGAGATGTACTGCAGATGGACATTGATCAGGCTGCATTGATGAGATAGGCTGCAGATGGGCATTGATGAGGCTGCATTGATGAGATGTGCTGTAGATGGACATTGATCAGGCTGCATTGATGAGATGTGCTGCAGATGGGTGGGCATTGTCTAGGCTGCACTGATGGGAGATGAGGAGGCTGCAGATGGGCACTAAACAGGCTGCATTGATGGACACTGACCCTTATTTTAATTCAAAGTTGTTTTACTTAAAAAATATGTTTTTTTCCTGAAACTTCCCTCTTAAAATTCTTTGCGTGTTATATGTCAATAAATACGGTATATACTGTATATAATAGCTGTTGGTATTTTAAAGAAAACGGCCCACGCTTAAAATACCATCACTGCACCAAAGGAAAAGGTCCTTACAAAAAGCTACCACTTTCAAGATATATGAAATGTGAACTGAATTTTAACTTTTATCAAAGAAAATAGTGATAAAATGATAAAACAGTGGCGCTAAAAAATCAATCATTATGTTTGCTCAACCTATTGTGAAAGTGAAAAACATACAAATTAAAATCACCCTGTGACACGTGAAAAATAGAAATAATAATGATACAAAAGAAATGTCTATTAAGTGTTCCAATAAATCTTAAATCCGGTGTAAAATCTTCCTATTTCTTCCACCACACCAGTGTGCAAGTGACTCCACACCCTTCAGAAAACGCACTCACCAACTTCCAATGCCTACACTCTTGTGTTAGGCTAAGACGCTGTCAAACCACACAGAAAGGGTTTAAACGAGTATCCGATATCCAACCATGCACGTAAGGGATCTCTCCACATATAAATAATAAAGGTGCTCCAATAATGTGATACAGTATAAACCAATTTAAAAAAAACACTTCAAATCTTCAACATTTACACTCACATTTCAAACATAAAAAGCCAGCACACATGAAAATCACAGCAAGTCTGCAACCAGCTAGCACACCGGTGAGCTGCGGTAGTCTGTTGCAGATCAGAGAAGATCATTGGCCTTTTATTGTGGCCAGCCTAAGGCACACCTGTGCAATAATCATGCTGTCTAATCAGCATCTTGATATGCCACACCTGTGAGGTGGATGGATTATCTCGGCAAATGAGAAGTGCTCACTTAGACCCCTTTCACACGAGGGCGTTTTGCAGGCGCTATAGAGTTAGAAATAGCGCCTATAATCTGCCCTTAAACTGCTGCACCATTGTCTCCAGTGTGAAAGCCTGAGGGCTTTCACACCAGAGCGGTGTGCTGGCAGGATGTCAGGAAAAGTCCTGCCAGCAGCTTCTTTGGAGTGGTGAAGGAGCGGTGTGTTTACCGTTCCTCCACCGCGCCTCCCCATTGAAATCAATGGGTTGCAGCGCTGCAATACCGCCTGTAAAATGCTGCTATTGTGGCCTATTGCGGGCGGTTTTAACCCTTTCTCCGCAACTAGTGGGGGTTAAAAGCTAGCGCCCGAAATGCACTGCAAATCCGACAGTAAAACGTCGCTAAAAATAGAGGCATTTTACCGCCGACGTTATGGGCACAGCAGTGTGAAAGCCCTCTAACACAAATTTAGATATTTTTGTGAACAATATTTGAGAGAAATAGGCCTTTTGTGTACATAGAAAAAGTCGTAGATCTTTGTGTTCAGCTCATGATAAATAGGGGCAAACACAAAAGTGTTGCATTTATAATTTTGCTCAGTGTATGTTACCAAAAATTGGGTTTTATATATTGTTTATTTGCATTAAATTTAATTAAAGTGTATATTTTCCAAAAAGAATTGCATTCGAAAAACTGCTGCGCAAATACCATATGACATAAAAACCTGCAATGCATTTTATTCTCTAGGGCAGGAATCTAAAACTGGTGGCCCGCCAGCTGTTGTGAAACTACAAGTCCCATACTGTATTTTGTGTACTGACTATTTTATTGTATACCACAAAGAGAAGCAGCACATTTGTTCAACAAAGACTGGATGAGCTGATACAAAATCTGGAGTATATTTTGGTTCCAAGCCGGCATCTACAAGAAAACAGCAAATACAGACAAATAGCTAAGTTATCCTTTCTATGACTAAATTTTTTGCTTCACCATGTGTACATAAATATAGAAATCAGTCAGCCAATGCATATTGCAACTCACTATGCCTTACATCACAAGGGAATCAAGGGCTATAAATAGTAAAGCATGCGGGGCAGTTACAAAGTGTCAGTTCCTGCACTGCTAAAATCAAATCTGATGACTGTTCAGCTACAAAAAAAAAAGTAAAAATGGTCAGATACATTGCAAAACACAGATATAAAAAGAATTATGTACATTTCAGAAATGGTTCCGCTGTACGTTTACTGTATATATACAGACATACCCCACTTTTAAGTACGCTATGGGGTTTATTTACTAAAGCTGGAAAGTGCAAAATCCGGCTCACTTCTGCATGAATGAATGAATGAGCTTCTAACCCCAGATTGTTCAATTAAGCTTTGCTAACAAAACCTGGAAGCTCATTGGTTTCTATGCAGAAGTGAGCCTGATTTTGCACTTTCCAGCTTTAGTAAATAACCCCCATTGTGTACTTAAAAGTGGGGTATGCTTGTACTATAGATCCTTGTTAGTGGCATGGTTAGGGTCACATCAAAAACATTTTCATTATGCAATTTCATGGCTGTGATCTATTAAAATGTACATTCAGCCAAATTGTTTCTCAGTTTTGGATGTTGGGGAGGGACTACAACCCTTGTCAGATTTTTACTGCTATCTGGGGCTCTAACAACATTATTACTGACAGGAAAGGGAGGGAAATCTCCAGCAGACCACAATATGTCATTGTCACTTCCTGTTTAATTGTCAGTAGGACAGGAATGAGGTGTAAACAAATCTAACAGACATATTTAACCTTTTGCCGACCAGCTCACGCACATGTACGGTGGCAGATTGGCTCCTTCCCACGAATCGATGTATGAATATGTCGGCTCCTTTAAGAGCCATAGCAGACGCGCGCGCCCGCTGCACGGCGGGGGGATCCTATGCACGTGGCATGAGAGCCAGAATGGGGATCTGTGTATGTAAACACACAAATCCCCGTTCTGACAGGGGAGGAGAGACAGATCTGCTGTACCTAGTATTAAGAAACAGCGATATGTCTCCTCCTCCAGTCAGTCCCATCCCCCCACAGTTCGAAACACACCTGAGGGAACACATTTAACCCCTTGATCATTCCCTAGTGTTAACCCCTTCCCTGCCAGCGACAATTATACAATAATCAGTGGCTATTTTTAGCTCCGATTGCTGTATAAATGTCAATGGTCCCAAAAAAGTGTCAAAAGTGTCTGATCTGTCCGCCGCAATGTCGCAGTCCCGCTAAAAATTGCTGATCGCTGCCTTTACTAGTAGAAAAAATAAAATAAATAAAAATCCCATAAATCTATCCCCTATTTTGTAGATGCTATAACTTTTGCGCAAACCAATCGATAAACGATTATTGTGATTTTTTTTTACCAAAAATATGTAGAAGAGTACATAATGTCCTAAACCAGGGAGATGCAATCAGCGGACCTCCAGCTGTTGCAAAACTTCAAGTCCCGTCATGCCTCTGCCTCTGGATGTCCTCCTTGTGGCTGTCAGCTATGTCTCATGCGACTTGTAGTTCTGCCACAGCTGGAGGTCTGCTAATTACATATCCCTTGCCTAAACTGATGAAGAAATAAAAAAAAAAATTGGGACATTTATTACAGTAAAATCTAAAAAATATTGTTGTTTTTTTTTTCAAAATGGTCGGTCTTTTTTTGTTTATAGCGTAAAAATAAAAACCGCAGAGGTGATCAAATACCACCAAAAGAAAGCTACATAGTAACATAGGGACACAAGTCAATCAAGTCCAACCTATGTGTGTGATTATATGTCAGTATTACATTGTATATCCCTGTATGTTGCAGTCCTTCAGGTGATTATCTAATAATTTCTTGAAACTATCGATGCTCCCCACGAGACCACCGCCTGTGGAAAGGAATTCCACATCCTTGCTGCTCTTACAGTAAAGAACCCTCTACGTAGCTTAAGGTTAAACCTCCTTTCTTCTCATTTTAATGAGTGGCCACGAGTCTTGTTAAACTCCCTTTTGCAAAAAAGTTTTATCCCTATTGTGGGGTCACCAGTATGGTATTTGTATATTGAAATCATATTCTGTCTCAAGCATCTCTTCTCCAAAGAGAATAAGTTCAGTGCTCGCAACCTTTGCTCATAACTAATATCCTCCAGACCCTTTATTAGCTTTGTTGCCCTTCTTTTTACTCGGTCCATTTCCAGCACATCCTTCCTGAGGACTGGTACCCAGAACTGGACAGCATACTCCAGGTGCGGCTGGACCAGAGTCTTGTAGAACCGGAAAATTATTGTTTTATCTCTGGAGTTGATCCCCTTTTTAATGCATGCCAATATTCTGTTTGCTTTGTTAGCATGCATGCCATTGTTGAGCCTATCATCTACTAGGACCCCCAGGTCCTTTTCCATTCTAGATTCATCAGTGATCTGTAAACACACAGATCCATGTCCTGTCAGCGGAGAGGAGACCGATGGTGTGTTCCTTGTACATAGGAACACCGATCAGTCTCCTCCCCTTGTGAGTCCCCTCCCCCTACAGTTAGAATCACTCCCTAGGAACATAATTAACCCCTCGATCACCCCCTAGTGTTAAGCCCTTCATTGCCAGTCACATTTATACAGTAATCAATGCATTTTTATAGCACGGATCACTATCTAAATGTGAATGGTCCCAAAAATGTGTCAAAAGTGTCCAATGTGTCCACCACAATATCTCAGTCTTGATAAAAATCGCAGATCGCCGCCATTACTAGTAAAAAAAATAAAAATAATAAAAATGCTATAAATCTATCCCCTGTTTTGTAGACATTATAACTTTTGTGCAAACCAATCAATATATACGCTTATTGTGATATTTTTTACCAAAAAATATGAACATATGAATATTCTTGAAACTGGATGGACTTGTGTCTTTTTTCAACCTGACTAACTATATGTATCGACCTAAACTGAGAAAAACATTTGTTTAAAAAAAAAAATTTGGATATTTAGTATAGCAAAAATTCTAAAATATTGTGTTTTTTTCAAATTTGTCACTCTTCTTTTGTTATAGAGCAAGAAATAAAAACTGCAGAGGTGATCAAATACCATTAAAAGAAATCTCTATTTGTGGGAAAAAAATGATAAAAATTTAATTTGGGTACAGTGTTGCATGACCGCGCAATTGTCATTCAAAATGTGACAGCACTGAAAGCTGAAAATTGGCCTGGGCAGGAAGGGGGTGAAAGTGCCCAGTATTGAAGTGGTTAAAGTGTGACATGTTTGGTATCTATTTACTCGGCATAACATCATCCTTTATATGTTATCAAAACTGGGTTATATATAATTTTTTTGCATTAAAAATCATTTGTAGCATTTAATTTTAGAATTTAACATTCAATTACAATATGAGTTGTGTCGCAATTGTATAAGCTATATGATTTTTTATTTATTTGTTCTTTTTCCCCCATTAAATCAAGAGTTACCCTTTAATCATAAGAGTAAAAAATACACTCTTTTCTAGAGTGTTGTATTCCCAAATTTGTACAGCAGGTCAAAGCATAACTTTAAAATACAGCACTTGAGAAAGTAACCATATCTTCACATAAATCATAGCTTTGTGTCATTAGCCAAACACATAATGTTTTATCAGAGCCACCGACTGTTATTGTATTCACACTAAGTAACATATTTTTTAAACGAATGACAATGGTCAACACATTTCACACATAGCTATGCTTCATCAGGACCGCCGGCAAAATAGGCAGTAAAGAATGTACATTATCTTCACAGATGCTGTGGTGGTCAGGCTTGTGTTACAGATAACATCATGCATGGGGAGAGCAATGACCCCTAGATAACATAAAAACCTTAAAAAATGCTCCTGATAATGGAAATATTTATTTTGCCATCTTGGCAAGACCCCTGGATGCCTCCAACAGCTGACCCATATGAGTTTATGGGAGTATTTTCATTATCAGGAACATTTTTGAGGTTTTTATACCGTTATATTGTATCATTATTATGTACTCTTATATTTTGTTATGTACAATCATGCGAAAAAGGAAGTACACACAATATAAATTGTTGACATTATCTACATATTTAAATGAGTAAATGTTAGATCTTCATTTAAATAGTACTTGCAGATAAAAGTTATTTGCGTACCTAAATAAAAACACAAGGAAATTGCATACCTAAATAAAAACACAAGGAAATTTTGCCTTTTTTAGTCATTTATTCGATATGAATATAAATAGATATAATGGTGTACTGTGGAAAAAGTAGGCATACCCTTGGTCTCAGAAGCTAGTACTGCTCCCTTTAGCTGCATTGACTTCTATAAGGCGTCTGTGAGGTCAACCCAGTAAAAATTTTGGTCACTCCTCTGTGGAGAATTCTTTCATTTGCAAGATGTCTGTGGGTTGCTTTGTATGAACTGCCCCTTTCAAATCCTCCCACCGTACTTCATTGGGATTCAACTGGGGCTTTGACTAGGCAAATCCATAACCCAAACAATAAAGTTTCCACCACTGTGCTTAGCAGTTGGTATGAGCGTTCTGAACGCATGTGGCCAAAAATGATTGATTAATCAGCCTTGTCTATGTCAATATGTTAACAAATCATAGTCTTGCTCCAATGTTCTATTTTGATGTCAAAAACTTTTTCCTGTCACATCTCTTTTGCAGGTTAAATTAGCGCAAACTCTTTCTAAATGTAGATGAGCGCACTTTTGACACCAATTGTTGCAAAACTTACCGGAAAATCCTACAATTACATTTTTGGATCCTAGGAGACTTATTTTAGCATCAAATGGTCAACTTTTAGGTTGAATTTGCTTGGACAGCCAGTCCTGGACTGATCAGCGGTTGTTTGAAATCTACGCCACTTGTAGATTATTGTCCTTACAATGGATTGATTTCAAATAATTTGGCAATCTATTTAAATCTCTTGCCAGACTCATAGGCATCTGCAACCTTCTTAGAAAGCCCTTTTAATGATATCTTAGCAAAGAATACACCAGACCCCAGATATTCAAGGTTTAAAGGGTTAATTCACCTTCATATAAAAAAATAAATAAAAACTGTCTATGCTTGTGAGGAATGTTTGCAAATAAAAACAAACTTTGCAGCTTTAACTAAAGTTAAATAATGCCTTTTCTGTTAATGTTGGCCATTCACACTCCTCCTGAAGCCTAGCTGAAAACTCCCAGAGATGGTATCTCCCAATCCTCTCTTCTTGCTAGGATGTTGCTAAGACTCTTCCAGCTGCTACTGTTCAACCTCAACCATCACAAAAGCAAGCACTCAAACCTTGTACATGTGCAGTTCACAATCTTTTCCATCAGCTCAGAGCTACTGTGATGGGGAAGAAAGAGCGTGCATGAAAGAGAGCTTGTGCCTGTGATGGTGGCGATGAGCAGTAACGACTGAGGGTGTCAATGTCGCATTTATAAGGGGGCATCTGCCCTGGGATTCCCAACAGAAGGGGCCTCACTCTTTACAAACATAATATAAATCAATGTAAAAAATATATAAAATAATAAAAATAAATATGACTAAAATAATACGAAATACATTTCTTGTATTAAATTTATCTTGGGAAGTAATATTTTGTCAGCCATCATCTGTAAAAGTTTTTACTCTGGACTGGTATATTGTATCATTTTTAAAAATTAATTTTGGCAACTCAAGTAAACCACACAATGAGGCTGATTTACAAATGGTTTGCGCCGCACGCCGACGCGCAACGGCCATTTTCGTATTCACAAAGCATTTGCGCCTGTTCAACTTATGCAAATGAATCTACGTGGCTTGACATTTACTAAGATTTTGCCGGCGTAGTGAACCAGAGCACTTGAACGGGCGCAAATGCTGCTTGCACATGCACAGTGCATAAATTGAACTAGTGCAGTTCCAAGTTTATTTGCAGGCGCAGCAAGCTTGCTCAGAGAAAGTTACTTTTCTGTTCCATTTTGAGCATAGTTGTTACTTGGACAGTCATATCTATACTTCCTCACATCACCCCCATAATATTGTCACTTCCAGCTTCTTTTAATTCTGAGTTGAAGATGCCGTGCGCCAGGTCTATAGCGGCGCACAGATCGCGGCCGCCGGTGCGCCGGCATGCTAATAGTAAATGGGGAATTGCGCTGTGTTACAGGCGCAAATGCTTTGTGAATATGAAAATGGCCATTGAGCGTCGGCGTACGCAGCAACTCATGGAGCAAACCTTTTGTAAATCAGCCCCATTGTGTCATACATTTTAAAAATGAGTGCCTGTCATTGAGAATGTAAGCCAACTCTGTGTATGAGGGGCCCCCAGAACCTTAAGTGCCCCGAGCCTCATAAGGTCTAAATCTGGCTCTAGAGGGTATATTAGCAACTTCCTAACAACAAGCAAGGTAGGATGATGCTATCATTGGGAATTATGTAAATATCTATAGCTAGAACATTATTCAACCTTAGTCAAAGATGTTTGTTTTTTACTACACTTTGTAGCCCCTTTTCTGCATGTGAAGTTTTTTTTTTTTGGGAGAAGGGATCTAACCCTTTAAATAAGACAGTTTTCACCTTCATACTCCCTAAGCAGGTTCTTCTCATTGGCACATCATCTAGAATACCTATATCTAATTTTATGGATTTGAAGTGGAGTCTACTTCTTTTTCCGTGTGACAAATCTGCAATTTAGTTTTTTTATTTAGATCAGTCTTTCTCAACTTTTTTTTATCCCAAACCTTTGAAATAATTGTCTTGCCTCAGGGAACCCCTGCTAAAATATTTAATTGGGGTTCATTAGAAAAATACCCCCTACATTGGTTGTCAGTGAAAATAATATCCCCCTTAGCCCTTGTACACGCGGTCGGACATTCTGCCGGAAAATGTCTGATTGGCCCGTGTTGTTGGATAATCCGACCTTGTGTGGGCTTCATCGGACTTTTTCCGTCGGAATGTCCGACCAACAAAGTTTGAGAGCTGTATATAAAAATTTTCCGACAACATGATCCGATTGGACTTTGTCCGATCGTTGTAGAGAATTTCGATCGGGCAAAGTGCCACGCATGCTCAGATCAAATTCCTAGACCAAAGCTATTGGCTTCTAGCCCGAATGTAGTCCCGTCATAACTAAATAACGTCATCACGTTACGAATGATCAGATTTTCCAACAACTTTGTCTGACCGTGTGTATGCAACACCAGTTTGGGACAAAATCCGTCAGAAAAAATCAGACGGATTTTGTTGTTGGAATGTCCGACCGTGTGTACAAGGGCTTACAGTGGTGGTTCAAATGCTACCATTGCAGAAAGCTTTAAATGAAATGAATATCATGCTACTGGCTTTGCTAAGTGGTGATGGACCTTGATGTATGATGGCACCATCAGATGGGAGACCAATTAGCCACAGCTCAAGGAACCCCTAGCAAATTCTGGAGGAACCCTAGTGTTCCAAGGAACCCTGGCTGAGAATGGCATTCAATTTACTATATATATGAGAATAAATGCACCATATCTATTTTATTTGTTATTTATTCATGAATATCCCTTTTATATGTAGGCATTATTTGAATAACGATTTAATGTTTACTTTAAATATGTTGAAAAAGTCAAACATTTCCATGGGGTATTCATACTTTCTCACAAGACTGTAAATTTATTTGTTTTTTTTAAGCAATAATGTGGGGTACAACAAAAAAATGCTTCTTAGCTGCAAGTACACTGTACTTTAGACATATATGTATAACATCAGTACTCATCTCATGTGAAGTCAACACGAGGCAGTCACAATCTGATTTTCACCTTCTCAGTTTCCTACATTTCATAACAACACCAAATCATGTCAGCCTCAAGTGTGCCAGCCAGTAAGTGTGAGAATGGCTTTATTCACTTGGACAATTAACAGATATTAGGCTGGGGAGAACTTTATCTATCATCATCTTCACACAGTCACATAATAATACTGAAATGTTTATTTTAATTTATAACAACAATGATAATGAACATTGGTTTAGATAGTATTATTCCAGGTGCTGTTAATCCCAACACATTGGAAATATGTCACCTTAAATTCTCTCTATCTCGCAAAAAAAAAAAAAGAAATAGTAAAAAAAAAAAAAAAAAAACAGCTTGCAAAAGAAGAGTAAAAATATTGCTGGCAACTGTTGGTAACTCCAATTTGTGCTCTCTTTCAGGGTCTTCTGCATCTGACATGGCCAGTTGGAAGCTTGTCTCCCCTGCTTTCCAAGTGTGGTTCCACCCTGTGGCTGCTACATTAGTGCACTTAGCAGTCAGCATATAGAACAAATAGCATGCAGCAGGGGATGCAGACATCCAACATATTCCAAAGTGGCAAAGACTGGTAGCCATCACTGGTAGCACACTTGTATTAGTGCTAACTGTATAAGTAGTATTACTATTCCTTTGGGGGCATTCACACTTGTGAATGCATACTGCCGGCGATTACATGTGAGAAACAGCAGGGGTTCCTGCAATTAGCTGCGAGTAGGCAGCCCCATTGAAAGCAATGGGAGATTGTAGGCTCTTGCACCCGCTCACATGTAATTGTTCATGCTGCGATTACATGTGACTGGTCCTGAATGCACACTTACATGCTGCTTTTATTTGTCCTTTTTTGAGGCAGAGTCACTTTTATGGACAAATGCAGCTTGTTTTTGACATTAAAAATAAAAGGATAGGGCACGCTATGGAATTTGTTTAAACAGAGAGTATATATAATATAATAGAATATAATGTAATGTAGGTAAGAGCAGCCTCTATTTTGTTTCCGTCCTAATGGATGGAACAGTAAGAAAGGTGAGGTAGAGAAAATAGATATGGCGCTATACCTTTTTGAACTCACTAAATATAAATGTCATAGAAATGTACAGATTTTTCAGCTTGCTGGCTAATGATTTTAGACTCTAAAAAATCCTGAATAAACCAAGATATACTAAAATGATAGACCCAATAAATAATATAGTGCTAAGTTTCAGTCAATATTAAATTGTGAATACAAAAATGAATATAAATTTTCCAGCGTGCTGGTTAATAAATTAATATAAAAAATTTATATAAAAATAAGGGTGAAAATAGGAATAGGAAATATATATATATAGATGTGAATTACACAATAAATGAATTAGATGCCTAAAATAAATGGATGAATAATTGATGCTATGTTTGCTAAACACAATCTATAATCAACAGTGAAATACTAAAAATACTCAATGTGCCTGTGACTGTGGTGATGGCGTAACCAAGAGCTTTGGTATACAAATTCAATCAAATGACCATAAGGCAAAAACCAAAAAATTCAAATTTGTACAATTGTGAAACACAAGTGAAAAAATTAAATATGAAAAGTGCAATAAATATATACACACTGTGATAGGTTTCAAAAAATTCCCAATTATAGATATGAAAATTGGGAAAAAAACAAGAAAAAATAGAGATTTAGTCCATAATATAAAAAATATATAAAAAATATATAAGAAATAGAGATTTAGTCCACAATATAAAAATAAATAAATAATGTGAAAAAATCTTGCAGCGACAAATCGGATGTGAAAGTCTACTAGGGTAAAAATTGAAAAATGAAAAATACAAATAAAAATGGAAATTAGATAATGAAAAAAGAGATTTTCTATGTATAGAAGAGGAATGGAGGGAGTAACTTTGCTTATCCGTTCGTGTTTATGAATTTTGCTCTCACCAGAAATACGACCCCGTCCGGGGTGGATCAGCCTCCACAGTATAAGCCACTGTGTCGCTTCTTGGGCTGTCTTTGCTGGAATGCTGGGGGGATCCCTCGTTCCTCCGTGGGGATGTTGTACCTCGTATTACATATGGTAAAAAAAGAGGACTTTCCATGGTATAGTATGTTTGCAACTCAGTTTATTTGTAACAACTTAAAAGTACTCACATTTAGTACGATAAAACACGTATTGTAAAAAGCGTTCGGAACTTCCGCTCGGCTAGCACGCCGTTTGCACTGAAGGTGTACGTATCTGGCCACGCCCTACGCGTTTCGTCATTCAGACGTCATCTGGAGCGGCCATCTTCATACACCTTTCCACTTATATAGGGTGTAGTTACCAATCGCGCATGCGCGGAAACTAGCCGCCATGCTTGCTAAGGGAATCCCCATTGTTAAGCCTAATTCATGCCGGCTATGCAGGGAATGTATTATTGTGCCTGCTATTAATCAGCTGTAAATAAACACAGATTGGGCACTCCTCCTGTATAAGTGGAATATATACTATGACATCCTTAATACATACCCCTAAGTCGATATCAGCATAGAAATTCTAATCAATACACAGTATCTGTAAAACAGTATCTATGAGAATCTATAAAAGGGAAAAAGGGAAAACTGGAATACTAAAAGTGTGTATATGTTTTATCATGAAGTATAAAGATGGAAACAGTTAACTGAAAATTACAATTAAAATTAAAATTACACTGCACTACGTCTCTGATGTGCAAGTAGCTACTTGAATTCTTAAGACATTGGCTATTCGGAATTTAATTCCAATGTGTGGTATGTTACCCAAGGGTTAGGATAGGGAAAGGGCGTAGTGATGGACGAACTTCCGACGGGACGTTTCGCGAACGCGAAACGCGAACGGACACAAACGTTCGCGAAAACGACCGTTCGCCGCGGGCTCCATTGACTTCAATGGGAGGCGAATTTCGCAAACCTTTAGGTCGAATTTGCGGCCACGGGGTAATTATTAGGGGGTAGCACGTAGTCCCACCACCTGGACAATAGCATAATACATGTATGAGGTGAATTTGGGATCGATAACTACAAGCATTTTTTTTTTATTTGGGAAATTGTTCTGACAATTCAGGACTATGGAGCTAATGAAGGCAATGGAGGAGAGGGAAGGTCAGGGACCAGGGTAGGCAAACAAGAGGGTGCAGGAGATACAGAGCACTGACAGCAGCACCGTAATACAGAGCACTGACATCAGCACCGTGACATACAGCGCTGACAGCAGCTCCGTGACATACAGCGCTGACAGCAGCTCCGTGACATACAGCGCTGACAGCAGCTCCGTGACATACAGCGCTGACAGCAGCTCCGTGACATACAGCGCTGACAGCAGCTCCGTGACATACAGCGCTGACAGCAGCACCGTGACATACAGCGCTGACAGCAGCTCCGTGACATACAGCGCTGACAGCAGCTCCGTGACATACAGCGCTGACAGCAGCTCCGTGACATACAGCACTGACAGCAGCTCCGTGACATACAGCGCTGACAGCAGCTCCGTGACATACAGCGCTGACAGCAGCACCGTGACATACAGCGCTGACAGCAGCTCCGTGACATACAGCGCTGACAGCAGCTCCGTGACATACAGCGCTGACAGCAGCTCCGTGACATACAGCGCTGACAGCAGCTCCGTGACATACAGCGCTGACAGCAGCTCCGTGACATACAGCGCTGACAGCAGCACCGTGACATACAGCGCTGACAGCAGCTCCGTGACATACAGCGCTGACAGCAGCTCCGTGACATACAGCGCTGACAGCAGCTCCGTGACATACAGCACTGACAGCAGCTCCGTGACATACAGCGCTGACAGCAGCTCCGTGACATACAGCGCTGACAGCAGCACCGTGACATACAGCGCTGACAGCAGCTCCGTGACATACAGCGCTGACAGCAGCTCCGTGACATACAGCGCTGACAGCAGCTCCGTGACATACAGCGCTGACAGCAGCTCCGTGACATACAGCGCTGACAGCAGCTCCGTGACATACAGCGCTGACAGCAGCTCCGTGACATACAGCGCTGACAGCAGCTCCGTGACATACAGCGCTGACAGCAGCTCCGTGACATACAGCGCTGACAGCAGCTCCGTGACATACAGCGCTGACAGCAGCTCCGTGACATACAGCGCTGACAGCAGCTCCGTGACATACAGCGCTGACAGCAGCTCCGTGACATACAGCGCTGACAGCAGCACCGTAAGCAGCCCCAGGAGGAAGTCAGCACAGCACAGGGATGGTGTGATCCCCTCATAATAAGAACCCCCAGGAGGAAGTCAGCACAGCACAGGGATGGTGGGAGCCCCTCATAATAAGAACACCCAGGAGGAAGTCAGCACAGCACAGGGATGGTGGGAACCCCTCATAATAAGCAGCCCCAGTAGAAATATGACACCGCTCAACCTCTTCAAAGAGGAGGGTAGGGGCATATAGTACGGTGTGCTTTTTTGGGTCAGGGAAGTGAGCCAAATGAATTAAGAAGGTCTGTGTGCTTGATTCCAAAAATTGTTTATAGACATATACATGGTCTACTGATCACATGTGTTGAATTCCTCCGAGATCCATGCCTCATTCATTTTTAGAAATGTGAGGTAGTTAACACTGTGGTGAGCTAGGCGAGTACGCTTATCGGTCACAATCCCCCCTGCTGCGCTGAACGTCCTTTCGGACAGGACACTGGATGAGGGGCAAGCCAACAGTTCGATTGCAAATTGGGCAAGCTCTGGCCAGAGGTCAAGCCTGCCCACCCAGTAGTCTAGGGGTTCATCACTCCTCAGAGCGTCCACATCGGCCGTTAACCCAATGTAGTCGGACACCTGACGGTCTAGGCGTTCCCTGATGCTGGATCCGGATGACACCTGTCGATGGGTCGGCTGAAAGAATGACCTCATATCCGAAGTCACCAACACATCTTCAAACCGGCCTCTTCTTGCAGGCGCTGTTGGATTGGTACCCGCAAATCCTTCTCTGGGAGTGGGAATTGCTCCTCTGCCAGCGCACGCAAAAGCAGAATGCAGCATTTCTCGAAGCAAGGCCTGGAAGTGCTGCATTCTGACAGCCCTCTGCGACGGCGGTAACATTTCCGCCATTTTGTGTTTGTACCGGGGGTCTAAGTACGTTGCCACCCAGTACTGGTCCTTGACCCTCATGCTTTTTATACGGGGGTCCCTATTAAAACACTGGAGCATGAAGGCCCCCATTTGCACTAAAGTGGAAGCGGTGTGGTGGCCTGGCTCCTGCTCATCATCCAGGATAATGTCGTCCTCTTCATTCTCCTCTCCCCATCCTCGCACAACAGGGATCCCAGAAAGGTTTAAAGCATGCTCTTCTTGCTCCTGCTCATCCGCCCCGGCACCATCCTCCTCTGACTCCTCATCAGACTCCTGTTGTTGACTTGTCTCAGATAGAGTAGCCCCCCCTGGGAATTCATCCAGCATTGCGACTTCCTCATCTTCCCGCTCCTGCTCCTCCACAGCCTGATCAATGACACGACGCAATGCACGCTCCAGAAAGAAGGCATAAGGTACCATGTCACTGATGGCGCCATGGCTGCGACTGACCAGTTTGGTGATCTCCTCAAATGGCCGCAGAAGTCTGCATGTGTCGCGCATGAGCAGCCACTGGCGCGGTGAAAAAAAACCCAGCTCCCCAGAACCGTTTCTTTCGCAGAGTTCATACAGGTAGACGTTAACTGCACGTTTCTGCTGGAGCAGCCTATCAAGCATATAGAAGGTTGAGTTCCATCGCGTCGGGCAATCGCAAATAAGACGTCTGACCGGCAGATGGTGTCGCCGCTGAATGTCAGCAAGGCGAGCCATGGCCGTGTAAGATCTTCTGAAATGGGCCGAGATTTTCCTTGCCTGCCGCAAGATGTCCTGGACCCCAGGGTATTTGACAAGGAATCGCTGCACGACCAAGTTTAAGACGTGTGCCATGCACGGCACGTGCGTGATTTTGCCCTGTTTCAATGCGCTAAGCAGATTGGCACCGTTGTCACACACCACTTTACCAACTGTCAAATTGAGCGGTGTTAGCCACTCATCTGCCTGTGAACGCAAAGCTGAAAGGAGTGCCGGGCCAGTGTGGCTCTTTGCTTCCAGGCACAACAGACGCAGCACGGCATGGCAACGTCTCACCTGGCATGTGGAATAGGTTCTGGGGAGCTTGGGCGGTGCAGTGGAAGAGACGCTAGCAGCGGAAAAGGAGGAGGCAGCTGAGGAGGAGAGGGAGGAGGATGGAGTAGGAGGAGGAGAAGAAGAGTCAGGCCTGCATGCAATCCGTGGCGGTAAAACCAAATCTACACGGGTGCCACGGGTTACATGCTTGACGGCCGTCAGAAGGTTCACCCAGTGGGCAGTAAAACTGATATACCTTCCCTGCCCGTGTTTGCTAGACCACGTGTCTGTGGTCAGATGTATCTTGGCACCGACACTGTGTGCCAGAGATACATTCACTTGCCGCTGAACATGGCCATATAGCTCTGGGATGCCCTTCTCTGAGAAATACTTCCTTCCTGGGACCTTCCATTGTGGTGTTCCAATGGCCACAAATTTGCGAAAGGCCTCCGAGTCCACCAGTTTATATGGCAGTAGTTGGCGGGCTATGAGTTCTGACAAGCCAGCCGCCAACCGTTGGGCAAGAGGGTTATCCGGCGTCATCATTTTTTTACGCTCAAACATTAGGCCCACGGAAGCCTGCCTTTTTGCAGAAAAATGTGAGCTTGGCGTGATGGAAGGTGGAGTGGAGGACAATTGTGAGGAGAGAGGAGAAGGAGAAGTAGAAGACGAGGCTGGACGGTGAGAGCCTGCAGTGTGGCTTTGTGTGTTCCGTTGCTCCCACTGGGCTCGGTGATGGCTGCTCATGTGCCTTCTTAAGGCGGTCGTCCCTAGGTGAGTATTGGGCTTACCGCGACTAACGCGTTGACTGCAAAGATTGCAGATGGCAACGCTATTGTCAGCAGCGGACACGTTAAAAAAAGCCCACACTGCGGAGCCATGTGCCGGTGTCCTGGGAGCGCCAGATGTGACCGTACATGGTCGATGACTCGCTCCTGATACATTTGCAGTCTGCTTTGTCCCTGCTGTGCAATGTAAGTCATTGCTGCTTCTCCTCCCTATCTGCTGGTCCATATCTCCCTCTGAACTCCCCTCCTCTTCCTCTCTTGTGGGCACCCACGTGACATCACTAGACACGTCATCATCAACGTCACCTTCCCCACCGCTATAAGTAGAGTAGGCAGCAACACCGGGGACCAACCTCCTCCTTGGGCTGATCTGGGTACTGGCGTCAGACTGCTGAGTAGCGCTTGTTGCTACCTCCTCTTCCTGATCCAATACCAAGAGTGGCTGCGCATCAGAAATGTCCTCTTGATATGGATCGGAAAATAATTCCAGTGACTCAAGCGGAAGGTATGTGGTGGTGGTGGTGGTGGTCGTGTTGTTGGTGGTAGTGTCTTTGGGGGTGCACATAGCAGAGAGTGAAGAAGAGGGTGCAGATCGAGAGGATGAGGAGGGTGCAGAAGAGTAAGGCTGAGCGAGCCACTCAACCAAGTCTGGTGCATCCTTTAAAGTAATTGAACGCACCTTCTGCAACTTCCCACTTTGGCTCAAGCCTGTTGCTCCTGCCCTACCCCTACCACCCCTGCGGAAGGGCCTGCCTCTTCCTCTGCATGTCATTTTTTAAATGACCCTGTGACAAAACTCTTAGTCCCTATACCGCTGAAGGACTGCTGCAGTATAGGTGAGCGGTCAGCAGTGGTGCACGTCAACCCTATCTATTGTGGACCTATAGCGGTCCTTACAGAACAGCAGACTGTACCGCACTCAAGCCTATGTACCGTAGCACCCTATACCAAGTTACCAGTCCTTATAAGAACTTTTGTGGACCAAGCAGGTTGTGTATTAGTGTTTAGCAGACTGTACGTCAGTCCCTATACCGCTGAAGGACTGCTGCAGTATAGGGCAGCGGTCAGCAGTGGTGCACGTCAACCCTATCTATTGTGGACCGATAGCGGTCCTTACAGAACAGCAGACTGTACCGCACTCAAGCCTATGTACCGTAGCACCCTATACCAAGTTACCAGTCCTTATAAGAACTTTTGTGGACCAAGCAGGTTGTGTATTAGTGTTTAGCAGACTGTACGTCAGTCCCTATACCGCTGAAGGACTGCTGCAGTATAGGGCAGCGGTCAGCAGTGGTGCACGTCAACCCTATCTATTGTGGACCGATAGCGGTCCTTACAGAACAGCAGACTGTACCGCACTCAAGCCTATGTACCGTAGCACCCTATACCAAGTTACCAGTCCTTATAAGAACTTTTGTGGAACAAGCAGGTTGTGTGTTAGTGATTAGCAGACTGTACGTCAGTCCCTATACCAATGAAGGACTGCTGCAGTATAGGGCAGCGGTCAGCAGTAGTGCACGGCAACCCTATGTATTGTGGACCGATAGCGGTCCTTACAGAACAGCAGACTGTACCGCACTCAAGCCTATGTACCGTAGCACCCTATACCAAGTTACCAGTCCTTATAAGAACTTTTGTGGACCAAGCAGGTTGTGTATTAGTGTTTAGCAGACTGTACGTCAGTCCCTATACCGCTGAAGGACTGCTGCAGTATAGGGCAGCGGTCAGCAGTGGTGCACGTCAACCCTATCTATTGTGGACCGATAGCGGTCCTTACAGAACAGCAGACTGTACCGCACTCAAGCCTATGTACCGTAGCACCCTATACCAAGTTACCAGTCCTTATAAGAACTTTTGTGGACCAAGCAGGTTGTGTATTAGTGTTTAGCAGACTGTACGTCAGTCCCTATACCGCTGAAGGACTGCTGCAGTATAGGGCAGCGGTCAGCAGTGGTGCACGTCAACCCTATCTATTGTGGACCGATAGCGGTCCTTACAGAACAGCAGACTGTACCGCACTCAAGCCTATGTACCGTAGCACCCTATACCAAGTTACCAGTCCTTATAAGAACTTTTGTGGAACAAGCAGGTTGTGTGTTAGTGATTAGCAGACTGTACGTCAGTCCCTATACCAATGAAGGACTGCTGCAGTATAGGGCAGCGGTCAGCAGTGGTGCACGTCAACCCTATGTATTGTGGACCGATAGCGGTCCTTACAGAACAGCAGACTGTAACGCACTCAGGCCTATGTACCGTAGCACCCTATACCAAGTTACCAGTCCTTATAAGAACTTTTGTGGACCAAGCAGGTTGTGTGTTAGTGATTAGCAGACTGTACGTCAGTCCCTATACCAATGAAGGACTGCTGCAGTATAGGGCAGCGGTCAGCAGTAGTGCACGGCAACCCTATGTATTGTGGACCGATAGCGGTCCTTACAGAACAGCAGACTGTAACGCACTCAGGCCTATGTACCGTAGCACCCTATACCAAGTTACCAGTCCTTATAAAAACTTTTGTGGACCAAGCAGGTTGTGTGTTAGTGTTTAGCAGACTGTGCGTCAGTCCCTATACCGCTGAAGGACTGCTGCAGTATAGGGCAGCGGTCAGCAGTGGTGCACGTCAACCCTATCTATTGTGGACCGATAGCGGTCCTTACAGAACAGCAGACTGTACCGCACTCAAGCCTATGTACCGTAGCACCCTATACCAAGTTACCAGTCCTTATAAGAACTTTTGTGGACCAAGCAGGTTGTGTATTAGTGTTTAGCAGACTGTACGTCAGTCCCTATACCGCTGAAGGACTGCTGCAGTATAGGGCAGCGGTCAGCAGTGGTGCACGTCAACCCTATGTATTGTGGACCGATAGCGGTCCTTACAGAACAGCAGACTGTAACGCACTCAGGCCTATGTACCGTAGCACCCTATACCAAGTTACCAGTCCTTATAAGAACTTTTGTGGACCAAGCAGGTTGTGTGTTAGTGATTAGCAGACTGTACGTCAGTCCCTATACCAATGAAGGACTGCTGCAGTATAGGGCAGCGGTCAGCAGTGGTGCACGTCAACCCTATCTATTGTGGACCGATAGCGGTCCTTACAGAACAGCAGACTGTACCGCACTCAAGCCTATGTACCGTAGCACCCTATACCAAGTTACCAGTCCTTATAAGAACTTTTGTGGAACAAGCAGGTTGTGTGTTAGTGATTAGCAGACTGTACGTCAGTCCCTATACCAATGAAGGACTGCTGCAGTATAGGGCAGCGGTCAGCAGTAGTGCACGGCAACCCTATGTATTGTGGACCGATAGCGGTCCTTACAGAACAGCAGACTGTACCGCACTCAAGCCTATGTACCGTAGCACCCTATACCAAGTTACCAGTCCTTATAAGAACTTTTGTGGACCAAGCAGGTTGTGTATTAGTGTTTAGCAGACTGTACGTCAGTCCCTATACCGCTGAAGGACTGCTGCAGTATAGGGCAGCGGTCAGCAGTGGTGCACGTCAACCCTATCTATTGTGGACCGATAGCGGTCCTTACAGAACAGCAGACTGTACCGCACTCAAGCCTATGTACCGTAGCACCCTATACCAAGTTACCAGTCCTTATAAGAACTTTTGTGGACCAAGCAGGTTGTGTATTAGTGTTTAGCAGACTGTACGTCAGTCCCTATACCGCTGAAGGACTGCTGCAGTATAGGGCAGCGGTCAGCAGTGGTGCACGTCAACCCTATCTATTGTGGACCGATAGCGGTCCTTACAGAACAGCAGACTGTACCGCACTCAAGCCTATGTACCGTAGCACCCTATACCAAGTTACCAGTCCTTATAAGAACTTTTGTGGAACAAGCAGGTTGTGTGTTAGTGATTAGCAGACTGTACGTCAGTCCCTATACCAATGAAGGACTGCTGCAGTATAGGGCAGCGGTCAGCAGTGGTGCACGTCAACCCTATGTATTGTGGACCGATAGCGGTCCTTACAGAACAGCAGACTGTAACGCACTCAGGCCTATGTACCGTAGCACCCTATACCAAGTTACCAGTCCTTATAAGAACTTTTGTGGACCAAGCAGGTTGTGTGTTAGTGATTAGCAGACTGTACGTCAGTCCCTATACCAATGAAGGACTGCTGCAGTATAGGGCAGCGGTCAGCAGTAGTGCACGGCAACCCTATGTATTGTGGACCGATAGCGGTCCTTACAGAACAGCAGACTGTAACGCACTCAGGCCTATGTACCGTAGCACCCTATACCAAGTTACCAGTCCTTATAAAAACTTTTGTGGACCAAGCAGGTTGTGTGTTAGTGTTTAGCAGACTGTGCGTCAGTCCCTATACCGCTGAAGGACTGCTGCAGTATAGGGCAGCGGTCAGCAGTGGTGCACGTCAACCCTATCTATTGTGGACCGATAGCGGTCCTTACAGAACAGCAGACTGTACCGCACTCAAGCCTATGTACCGTAGCACCCTATACCAAGTTACCAGTCCTTATAAGAACTTTTGTGGACCAAGCAGGTTGTGTATTAGTGTTTAGCAGACTGTACGTCAGTCCCTATACCGCTGAAGGACTGCTGCAGTATAGGGCAGCGGTCAGCAGTGGTGCACGTCAACCCTATGTATTGTGGACCGATAGCGGTCCTTACAGAACAGCAGACTGTAACGCACTCAGGCCTATGTACCGTAGCACCCTATACCAAGTTACCAGTCCTTATAAGAACTTTTGTGGACCAAGCAGGTTGTGTGTTAGTGATTAGCAGACTGTACGTCAGTCCCTATACCAATGAAGGACTGCTGCAGTATAGGGCAGCGGTCAGCAGTAGTGCACGGCAACCCTATGTATTGTGGACCGATAGCGGTCCTTACAGAACAGCAGACTGTACTGCACTCAGGCCTATGTACCGTAGCACCCTATACCAAGTTACCAGTCCTTATAAAAACTTTTGTGGACCAAGCAGGTTGTGTGTTAGTGTTTAGCAGACTGTGCGTCAGTCCCTATACCGCTGAAGGACTGCTGCAGTATAGGGCAGCGGTCAGCAGTAGTGCACGGCAACCCTATGTATTGTGGACCGATAGCGGTCCTTACAGAACAGCAGACTGTAACGCACTCAGGCCTATGTACCGTAGCACCCTATACCAAGTTACCAGTCCTTATAAGAACTTTTGTGGACCAAGCAGGTTGTGTGTTAGTGATTAGCAGACTGTACGTCAGTCCCTATACCAATGAAGGACTGCTGCAGTATAGGGCAGCGGTCAGCAGTAGTGCACGGCAACCCTATGTATTGTGGACCGATAGCGGTCCTTACAGAACAGCAGACTGTACCGCACCCAAGCCTATGTACCGTAGCACCCTAGACAGACCAAGTTACCAGTCCTGATAAAGAGCTTTGTGGAACAAGTGAGTTGTGAATGATTAGCAGACTGCAGCAGAAGGGCAGCAGTCAAGTATAATATTCTTTCTATATTTGGAAGAAAGAATATTATACGTGTACAAGCCTATTACCGTACCACTGATACCAGTCCTGAAAAGAACCTTTGTGGAACTAATAGTAACAGCAAGTCTTTAAAATTATCCTCACTGCCTGACACACTGCTTCCTGCCTGTCCCTATACAAATTGGCAAAAAAGAGTAGGCTGGAACGATTAGCTGGAACAGCTCTTTTGTGGACCTGATAGTAACAGCTAATGATGATGATGATGATGATGATGAAGAAAGACTAATCTGGCTGAGCTGTCCCTAAAATAGCAGCATACAGCGCTCTGTCCCTTTATCTAAACTGACAAAAGAAACTCAGGCTGCTGACCTAACACCTATACCAGTCCTGAAAAGAACTTTTGTGTACCAAATAGCTAGCGTTTTCTCTGTCCCTACTCCACACAGGATCCTTTCCCTACAGTGACAGAAGAAAGAATGTAAAATGGCCACCGGATCGGGTGTATTTATAGGTTAGGGGGAATGTCCAAGTGTCCATGAGCTGTCATGTCTCAATTGGTTGTCCTGTAACACATGATAAACGTGTCACGAAAGGTTAAAGTTCTTGTATACATTAAACACGTAAGTCCGCCGGGGCGAACGACGGAAAAAGGCGTTCGAACCCGCGGACGGCGAAAGTCGGAAATTCGCCGCGAAACGACCGCCGGGCGAACCGTTCGGCCATCACTAGAAAGGGGAATGAATAACATTCGGTCTCAATTAGAATGAAGATAAAATATGTATAAGAAAGGGGGAATAGAGAAAAATGTGTGAAAAATGTAAGAAATATACCCGGATTATGCATGTGTATATATATATATATATATATATATATATATATATAAAAATTCATATATATACATAAAATTGAGTTATATAAAAAATATAAAAAAAATATATATACCTAAAATGGAAGACATAAACATGTATAAAAATGTATAGAAATATGTAAAAGTATATGAGAAGAAGGCACTAAAATGGTAGAATTCATTCCAGCAGGTTGCATAGTCTCCATATTGAAAATCCATCTGGTTTCGTTTTGAGAAATTTTCTTGGTCATATCTTCTCCCCTCCAATGTCCTTTGATTTTGTCAATTGCATAAAAAATCATTTGTTTAGGATCTTGGTTATGAAAGTCTCTGAAAGTCTCAGAGACTTTCATAACCAAGATCCTAAACAAATGATTTTTTATGCAATTGACAAAATCAAAGGACATTGGAGGGGAGAAGATATGACCAAGAAAATTTCTCAAAACGAAACCAGATGGATTTTCAATATGGAGACTATGCAACCTGCTGGAATGAATATAGATCTGGATCTTAACTGCTTTTTAACCAATTTTTAATTTCAATTTTTTTATTTTTTAACCATTTTTTTATATATTTTCTCAGGGTCGAATGTAACACAATCAACAAAGCCTGGAACACCAATAAATAGCAGGGGAATAAACAATAAGGTTGCACCTAGAAACTTATATTCTAATATCCTAATGTCCCAACACTTTAATTCTATTTCTCCTACCCAACGTGATAATAATAATAAAAAATAAAATAAATAAAAAATAAAAAAAGATAAATACTAATAATCCTATCCTATTCTACCATTTTAGTGCCTTCTTCTCATATACTTTTACATATTTCTATACATTTTTATACATGTTTATGTCTTCCATTTTAGGTATATATATTTTTTTTATAATTTTATGTATATATATGAATTTTTATATATATATATATATACACATGCATAATCCGGGTATATTTCTTACATTTTTCACACATTTTTCTCTATTCCCCCTTTCTTATACATATTTTATCTTCATTCTAATTGAGACCGAATGTTATTCATTCCCCTTTCCCTATCCTAACCCTTGGGTAACATACCACACATTGGAATTAAATTCCGAATAGCCAATGTCTTAAGAATTCAAGTAGCTACTTGCACATCAGAGACGTAGTGCAGTGTAATTTTAATTTTAATTGTAATTTTTAGTTAACTGTTTCCATCTTTATACTTCATGATAAAACATATACACACTTTTAGTATTCCAGTTTTCCCTTTTTCCCTTTTATAGATTCTCATAGATACTGTTTTACAGATACTGTGTATTGATTAGAATTTCTATGCTGATATCGACTTAGGGGTATGTATTAAGGAAGTCATAGTATATATTCCACTTATACAGGAGGAGTGCCCAATCTGTGTTTATTTACAGCTAATTAATAGCAGGCACAATAATACATTCCCTGCATAGCCGGCATGAATTAGGCTTAACAATGGGGATTCCCTTAGCAAGCATGGCGGCTAGTTTCCGCGCATGCACGATTGGTAACTACACCCTATATAAGTGGAAAGGTGTATGAAGATGGCCGCTCCAGATGACGTCTGAATGACGAAACGTGTAGGGCGTGGCCAGATACGTACACCTTCAGTGCAAACGGCGTGCTAGCCGAGCGGAAGTTCCGAACGCTTTTTACAATACGTGTTTTATCGTACTAAATGTGAGTACTTTTAAGTTGTTACAAATAAACTGAGTTGCAAACATACTATACCATGGAAAGTCCTCTTTTTTACCATATGTAATACGAGGTACAACATCCCCACGGAGGAACGAGGGATCCCCCCAGCATTCCAGCAAAGACAGCCCAAGGAGCGACACAGTGGCTTATACTGTGGAGGCTGATCCACCCCAGACGGGGTCGTATTTCTGGTGAGAGCAAAATTCATAAACACGAACGGATAAGCGAAGTTACTCCCTCCATTCCTCTTCTATACATAGAAAATCTCTTTTTTTATTATCTAATTTCCATTTTTATTTGTATTTTTCATTTTTCAATTTTTACCCTAGTAGACTTTCACATCTGATTTGTCGCTGCAAGATTTTTTCACATTATTTATTTATTTTTATATTGTGGACTAAATCTCTATTTCTTATATATTTTTTATATATTTTTTATATTATGGACTAAATCTCTATTTTTTTCTTGTTTTTTTCCCAATTTTCATATCTATAATTGGGAATTTTTTGAAACCTATCACAGTGTGTATATATTTATTGCACTTTTCATATTTCATTTTTTCACTTGTGTTTCACAATTGTACAAATTAGAATTTTTTGGTTTTTGCCTTATGGTCATTTGATTGAATTTGTATACCAAAGCTCTTGGTTACGCCATCACCACAGTCACAGGCACATTGAGTATTTTTAGTATTTCACTGTTGATTATAGATTGTGTTTAGCAAACATAGCATCAATTATTCATCCATTTATTTTAGGCATCTAATTCATTTATTGTGTAATTCACATCTATATATATATATTTCCTATTCCTATTTTCACCCTTATTTTTATATAAATTTTTTATATTAATTTATTAACCAGCACGCTGGAAAATTTATATTCATTTTTGTATTCACAATTTAATATTGACTGAAAATTAGCACTATATTATTTATTGGGTCTATCATTTTAGTATATCTTGGTTTATTCAGGATTTTTTAGAGTCTAAAATCATTAGCCAGCAAGCTGAAAAATCTGTACATTTCTATGACATTTATATTTAGTGAGTTCAAAAAGGTATAGCGCCATATCTATTTTCTCTACCTCACCTTGTTTTTGATATTAGTTAAAGATGCTTCTAAGCTACATTCACACTAATGCGCTGTTGATCCAAAACACAAGTACCGCGTTTTTACCGCAATTTTTACCGCAATTTTGCATTTTTTTGTATATTGCTGGCAAAAAAAAGTATATAAAAAAAGTACTATGGATTCGGAGAGGACTCGCACGCCAAAATGTAAAAAAGAAAAATGGCATGGGTTCCCCCCAAAATCCAAACCAGACCGTTGTCCGAGCATGCAGCCCGGCAGGTTAGGAAAGGGAGGGGGATGAGCAAGCGCCCCCCCCCACCCTGAACCATACCAGGCCACATGCCCTCAACATGGGGGGTAGGTGCTTTGATGAAGGAGGGCTCTGCCCCAAAGCACCTTGCCCTCATGTTGATGGGGACAAGGGCCTCTTCCTGACAACCCTTGCCCGGTGGTTGTCGGGGTCTGTGGGTGGGGGGCTTATCATAATCTGAAAGCCTCCTTTAACAAGGGTGCCCCCAGATCCTGGCCTCCCCCTATGTGAATGAGTATCTGGTACTTTGTACCACTGCCCATTCACCAACAAAAGTAGTGTAGTGTGAAAAAATACAGTAGACAGTTTTTGACAAGTCTTTTATTAAAAATATCTTCTACCTCCAGTCTTCCTCCATCTTCTCCCGCATCTTCCTCCTCCGGGCTTCTCCTTCACCTGCTTTTTCTTCCGCCCTTCTTCTTTCTCCTGTCGTCTTTGTCTGGTGTTCTTCTACTGGAGTCAGGAAAAACGTTCAATAAAATCCTCTTTAATGTATCCTTAAGAGATTTTATCTTCTGCACTCTCTGTGGGGATGGGATGAGTTATGAAACCTTCCCCTTATAATGGTGGTCCAAGAGGGTTGCCAACCAGTAATCATCCTTCTCCTTTATGCCACATATTCTTGTGTCATTTTGCAAGCTTTGAAGCATGAGGTTGCCCATGCGCCTCAAATTTGCAGAGGCTTGAGAAGCAGACTCCTCAGGATTACTCAGGATGACAGCATCTGAAACTTCCTCCTCCCAGCCATGTACTACTGCCAAGGTTCCTGGGGTTGGAAACCCATAGCTTATAGATTGACGCATGTCTTCTTCTTCTTTGAAGCCTATGAAAGTGCCAGAATCCTCCTCCTCAACCTCCCCTCTCTCCTCCTGTGTGTTATGTGACATAGGAATGATGGTGTCTGGATAAAGTGGACCTTGAGAGGAAAGGAATTCCTCCTCTTCCTCCTGCTGCTCTGCCTTCAGTGCCCTGTCCATAATGCCACGCAGAGTCTGCTCCAGCACAAACACAACAGGGATTGTGTCACTGATGCATGCACTGTCACTGCTCACCATCCTTGTGGCCTCCTCAAATGGTGACAATACAGTGCATGCATCCTTAATGATCAACCTGAGTGTCGTTGTGTCGTACTGGCACAGGTACTCGTTGACAGCCCTCTGCTGCACGTATAGCCGCTGCAGCATTCCCAAAGTTGAGTTCCACCTGGTGGGCATGTCACAAATCAGGAAGTTTATGGGCAGGCGGAATTCCCACTGAATTTCAGCCAACCGAGCCCTTGCTATGTATGACCACCTGAAATGGCTACAGAATCTTCTGGCCTGTTATCAGACTGCTATGTACCTGACCGGCGAGTCCGCTTGGGCAGAGGGTGGTCTCCCTTACGTATCCGACTTGTGGCCCCTGATAGAGAGGACAGGATGCATGGGAGTACAAAGTATTATGAGAGCCTAGTAATGTGGATCCTGATGCTGGAAGTGGAGAATCTTCAGACAGCAAGATGGTAGATAGGAACACAGGCAACAGGTGCTGAGCAGGAGCGGAGCAGGCAAGTCCAGGTTCAGGCCAAGTTTGGTAACGTGCAGGCAACGAAGTACAGAGGAGTAGGCAAGAGCAGGGTCAAACAAGCCGAGGTCAGGTGCAGGTAGAAATCCAGGGAGTCCGAAGGGCCAGCCGAGTCGTCAGGAAATCAGAGCAGAGATACGGGTACAGGAGCAAGGTCACGGGAAGCTGTTGATCAGGCTGCACCTGGCAGTGGGTTCAGCCAAACTAAATAGGCTGGTCGGTGCCAAACAGTGTGTGCGCCAACGTGCACACCTGAATGCGCCCATAGAAGCACGCAAGCCAGTGCTCACAGGAACACGCGCACCACGGCGCACCCACGTGCATGTCCGTGCACCGGCGCGCACATCAGGGCCAGCTGGCACACATACACAAGTGCCTGCAGGAGCGCGCACTCCCGCACCAGAGTGGCCAACCAGTGGTCCAGCCAGGTAACCTCTCTGATACCTGTTTTAGTACATCTTGCAACCCTGGGTACGTACTTAGGAAACACTGCACCACCAAATTGAGGACATGTGCCAGGCATGGCAACTGTGTCAACTTTCCCTGTCTAAGGGCGGACAGGAGGTTTGAGCCATTATCAGACACCATCATTCCTGGCTCCAGCTTGCGTGGAGTGAACCACCTCTGGGCCTGTGCCTGCAAAGCTGCAGGAATCTCTGCTCCGGTGTGGTTCCTGTCCCCTAAACACGCCAGCTTAAGCACTGCATGGCACCTTTTAGCCTGACTCTGGGAATAGCCCTTTGAATGCTTAGGGGGTGACCAATGTTCATAGGACAATTCTGTAGAGGAGGGCATGGAGGTGGCGGAGGAGGAGGGGGAGGAGGGGGTAGAGCTCACAGGTCTGGCATCATCACCACTAGCTGTATGGAGACGTGGGGGCACAACAAGCTGCAGCACCAAGCCCTGTCCTGCATGCTTTTTGAGTTGCAAGCAGCGTTGCTCAGCATGCTGTGAACAAAATATATCACCCCTGCCCATTCTTGCTGGACCACATGTCAGCAGTAAGGTGGATTTTACAGCTGCCTGCCTTGCCCAACGATGCCAGAACATTCCCTTCCATGTGATTGTAGAGAGATGGAGCGGCCTCATGCGAAAAGTAGTAGTGACTGGGAACATGCCATTGTGGTACAGCCCATTGTGCAAATTCACAGAAGGGGGCAGAATCCACCTGGCTGAAAGGCAGAAGTTGGAGCGCCAACAGCTTTGACAAGCTTGCATTCAGACGCTGGACATATGGGTGGCAGGGACTGTATTTTGTTTTCCGCTGTAGCAGATGGGGCAGAGAAATTTGCCAGCTACAGTCTACAGTTGGAGATGTGCTGCTGGCAGATGTGCTGCTAGGACCTGGGACACCCTGTGCTATACCATTATCTCTGTCAGTGGAGGCTGCTGAAAGGTAATGACTCAGTATCGCAGGGGCAGACTGAAGTGGGTAAGGAGGAGGGACAGACAGCTGTGCTTTGGGGAGTGGGCTGGGAGATAACAGCTGCAGAATGTGATGGAATAGGGTGGCTGCTCTCTACTCTACTCTTTCTTGATGTCGGCCTTCTTGGGGTTGTGCCGCCTCACCTTCAGTTTCCTCCTCTGTTCTGTCTAGCACCCAAGTCGCATCAGTGACCTCATCATCATCATCTCCATCTCCTCCATCTTCATCATTACCACTGGAGACAACTTGGCAATACGCTGCGGCTTGAGGAACATGAATGCCAATTTATCTACAAGTGTTCCTCCCTTTCTCTAGGCTAATGTTCCTGTCATCCTCAACCTCAGAACCAACATCTCAATCCAGTAATGGCTGGGCATCATCAAGGTGCAAGTGGCTGATGCTGTGGTCAAATAACTTAGCTGACTCCTCAATGGCTGATGTTGGGACTATGGCAGGAATAGATGTGGACAAGGAGGCAGGTTTGTCCACTCTGGCAACTGCAAGGGACTGCACACTTGTCTCTGCTTGTGTGACAGACGATGAGGGGGCTTAGGAAGGTTTAGTAAGCCAATCCACCACCTCCTCTGCATGCTGTGGCTAGGTAGCACGGGCAAACTCCCTAAACAGAGGAAAGGATGCCCTGCCTGAGGACTGACCAGGGGCGGACTGACCATTTGGCCACTCGGGCACTGCCCGAGGGCCTCATGCCACTAGGGGGCCCCATCAGGGTTGCCAGCCTCAGTAAAACCAGGGACAGTATGTAAAAATCTGAGATTATAGCTGCCCCACCTCTCCAGTACCTTCTCAGCCAAAAGAAACGTGTCTGTGTATACTGTGTGATTGTATACTGTGTGTGTGTGTGTTTGTGTATACTGTGTGGCCCCAAAATGTCTGATTGCCTGGGGGCCCCATAATCTCCTATTGCCCAGAGGCCCCATGTGTGGTCAGTCCGCCCCTGGGACTGACCATCACGTCCACCTTTGCCTGTGGACACATTTGTTGCTGGCCCCCTTACAGTGCCAAGGGAATGTCTGCCTCTCCTTGTTGTCCTCCCAGACATTATTGGAGGGGAGGGAGGGAGGGGGCGGTGCTAATAAGCAAATGTAAAGAAGGAGTTGAAATCTGTAGGTAGATGCACTTTAGTCAAGTAATGTAAAGAGGTGTTTGGTGCACTTTAATTTGAGTACTCACACTACACAGACACACTCCACGGATACACTATAATATACTGCAATATAATGCACCAAACGTACAGTGATGCACAGAACTATATGGTGTTAAACTGGCAGTAACACACACAAAACGATATGGCGATAAACTGGCAGTAATGCACACAGAACTATATGGCGGTAAACTGCCAGTAACGCACAGAGAACTATATGGTGTTAAACTGGCAGTAACGCACGCAAAATCATATGGCATTAAACTGGCAGTAACGCACACAAAAGTAAATGGCGTTAAACTGGCAGTAACGCACAAAACTATATGACGTTAAACTGGCAGTAACCATCACAGAACTATATGGCGTTAAACTGGCAGTAACATACACTAAACCATATGGTGTTAAATTGGCAGTAACGCACCCAGAAGTAAATGGCGTTAAATTGGCAGTAAGGCAATCAAATAGACGGTGTTCAACCATCACTACACTGACGCTATCTGAATTGTCCCTACTCTAGCTATACACTAATGTAAAGATTACTGACACGATCTCACTACACTACACTGAAACTATATGCGCTGTCACTATTCCCCACTAATGTATGTATGAATGACACAGTCTCACTACACTACAGTGAAACTATCTGAGCTGTCCCTACTCTAGCTGCACACTATGCACAGCTGGAATAAAAATATTTTTATAGTGTGGGGCAGGAATGAACAATGATTGGATAAAGTCACAATGACAGTGTCCAATCACGACTGACAGTGTTCTGTGCCCTGATTGGCTGAAGCTTTCACTGCTTCAGCCAATCAGGGCTTGCAATGCACTGTTCAGCACCGCAATGCACTGTGGTCGGTTTGGGGGGGGGGGCAACAAATGGTCGAACGACCCATTTATTCGACTATTCGCCGAACAAGGAAAGTTCGGCCCGAGCTTATGCTCAGGCCGAACCGTTCGCCCATCCCTATATTTTTAATGCCTATTTTCGGGAGATTATAAATTTGGTTCCTCTAATCTTTCCTCATAGCAGGGCTCCTCCATGTTTCTTATCAGTTTGGTTGCTCTTCTCTGCACTTTCTCGAGATCCTCAATTTCTTTTGTGTGAACTGGAGCCCAAAACTGAACTGCATATTCCAGATGGGATCTTACGAATGCATTGTACGGGGTAAAACTTGTTTCACTCTCTCTCTGGGGTCTATAACTCTTAATTCAAGGAAGTATTTTCCCTGCTTTAGAAACTACATAATAATAATTATCAAGCAGATTGGCAGAATTTATAGTATGTATGTTATTTTATCAATCAATTTGAGAGGCATTTTGACTACAAAAGTCAAATTACTTGAGAACATCTCTTGGAGCTCCTATTAGTGAAATCTCTGTACTTGACTTTCTTGATCAGCAGGAGCTACACAAGGATACAACAGAAAGAGATGGAACATAGAACACTAGACAGGAATGCATGAAACGGGAACAAAGTCAAGAATCATGGCAGGGAACTCTTACTAACATGTAGGAAGCCAAAGATTGATCTAGAACACCAGGCTCCAAATAAATGTATTTATTTATTACAGGTACTTGTGTAGCACCAACAATTTATTCAGTTCTTTTTACATATACAGTATATTAACAACTGTCCTGGCCCGCGAGGAGCTTACAATCTAATGTTCCTAAGCCACATTATTATCATGCATACTAGGACCACTTCAGACAGGAGCCAATTAACTACAGCCATGTCTTTGGCATGTGGGAGGAAACCCACACAGGCACAGGGAGAACATGCAAACCCCAGGCAGGTAGTGCCAAAATTGGGATTTGAACCAACAATCCTAGTGCTGCCAGGTGGAAGTTCTAATCACTTAGCCATATACTGTCCTGAATTGTCACTTTTGGTGGCTTTAATATGGTTCATAACTGGACATAAAACTTTCATTTCAGTATAAGCTGTAGTTCAAGATATTGAGTTCTACATTAACCTGTATTCTTATTACGTCAACTTCCATTGCATTTTGAAGCAGATCAATGAACTTAAGGTGTTCAATGCTGTGGTTACTGCTGCCTAATTGCACAGCCATGGGATGTACAGATGGTTAAGTAGTGAGTATTCCATCTTCTTTGTATCCGCACAGACTAGAGCCTTTTTCTGTGAAGATTACCTATGTCATCGCATATTAATGGAACTGAAAAGGGCTTAAAAAGCACATTTTAAATATTAAATATTCATGTCAAGGTTAAATGCAGAACAAGACTGGTCGGATTCATCGGTACATCTTGTCAGTATGACCTATCAAGACTCTAATATCAGATGATATCTTCATCACTAAATCTTAGCTAGATTAAATGATGCCTAAAATATGTCCAAAGCTGTAGAACCACTGAGTAAATCCAGGCTTAATTGCTTTATTACCCCACAGGCTACCCTGGAGAATTCACAGGAATATTGTTTCTTCTCGTCGGTATGGTCTTTTTCTTTCTCTCCCTAGGTACACTGAAAATGAAAAAAAAACACACATACAGTACATTAATACAAGAACATGATATTGTGATTACTCATAAATTCACAATAAATGGTATCATTTATTTGTAACCTTTTTTCACAAGCAAGTATCACAGCTTTTATACACGAACAACACTTAGAAATGCAGTATGTGTATCATGTAGGAAAGTTAATGTGTCATGGGTGTTTGTAAAACCCCTTGTCCCCAAGGGAAGGTTGAGGCTCCCCCATAGCATAAAGTCTATTAAGAGTCCAGTGTTTGCCAGTGTGATTTAGATTTCACTGCTTGGCACACCCTGCACACAGTCCATGGGATACTTGCGGTAGATTGTGAGTTGATGGGCGCCAAAGAACCAGATCATAATGAAAATTTATAGTCTGTAAACAGGAACAAGTTTACAGTGGCATTAGGGAGAAATATATCAAGGTCAGACCTTAGGTCATACAGAACGCCATGAAAAATTCTAACGTGGCATCCCAATAAGTAGACAAGTGCTGAATGTTATGCTAGTTATTATAACATGCTTATGGAGGCCATGTAAACTCACAGCAGTTCTTTTGGAAAATGCCAGTTTTCGAATATATATATGCCCCGGTCTGCAAATAGACAACTAGATTATTATCCCCCCTACATTTCCATAACCAAAACGTATTACCATGTGATCGAGAACATCACAAGAACAGCAGTATTATTGTTGTCATACAGTGCTTGGTCTTCTTCCCACCTCAGTAATCCACCACCCACGGTTTTAATCTCTTCCAGTTATATAGACAAAATGATCAAACCTGGCAAGGATATCAATCAAAAATGCCTTGCAACTGGCACTTCAGTAGTTTTATTAATTTCTACTGCAATTTTGATAATTTGGTTTCTAAAAACTGGGAAATAATTTAAACCATGGGTGGATAGCTGATGGAAAACGCCTAAAATGCCAAGAATACTGGAAGGTGTATAGCTACTTCAGGACCGCCCACCAAAGTTATACTACGGTAGGACATACCTGCGGTGCCGGATCATGTACATGATCTTGAATTTACTGGTAGGGTGCACACCAGCGCCACCCGTCTGTGCTGTCATTTGCCACCGTACAGGCCGATTAACAGGTCCTGCCAATCGGCTGAACGGATGACAGGAGAGAGAGAGGCTTTCTATTGCCAGCAGTGATGTACTGTTTTTTTCTCCCTTCAAAGCAGGGAGTTAAAACCGGCACATTGCTTAGTAAAGCACACACAGTAAACATTGTTAGGTACACATTTAACTCCTTTATCACCCTAGATGTTAACCCCTTCCCAGCCAGAGTCATTAGTACAGTGACAGTGCATGCTTTTAGCACTGATCACTGTATTAGTGCCAATGGTGATGTTAGCGGCAGTTAGTCAGTTCCATCCCAGCGCCAGTTAGTGTCAGATTGCTCACCGCACTATAGCAGTCCTGCTGTAAGCCGCTGATCACTGCCATTAGCAGTATGAAAAATAAATAAATAAACATTCCAATACTGTATATATATATATATATATATATATATATATATATATATATAGCGCCCTGCTCCTGATGGGCAGACGCTATTATTTTTTAAAATTTAGTTGTCTGAAGCTGTAGTTTGGCTCAGACTAATTTTCTCTAAAAGTTCTGGTTTCTGTACCAGTCCAGCTGGGTTGCACTGGTTCCCACTTGACCGTAGGTGTCGCTGTCACCGTCGGTAAGTGTGGAAATGCAGCAGGCATTGAATGCTACCTCTTGCTCGGAAATAGCTCAGTGGGAGTGGTTTTCCCTGCTGTGCATTCTGGGAGAGGGTATTTAAGGTACCGATACCATTTTGGTGGGTCTTTCTTTCCGGGTCTCTTCCTGGGGTCCGCTGTCCCGACCTCATGGCCCTCCTGGCCTGGGGTCTGTATCGCATGGTCTGCGCCTCGGGGCCGGCTGGCCTGAGGCTTTGCCACTGAGAGTGTGGGCCCAGAAATGTCTTGGGGCCTGCTGATCCAGGGGTGGTCCTGAGCTGTCTCGCCTGCGGGGAGAAGCCAAGAAAACTGGAGGATCCAGGGGAGGACTTTTCCAGTGGAGGACCGAGCGCAAGGCTGGTGTCTCTGGAGAAGCCTGGAAACTCGGTTGGAGGATGCAACCCAGATCAATACCCATACAGTATCGCCGGGTCGGCTGAAATAATCTGGTACTGTACGGTAGTCCTTCTAAAACTCTCAAGATTTCTAAATTCAGTTGACAAGTCTGTGACAGAGACTTTGTTGAGCATCTCATCGTCTGCTAGGTCAAGTGAGAGGGGCCTATCCGGTGATTGCTGGATCCAGTCTGTGGAGCTGTTTGTGCTCTAGATCTGACTAATACCTCTAACCCGCAATTACTAGGTGCCTGAACTCCCCTTTATCCTCTGACCCTCTATTGAAGGACTGTGTTTTCTTTCTTTCTCTATGTTATCCCTAAATAAATCTTCAAAAAAGGACTAAGTGTCGGATTCATCATCATTTGGACTACTTTCCAACGGGACTCCCCTAAGACGAAGAGGCAAGTAGGCGAGGTAACGGTAAGCCCAAATAAAACCAGCAGCTCCTTCGGAGGTTAGTGCTACATATATATATATATATATATATATATATATATATATATATATATATATATATAAACCAGTAATACAAACAATTCATCAATAAAAGTCTGAAAATATCCGTATTAAAACAGCGCTCTATATAGAGTTCTCAGAGTTTTCACAAATAATTGTGTATGAGCTCTAATAAAAAGGAGGAGAGTCCTTAGTGTGCAGATAGGGTGATTGTGGTGTTTTAATCAACGTTGCGAGGTGATCAAAGTGCTGCTGACATTTCTTCCACCGAGAAATGGGAGTGCTTCACCGCATGCGATGCATCCCCCACAGGGGGTAAAACTCACCAGATACCGTTGATAAAACCAGCCTTAGGGAGTAGACACTCTTTAAGGCCTCTTTCGCACGGGGCGGATCAGTAATGATCCGCCCCGTGAAGATCCGCTCGCTCAGCGGGGATCGCTCCGTTGTCCCCGCTGAGCCGGCTGCGGACAGGGCGGTCTCCGCACACTGTGCAGGGACCGCCCTGTCAGATCTCCGCTCTCCTCTATGGGGATCGGACGAGCACGGACCGTGTGTCCGTGTTCGTCCGATCTGCTCTGCAGACGGATAGAAAAATAGGATTTTCCTCCGTCTGCAGAATCGGACTGTTGCGGAGGCGGACGAAATCGGGTGTCTGCGGATGCTCATCCGCAGACACCCGCTATCCCATAGGGATGAATGTATGTCCGTATTTCATCCGCAAACGGATGGATGAAATACGGACATATCGTCCGCATGTGTGAAAGGGGCCTTAGGTGTACCACAAAATCCTGCGTCTTCCCTCAGGGGTCCCTTTTCCAGCAATACTCCAAGTTTGTCATAAAACAAAACAAAGTATGCACATAGCGTAATACCGTTTTATTTTATTTTTTAAAAGAAGTTGCTCAAAACAAATAAAATCCCCATTTAAATATCTGCGTACATTATTAAAAACATCATAAGCATTCAAAATGTGTGTGTTTCACCGGTTTCCAGATTGCAGAGCCGTCCACCTGTGTTCATCTGTGTGCACTGTGAATGACTTCCTTGTCTTTGGTTAGCGGTGGAACGCACACGTCACTTTCGGGAGCGTCGTGTAGGCCACGCCTTGACGCGCTTCGTCACTTCCGACTTCAACAGAGGGCGTGGCTACACGACGCCAGCGGCCAGCTTATATTTCCCAGTCTCCGCCCGCGTTGGCCAATCGCGCAATCGCGCAATGTCCGGCCCCCCTATATATATACCACAGTTGATAGATGCTATAACTTTCACACAAACCAATCAATATAGGCTTATTGTGTTTTTCGATTTTTTTTATTGGATATGTTTTATAACAGAAAGTAAAATATAGTTTTTTTTCCCAAATTTTTGGTCGTCTTCAATTTTATCAAAAAAATATAAAACCCAGTGGTGATAAAATACCACCAAAAGAAAGGTCTATTTGTGTAAAAAATTATATAAATTGTGTTTGGATACAGCAATGCACGACCACGTAATTACCAGTTAAAGTAATGCAGTGCTAAATAGCAAAAGATGGCCTGGTTAGTGAAGGGGCTAAAACCTTCCGGAGCTAAAGTGGATAGCCAGTATTAGTCAGGTCAATCTTTAGTTTACTGCAACATTACGATACTTCTATATAATGCAAAAGAGTCATAGCATGATAAAAATCACTAAAACGAAGGGTCATCTGAAAATTGTTAGGCTCTAGTATAAAGCACTATACCGAGGATAATATTCATTATACCTGTCCTATCAACACAGTTATAAATGCATGTTTATGTACAGGTTTATGGTATGCAGAATGCAGATAACTGCATTCCTCTTCCCATTTTTAAATTGCATATACTATTCTGTGTTCTATTATAGAGACAAAATAGAACATACATCTTTACTGATATCTGACTTAACCAAGCATTATCCAGTTGAAAACCATGTGCCTTACTGCCTTTAAAAAAACGGGCATATTTTCAGGCCCACTCCCTTTGAAACATAATCATAATTTTTCCTGAGGCCTCCACCCCCACACCTTTGTAGGTCTGCGCCTGTGTTAAGAGTACAGGACACATGGAGCCAATGTGCAACATCATTAGCAATTTAAATATTTGGAATTCTCCTTTGAATCCTATCTCTACCGCCCCCACCCCAGCCAACATACAGAGCCGCAGCAATTAATCATCACACAGCCTGCCGCCTCCCTCTCCAACAGCACTGTGTTTGCACATGTATTGTGTGCCCAAGACAAAGAGGCCATGTGTCCCCAGGTCATGCATGTATACACACACACACACACATATGCACACGGAAACATGTTCACGTAAATGCATGAAAAGAATCCCTCAGTGTTCCTATTGCGTTGGCATGTACACTCTGATCTGCAACCTCTGCAAAACAGCCTTTGCTGTCTCCCATGCCAGGTGTAGTGTAATTAAATTTCCAGTTCTTTATATATAGAGATGTTCTCAGCCTTTGTTGTTTTTAAGACACTGATTCACAAGGTGATACATACAAATAGGAAAGTCTATTCTGCAGAGGCTGCACAGTTATTCTGTGATTCACCCGAAAGAATCTTCTCTCTAATCTGCTTACTTGGCAGAACAGAGGCATTCTGTGTCAAGTGGAAGCCAGAGTTGGTATACAACGGCCTTATCAAGCGCAGTTACTGCCCTCTGCTATCAGGGCGAATGGATACATCTACCTATTACAATTCCACCATGCATCCTAAAAGGATAGCATTGAAATTTAGGGTAGGGCTGGAAGGACCTTTTGCATTTTTACCCTTGCCCATCCTCAGTCTGTGTTGATTACTATTAAATCATTCAAATCGTATCTAATACTATATTGCACAAAACATAAAATATTTGTGTGCAAAAAAAAAATGATTTCTTTAATTAAACTGTTACAAAACTGCAAAACAGAGAAAGCAAATCATTGCTTAAAAACTACAGTTTTGGTCAAAGCACCCAAAAAATCTGGAAGTATGAAAATTGATACATGCATGTACTTTTCAGAAGTGAATCACAGCTCTTTAACCACTTGCTTACTGGGCACTTTTATCCATATCCTGTCCAGGCCAATTTTCAGCTTTCAGCGCTGTCACTCTTTGAATGACAATCACGCGGTCATGCTACACTGTACCCATATGACATTTTTATAATTTTTTTCACACAAATAGAGCTTTCTTTTGGTAGTATTTAATCACTACTGGAGGTTTTATTTTTTGCTAAACAAACATAAAAAGACCAGAAAAAACTAAAAACTGTTTTCATAGTTTGTTATAAAATCTTGCAAACATGTAATTTTTATGCTTCATTGATGTGCGCTGATGAGGCTGCCCTGATTGGCTCTGATAGGGCGGCACTGAAGGACACTTAGAGGATGCACTGATAGGTGGCACTGATAGGCGGCACTGACAGGTGGCACTGATAAGTGACACTGATAGGAGACACTGATAGGCAGCACTGATAGGTGACACTGATAGGCAGCACTGATAGGTGGCACTGGTGGGCACTGATAGGTGGCACTGGTGGGTACTGCTTAGCAGTGCTGATATGGACTGGTAGGTGGCACTGGTGGGCAATGGTAGGTGGCACTGGTGGGCAATGGTAGGTGGCACTGGTGGGCACTGCTTAGCAGCAGTGGCTCTCTGTGTATGGGACCGATGTCTCGTTTACACAAGCCGGTAATTGCCTTTTTTTCCTCCTCGCTCTGTTGAGCTAGGCAAACATTAATTGGATTAACCATGGCAATAATACAATTTAGCAGACAAAGTGATTAACAGTAGGGACTAAGCATAGGATAGCATTTTGCATCCAGATCAGCGTAAACAGTAGCAAGGCCACATCAAGTGCAGCAGTGAGAAGTAGTAAAGTTCAGTCTAAGTGCTGCCAGAGCACACTGATGGAGGCAATGTTCATCCTAGACCAACTGGGTATGCAACCCAGCAGATATTCGAAGCATGTATGGGAAGGCTGACTGCACAACCAGTATGTCAGATTTTTGCATGTACGCTAGCAATAATCACTGTGTTCTCCCCACGCCCACCTGCAGGGAGAACACAATAGCTCCATGGGAGCTATTGTGACCACAGTCAGTGTTGATGGGGGAATCAATGAATGAATGAATGAATGAATGAAATACTTATATAGCGCACAATGCGAACTGAATCGCCTCAAGAAAATCATATCATCTATGACCAGCTTAAGGAGTCTATTCATCCCATTACTCTTCCCCAAACTCGCTCATCCATGTCTTTATGGATCTTGCTTTGTGCACTGATGAGCAGTCATGTTGGAACAGGAAGGGCCCATCACCAAACTGTTCCCAAAAAGGTGGGAGCATGAAATTGTCCAAATTGTTTTGGTATGCTGGAGCCTTAGCAGTTCCCTTCACTGGAACTATGGGGCCAAGCCCAAACCCTGAAAAACAACTCCACACCATAATTCCCCCTCCACCAAATGATTTGGACAAGTGCATAAAGCAAGGTCCATAAAGACATGGATGAGCGAGTTTGGGTGTCAGGAACTTTACTGGCCTGCATCCCAAACCTGACCTCAACCCAATAGAACACCTTTGGGATAAATTAGAGCGGAGATTGTGAGCCAGGCTGTCTCATCCACATCAATGCCTGACCTCACAAATGTCCTTCTAGAAGAATAGTCAAACATTCCCATAGACACACTCCTAAACCTTGTGGGCAGCCTTCCCAGAAGAGTTGAAGCTGTTATAGCTGCAAAGGGGGGGGGGGGGGGGGGGCAACTTAATATTGAACTCTGCAGACTAAGACGGGGATGCCATTAAAGTTCATGTGCGTATAAAGACAGACATCCCAATACTTTTGGTAATATAGTGTATATGTCAAGATTTTTTTAATGCTGTCTGTATCCCTATTAATAAAATTGTTCTTACTTCCTGTTTCACAGACACCAAGACAGGAAGTACGTGGATATATACTTATCCTATTATGAGACAGGAATAATAACTTAAAGTAGAATTCTTATCCTTCCTTCATTTAGCTGGAGTTTCCCTTTACTAAGGAGATAACATATGGAGATAATTTATGTGGCATTTACAAGGATTATGTAAAATTATCCAGACAGTGTTGATATAATACATATGACTGATAGCAGCATCACTGTCTATACCTGCACATGTAGCAACATAGTGTGAAAAATATCCACATATTTGATTGCTGTAAACTGAAAAACTATTGGTAACTTGCATCCTTCTGTGTTTTTCATTAAGCGAAGAGCAGGTACAGCGTAGGCATCATTATTGTACTCATTATTTTATCTTGCATAAACATGGCTTGGCAGCATCTCAGGGGCCATTCCCGGAACATACTGGTTAATTAAAGAAACATTAATATTTATCAGTCTTACTCTGGAAGGAATTACAGGCATCTCTTAGGACAGTGAGGTTAAATACTTTTAAGTAAAGCAGGTCAGCCTGGCACAGACGCCAGGCAATATCACTGACACCCTCATAATATTATGATGAGATGCGAATTTTGGATATGATTGTATGTTGTAGCCTGCTGATCTCAGGTGATCTAATGTTATTAAAGGGTGCACTATAACTATAGCATATTTCTTTTAGTTGCACGCTATGAGATTTTTGTAACGTAATATCAAGCTTATAGACCGCCACTGTGATTTTTCTTTTAAATATTTGATTGAAGTATTTTATTTATGCATTCATAGATGCTCTCTCTAATATCAGACAGTGCAATCAGCATCGTAGATATAAGTTACTACCTGCCTTCTTGGTATTTAGTGACGCATTATAGATAATCCATATATTTGCCTTACAAATACAAAATGAATTAAAGTACAGTTAAAGTGCAACACCACTATGCAGAAAGCAATGTTTATGTACATACGGAGTCAATCTGGCTACTCAATGTACTCAAGAATTTATAGCTATAAACTATACATACAAACATTAACACATGCAGTATAACCACAACTACATATAGGATTAAATCTATAATGAGAAACGCATGTAGGCTGACCTCTTCATCTGAAAATGCTAATTTCCTGGATGTAATGCTGAAGCTTTGGCTTTATTACTTCTTGACTCACTGCCCCAGGACAAGTATAGAGATAATGGGGTTACTTTACTAGAGGTAAATAAACTGTTCACTTTGCAATTACATTGTCCCTCAGCTTACTGAATGTGGTGAAAATCCATTTTACAAAGAATACCCTACCATGTACAAGGAAAATTTAAAAAACAGTATTTTTGCTTGCATATGATTGGATGATGGATGTCAGCAGAGCTTCACCTAATTCACTAAGCTAGGGGAAAATTCTCTTGCAGTAAGCAGCCTATTTGCCTGAAGTAAATCGATGAATTCTGACCTTTTTCTGACTTTCCTTAACTGCATGCTTGTTCTGGGTCTGTGATTTGTGAGCAATGCCAGATACAGGAGTTATATATATTTCATTTTGTTATTAAAGAGGAAATACACTGCATCTGAGCACAACAAACCAAAGACACTATTTAATTTTTTTTTTAAATCGCTTTGAAAAACAACCCCCTAGAATTTCTGTCTGTGGCCATCTTGAGTAAGGGCAGATGATTCACATGGCATTTATTTCCTGGAATCCATCTGCCCTTAGCCCAGGCATGCAAACAAAATGGTGTGCTTAGCTGAGAAAGCCCCTCCTGAGGACTCCTGGGATGAATTACATCATTTACCTAGGCCAGGAACTAGGAAGTAACTGAAGAAATGTAAAAAAAAGTTTAAAACATATAAATATGATATACTTTCCTATCTATTTACTAATGCTAGCAGCATAAGGATTACAAATAGTCAATTTTGATCGAGAGAGTGGAGTTCCTCTTTAATGATCATATCACAGCGCCCCCAATCATGGGGCACCATTAATAAAAAGGATTGATCATGCAAATATACTGTCTGCATATGTACATATTTCTAGCTTTTAGAACCTAGAGTCCTTGGTTCTAATTACAACCAGGATACTACTGGCATGTTTTGCATGTTGTCCCTGAGGATGGTTGGCTTTTGACTCCCACACTCCAAAGACAGAATGGTAGGTTAATTGGCACCTGTCTAACTTGGCCCTAGTATGTGGGCATGTGAGGTAGGAACCTTCGATTGTAAGCACCTTGAGGGCAAGGACTGATGTAAATATAGAATGGGTAAAGTGCAGCAGCACAGTGGTGTAGTGTGTAGCACTCTCACCTAGCAGTAAAAAGGGTCACTAGTTCAAATCCCAACCACAGTACTATCCGCTTGGAGTTTGCATGTTCTCCCTGCCCCTGCATGGGTTTCCTCCAGGCACTCCAGTTTCCTCCCACACTCCAAAGACATGTTGGTAGGTTAAATGGATCCTGTCTAAATTGGCCCTAGTAAGCATGAATGTGAGTTAGGGACCTTAGATTGTAAGGACTGATGTAAATGTATAATATATATGTAAAGTGCTGCGTAAATTGAAAGCGCTATATAAGTACCTGAAATAATTATTTTATTGTAATTCTGCAAAAAATAAATACAACCTCTAACTATTTTGAATAATTTTTATTATTCTGTTACTATAAAATGTGTCAACGTCTGAAAGTTGAATGACCATAATAAAAAAAGGATGTGGTGGGACGTTACTGTTTATACTTATACTAAAAAGTATACCTGTTCCATATATTGTGGAAGACCTAGTCCAAAACAAACTCTTGTCCCCTAAGAACCTGCAATGTGTGACGCATACAATATAGGCCAATGGCTTCTCAAAAAATAAAAATAAAATGACTGTCTGCACTGTATAAGGTAAGATTAGACTGTGTACAGTATTTACCATTTTGGATCATTATATCTCTACCTAATAGATAAACTCCTTAGCACATTATTCCCGAAGGCCAATCCTGCTGATACAACTGGGGGCAACAGATGGAAAGCTTTTAAAAAATATTGCTTGGCATGCTCTTTAACAAGGGGTCAATTCCCTCCTATAAAAACATTTCCTGATAATCTCACCTCCTCAAAGCTTTAACATTTCTATTTCCATGGCATCAATCCTCGTTATTGGAAACACATGCCCCTCTGCTTCTGTAAGGGCCTACAAGGCATTTCTGGACCTATGACAGCAAAGAAGTTAACTACAACATCGCTTTAGAGCCTCAGCAAGGCCTTGGTCCTGAACAGCTTCCTGTAATGCTCTCTCACCCCGTTCCCAGCGCTATTCTTAGGACACAAATTTGTGCATGTGTATGCATTTTAAACTCCAATTACAAATCCCATCTGCAGGCAGAGGCAGACATGAAGAGGTCTAGTGAGTTAGCAGACACCTCTTAATATTAATCAACCCCTCCCTTCACCACATCCTTCCCTCCCAGCCTCACGTCATCCTCTCTTTCACCCCCTTCTGCCTCTTCTTTTCCTTCCATTGCAGGATGGAGCAGATGGAAAATAGGACAATAGGGTCCATATTCCCAGCAGAAGGCTGGCGTGGAGCTCACACCTAATATATTCCTCCTGATCCTTCTCCAGTCTTTGCATAAAATCAATGCCAGGGCACAAGGCTTAAATATTTTATGAAGACACTGCAGCCTGTATGCAGCAAAGAAAGTAAACCAAGTATCTGTCCTCTGTAAAAGTCTGTGATAACTCTTAGTTGCCAACTGTGGCAATCTGTAGTCTTTAATGGTGAAATGTTCTCAGCACTTCTTAAAGGACAGCTACTCATAACATGCAAATTAGTTGAGCTTTGCCTGTTTCAGGGTTTCACCCGGAATAAACATTTCATATAAAAGGAAAACGTTTTGGGGGGAAGATTTTTCTGCATGCAACTGGTGATCCAACATGCGAGTATCCACTACTATATAAATAATTACTTTGGAGTGAGCATGGCCTTTAATAATTTATTTACTTGTAAAGCAGTAACTGCTTATGGTCCTTTAAAGTGGATCAGTAGTTTTACAAAGCTGCAAGTATAAATGCCTGATGTGGCACAATACAGAGTAAGTGATTAATAAAAAATAAAAAAAAATGACATTCTCTGCCCGACCAAAAGAGTTCTGATAACTTTTCTCAAGCTCATCCCCCCACAGCTTTTACCTTTTGTATCACTTTTTCCCACCTTAGATTGTAAGCTCTAATGAGCAGGGCCCTCTGATTCCTCCTGTGTTAAATTGAATTGTAACTGTACTGTCTGACCTCATATATATATATATATATATATATATATGTTATAAAGTGCTACACAAACTGCTGGCGCTATATAAACCCTGTATAATAATGATTATGCAATTGGTATCTTGCATGCAGGAACCTCATAGATTTACCTCCTACTGTAATCACTCTGTGTAATGTAGTGTTCTGGGGCAGATCATAGGGTAAAAGGTAGCATCAGAGGAAGCTAATCTAAGTGAGACTGATGGATTTTGCACTGACAGGTCACAGAGTGAAAAGCAGAGGAAGGACTAAGATGTATGCGTATGATGGATTTTTACATTGGCTGGGCAGAGACTGAAAGGCAGTAGCATGGATGCTAAGACCCCTTTCACACTGGGGTGGGATCGGCGTCAGCGGTAAAACCCCACTATTTTTAACAGCGCTTTACTGCTAATTTTGCGGCACTATTCGGCCACTAGTGAGGAGCTTTTACCCCCCTGCTAGAGGCCAAGAAAGGGTTAAAACCACCGCAAAGCGCTGCTGCAGCAGCGCTATTCCGGCGGTATAGCCGCACTGCCCCATTGATTTCAATAGGCAGGAGTGGTGAAGGAGCAGTGTATACACCACTTCTTCACCGCTCCAAAGATGCTGCTAGCAGGACATTTTTTACTGTCCTGCCAGGGCACCGCTACAGTATGAAAGTCATCGGGGCTTTCACACTGGAGGCACAGGGATTCCAGGGCACTTTGCATGCACTATTTTTAGCGCTGTAGTGCCTGCAAAATGCCCCAGTGTGAAAGGAGTCTAAGAAATGGAAGATGTGTACAAACAGTCAAGAAAAAAAAGACTTTTGTACAGGCAATGGGATTTACATAATTGTGTCATCTCATCTTAGTACTGAGAGTAGAATCTGACCTTGGTTGATGAATTTCCTGAAAAACTTACACTGTTAGTGAAACTTTAAGACAGGTTGGTTATACATTAATTTAACACACTAGGCTCAACTTACAAAGCTTTAACACAAGGAAAGTTTGGGTGGCACAGTGGTGTAGTGGTTAGCACTCTCACGTAGTAGTAAAAAGCATCGCTGGTTCAAATCCCAACCATGACACTACCTGCCTGGAGTTTGCATGTTCTCCCTGTGCCTGCATAGGTTTCCTCCAGGTACTCTGGTTACCTCCCACACTCCAAAGACATGCAGGTAGGTTAATTGGCTTCTGTCCAAAATTGGCCCTAGTATATGAATGGGGACCTTAGATTGTGGGCTCCTTGAGGATAGGGACCAATGTGAGTGTGCAATGTACAGGGATAGGGGTAGACACTCACTCAGGTTGAACTGGATGGACTGGTGTCTTTATTCAACCTTACTAACTATGAAACTATGAAAAAGACACATCAAATATACTGGACTGCAAATAACTGTCACTTTTTTTTTTTTTTTTAAATAAGTATACTTATTCTGGTGTCCTAGCTTTGAGAGTTGAGCCTGTTAGGCTCAATTCAAAAAAGACAACAGACCAGGATAAGTATTTAAAAAAAACAAAAAAACGTTTATTTCAGTTGAGTCTAATTCAATTTGAGAAATCGGTCACATGATTGAACAAAGGCTACTGTGGGTTCAGTTAAAGTTTTTTATAAATTGAGCTTGTTAACTGTTAAAAGTCTTAAAATAAGACTACAACAATATTTTTTTTACGTTTGATTAGGGTCTATCAATAATACCTTTCTTAGTGATTGGCACTCGGAATGAAGGTATAGGGAAATCTTCAGGGCAGAGACACATACACCAATATTAAAACCTTACATATATTCTACCCTTCACCAATCTATCCGAGCACTAAAAAAAATAAAAAAAAATAAATGGGCTTGAGTTTGTATTTAGTGTGTTCTAAGACTGAGGTGACCTTCATACCAAATGTGTTGCAGTCCCAAGGAAATGGACACGCATGCAAACACCTTCAAAATGGTTATCAAACTGCACATTTCTGAATCTGTGGTTTCCGAACTCCAAAGGAAAAAGAAATAAATGAACAATGTGTTTTATTTCATGGAGACTATTCATTTGAAAAGACAAATGGAGATGGTCTGCAAAGGATTACACAGTAAGAATTTAAGATATGAGCGTGTATATCTAACATTGACGTGCACACCACTCCTCTGTCTGCTTGTGTTTGGAACACCTTCAGAGGTCCGCTTCATTTGTCACACATGGGATCAAATGTTCAGCACTTTTTTTACCTACTGAAGGCATTCACAGTACATTCATTATAAACCATATCCGACTTAGACTCCCCAAACATAGCTAACCGCACCTCTGCATTCATTCACCAAGCCCATATATAGTGGTTTCTTTTTTTCTTTACTGACTTGTGGTCTTCTCTGAATGCTCACAGAACATCTACGTTTTAAGGCATTTGGCTCTTATCTAATAGAAAATAATTATTTTACCAGACTTCAGACATAGATTGAAACATGTTTCTTGTTTGAGCTTTGCAAAATGCATTGAAAAAATGTTTTAAACAGCCATTTTTGTCTGATGAGCATGATTGCCCTTTTAAAGACAAGCAAATGATTGCTCCATTGACCTCATCACATCTAGACAGCAGTTTGCCGAGCATGCAACATTTGCCCTTGTAACTGCTTACTATAGGAGGCTGCGGTACAGTCCCCGAATCCCTTGTGCTCTCTGTCTACTCCAATTATTCTATAGATAAATATTAATCTTGATCTTGGCTTGACTTAGTGAAAGCAGCCAATTAGGAGAATTCCTTGCATGAAAGAATAATAGCGATTTACTGGATTCTGTCTCAAAAGGCACACAATCAGATTTAGCCAAAGTGCTTGGATACCGAATCTACATGGAGCAAAAAAAAAAAAAAAAAGAAGAAGCAGTGTCACTTGTTCTGTGTGTTTTGAGATGATGTCAGTACAAATAATTATTCTACGTAGGCTCTTAGGCTTGCTGAATTGGTTTTTACTGAAGCCAGGTTTTACATTTTAAGATAAGGCTTTTCAGATGAAGATGGATTTACTCTGTCTTAAATAAAACTAGAGCAGATGCCCATACGCGTTCTCAGGCTTCTTTTAATATTAGTGTGCACCTGTGCGTTTGTGTGCATGTCTGTAGGTGGGAGGTTATAAAACAAAGCTTAAATCTGATTGGCTGCTATGAGCAATTTTTGTTGTACATATGAAAAGATAGGTGGCTTATATAAAATTTTTGTTCAAAGCGAGTTTTTTTTTTCCATTTCTTTAGATAAGGATATGTTAGAAATAGAAGCATAAACAGATACTGTTCTCCTGACAATATTGTGTCATTTCTCTAAGATCTCAGAAAATAATTCAGGCTCTCTTGGTGGGGCTCCCATTTATTAAGGTCCAGGGAAAATCCTGTTTAGCCTAATTTTTAAAACGACCCTGAATAAGGCCTGATTCCCACCTATGCATTTTTAGTGCTTTTTGCATTTTGCAGATTTGCACTAAAGTCCATTTAACATGGGTTCCTATGGAACATGTTCTGTAGAGCAAATCTGCAAAATGCAAAAAGCACTAAAAATGCATAGGTGTGAATCAGGCCTAACATACAGTTACATCACAATTTGCTTACATTAAGGCTGGATTCACACCTATGCATTTTTAGTGCTTTTTGCATTTTGCAGATTTGCACTACAGAATGTGTTCCATAGGAAACCACGTTAACTGGACTGTAGTGCAAATCTGCAAAATGCAAAAAGCACTAAAAATGCATAGGTGTGAATCCAGCCTTAGAGGCACCATAAAAAAGCTGAAATGTTCTGTTGTTATCCAGAATGGGGTCCTGAATGTCTCATAGGACAACCTTCCATGGTCCCTTCCAGACCAAGGTGGAGTTTTCAGTGCTGCAGTTTTAGTGCTGGTATTTCTCTGTCAGAAAGGGATTGGGCATTGACATTTTTGGCACAAAGTATCGCTCAATAGTCCATGTCATAATTTAGATTTAGGAGAAGAACAGTGGCTAAGTGGTTAGCACTTCCACCTGGCAGCATTAGTGTTATCAGGTTTGAATCCCAACCACAGCACTACCTGCACATAATTTGCATATTCTCCCTGTGGCTGCATGGGTTTCCTCCCACACTCCAAAGACATTCTGGTAGGTTCATTGGCTCCTGTGTAAATTGGCCCCAGTATATGTATGTATGAATGTGAGTTAGGAACCTTCGTTTGTAAGCTCCTTGAGGGCAGAGACGGAAATGAATGTTCAATATAGATGTAAAGTGCTGTGTAAATTGTCGGGTCTATATAAATACCTGTAATAAATAAATGATACCATAGTATAGTATGGATGGAATAATAAATATTAACATAACCAATGAAAAGGTTACATTAAACAGTTAGGTTTAGGGTCAGAGATTAGGAGGTTAAGTTTAAGAATTGGGTTTAGACAGAAGGAAAAAAGGATGTAATACTATGCCAATTAGTGCCACATCCAATATTGAGAACAAAGAAAACCTTCCCTAGGGTGGACTTTAAAGGCACATAGAAATATAGTTAAAAGAGTATTTGTAGTATAAAAATATTTATTGACATTTAAACATGATCACTAAAATTGGTACATATAAAAATATAAAGCACTGGAATGTTTAAACAATTTTAGATGTTGTCAACATATTTACAAGGCATATGAAGTCCTTTGAACCCAACACGCTTTGGAGTCTAATCTTTATTCCTCTTCTTTTACTATATTTCTATGTGCTTTTAAAGTCCACCCGGGGGGGGGGGGGGGGGGGGGGGGGTCCTTCTTTGTTAAGAATAGGGTTTAGGAGAGGAATATGGTTAGAATTTAGGATTACATTACTTACTGAAGTTAGTTTTTAGTGCTACCTTTAAGGGTATATTTATAAAGCATTGAATGTATTACTAATCATTCACTGCAAATCAATTTTCCTGGTGTTTATGTTTTAAATTACAGTAACTGATTTACCTGTTGTGAATGTTTGGTGGATGTCACATTCACTGCTTTATAAATATGCCTTGTTAATTTTGAGGGATAGATCCAGGTAAAAAATGTAGGTTTAGTTTAAAACTGAACTTTGAGAATATGAATAAACTAGCCCTTCATTGTGGCTTTCCCCACGCTATAAGGGTTAAATGCTTTTTTTCTCCTGGGGTTTGAGTAAAAACCCAGCAGCCAGCACCCACCTCTTCCCTCCAACGCTATGTCTTGTGGGTGGGCCTTTGGCAGCCTCACTTACAGTGCAGGGCTTGCATTGTAGGTAATGATGTCAGAGCTATGACCTCTGACCAGAGAGGAGACTGTTAGGGACTGGTCACATAGTAGGAGGAGCCTATATAAATTGGTGCCAGTTTTACATTGGCACAATAAATATGCACCAGTGAATCCTAAATAGGACAATGGAACTGACCACAATTTCACCCGGGAGATAGAGCCAACTAAGAACAGGGGACTCAGGAGTCTAATTACTGATACAGGCGTAGTAATAATATTATCAAGGATCTAAAAAATGAGGTAGCATGCTTAAAATATCCTGCAGTAAACTGTATATATTGGCATATATTTTGCTTGAAGGTGAGACCAACCGGTGGATAATAGAATGCAGGTGCAAAGATTTTGACAACAATTTGCTGGTACCGCTGTAGGAAATCATCACCACTCAATGTGCATCCATAGACCATGCAGTCTTACTGATAAGCAGTAATACCTGGTATTTGTTACCTCCAGTAATCACGTAAAGGGTACAGTGTACTCACGGGGTCCGGATATCCATCCATCCCTTACATATAGTCCCATACATGATCATGTACTTGAAATGTTATACCGTAGTAGCCTGTCAGCGTATATCCTGATACTGCTAGATGCCGCTCATCATTGGGACCAATAGGTCTTCCTCCCGTTCGGAAGTTTGCGAGCTCACGGCCCAGCTGGGGGCTGATGCCGTAGCGTGGCGTTCATGTCATCCGAATGGAAGTGACGTCAACGCGTTTCACAATACAGAGTGTGTAGCTTCGTCTGGACATAGATATGTGTAATGGGACCTTGGTTGTCTGGAAGGGATGGTGAATACAAAAGTAGGTAAAGTAATCTGACGGAGCTAGGGAAAACTTGGTGCATAATCCTTTGAAAGGTCTTATATTCTGATTCAAGGATAGATCATTTAGACGTGTAATGCGATGGGCCTTCCTGTGGTGTATACTCAAATCAGGTATAAGTTGGTGTAGGGGGTCTATGGGCAGGTGACTTGTATGGAGGGGGAGAGTTTGGCGTAGGTGAGGGAGGGATTCTGCCCATACTTTAAAAGAAGCCTTGAATGAGGGATAATCCTTTATGGCTAGAAGTGTTAGTCTGGGGCTGTGGGATGGGATTAATGAAGTTTCCATAAGGTATTTTCACTGTTGTGGGGTTCCACTGATAGTAGAGTTGATCCAGAAGGAACGTTCTATAGTATAAGGAGATGTGGGGTAAACCCAAATGGGTTCTAGATCAAAACATAATAATGTTTGCAAATCTAGGGTAATTATTGTCAAATACATATCAGGAGAACTGATGTTGTATGGAAAGGAGGCAGGGGGAGGGAAGTGGAATCGCTATGGTGTGAAATAGGTAAAGCGATTATGTCTATTCTCGACAGGTCAAATGAACACAGCAGTTTAAATTCCGGGGATAGAGTGAGGAGGAATTTTCTGTAGTTCAAATCGAACAACTGAGTGGTAAAGGCAGAGATTTGGAAGCCAAGGTATGAGACGAAGGTGGTTGCCCAAGTGAAGGGAAAGTTTTGGAGGATTTGCAGCTTTAAGGCAGGAGGAATATGTAGGTTTTAAATGAGGAAGTTTGTTTAAAGTCTAATAATAATAATAATAATAATCAGAGACCACACTAAATAGAGAAAGGGTTGCTTGTATCTTTGCTTGTTGCTTGTAACGGATAGTTATAGGAGTTGGTGACCATAAGAATAACATCATCAGCAAACAAATTAATTTTGTGCTCTATACTATGGAGGTTTGTTTCAGAGACGCATGGGTTAGAACATATTCTACATGCTAGGGTTTCCATTATAAAGGCAAATATGATAGGTGAAAGAGGGCAGCCCTGCCATTTTTAATAAGAACATTTTTGCAAAGTGCCTATGGTGTGTACTCTCACTGACAGAGCCATTATTGCAGATTGTAGCCTACCACTAATACTGAATCTTTAGAGGACAGCCCTCATGAAACCCAAATGGACCCTATTAAACACTTTCTCTGCGTCCAGTGAAAGAAGCAGAGAAGGTGTTTTTTTGGAGTTCCATCCCTCAAATAATGTTGATAAGGCGTCTGGTGCTGACTGGGGTTGGTCTCCCTGGCATGAATCCTACCTGATCAGGGTGGATCAAAGATGGAAGCATCAGTAATAGTCTATGAGCCAAAGCTTTTGCAAAAATTTTCATATCGGTGTTAAGTAAAGAAATCTCTCTATAGTTTTTAGGGTGTGAGGAGTCTTTCCTGGATTTGTGAATTGTAGCAATAACAGACTGCTGCATTTCTTTAAGAAGAGGGCCAGAGCATGAGACCATATTGAAAACGGATAACAAGTGGGGGAACTTAAGTTGCTGAAGTGCCTACAGTATTCACAAATGGTATTAACAAATCCGTCACAGCCTGAAGATTTGTTTTTTGGTAGGGTCTTAAGAATGGTTTGCGTTTTTAAGAACCTATGAAGGGTTGGGACAGGGACTCTAATTGAGCAGGGGACAGTGATAGGAGGTCAGATTCTTAAAATAAGCTTCAATAGAGGGCATAGCTGGCTGTGTGATAGAGGTACCTTGTTGTAAGTTTTAAAGGGATTGTTAAGAGTCTGTCTCAGGGAGAGTAACATGATCTTCATAGTCAGAAATAGGTTGATCAGCAGCAGGGAATGTCTCAGTGGTGGGCTATGGTTGCAATAGGTGTTATGGAGTTAATAGTGGTAAGCAGATATTTCTGTGTCTCCCCTCTTAGCTCTTGATTTGGCTGGGCTGCATGATGTTGGTGAGGGTGGTGGAGAGGACTCCCCAGGATTGGCTATCAGGCAGCCAGTGAAACACTTGAGATCTCGATTGCAGTTGCTCTGTTTGGAGAAGAGGAGCAGGGAACCACTTTTGGTGCACCATCTTCACTGCTGCTGGGTCCCGCAGCCAGGAAGAAGTCTGTAAGATTCTGTGGTTGTTTAGCCAACTTGTGGCACTTAGACAAGAGGCAGACTAATTGGGGATTGATGCAGGCACTGGGGTGGTTGTAACCCTGCTCTGTGGTCATGATGCAGCTGGGAATTAAGCGGAGCTCTCCTTTATGCGACCATCTTCAATGCAAGTCGGAAATGCCCCCCCTGGTCTATGAACATAACTTTATAAATGAACCTATAAGGGTTAGCACTAGGCTATGTGTTAAAGGTTTGTTTTAGACAGGTTAAGTGGTGTGTTAGGGTGGTAATGAGGTACCTATAAAGACATTTACAAGCTAAAAAGTATAATAACCTTATTTCCCAGTGGGGAAAAGTCAGGCTCCATGATCTATAGGAGCCCTTTAGCCATAGTACATTCTGTACTCCTGTTTAGTACCATTCTGTCTACCACCCTCTGTATACTGTAGTCTTTCATTATTATTGATTTAGTGGATAATGAATGCAACTTTATAGGAGAGTATCCAGGGGCATCCCTGTCCAAGGCTGGATTCACACTGATGTGGTGTGTTAACGCTTGCACATTAAGCCGCACATTAAGCATGCATTGCATTCACACTCAGGCACCAGAACACAACAAACAAGGTGCATGCACAATTTTTTGATATTTTAGAGCACCACAACAACAGTAGGGTGTTATTTTACTTTGTGGTATGCTGTGGGACAGTTGCATTGGGGTGGCATTAAGGATGAATGGCACCTTAGCACACCAATGGGAATAAACGCATTACTGCAGTGCAACATTGTGAAGCCATTTTCCTCATCCTAAACCTAAAAAAAGTATCCAAGCTGTACAAATTTGCCACCAAGCATCTAATCACTGCCTATTCTTGTACCAGCTAGCAAGCTGAGTTTATGCTAATCACCTTGCAAGTTGTAGCTTGGTAATCTAATCAAGCATACATTTGCAAGCATGTTGAAAAATATCTGGCCACAAACAAAGACTGTCATAATTTTCAAGTGTCAGTTATAGCTTGTTCTTGACATAGTGAAGGCCTTGAATCTTGCATGGTTTGTACAAACTGTATACTGCACAGCCATTGTTACATATACTCTACTAAAAATGATATTTGACATATCATTAGAAATATGATATAAAAAAAATTGCAAACGTATCCAATGAAAGTTGAATCAAGTAGCTCCCCAAACCTGATGTGTAACTATAAGATGGATTAACTAATTAAGATTCACTAATTAACATTCAGCAGTATGTTATAATTAGTTGTTCTCCTTTTGTTTAAAAAAAAGGCACATGCACAGTTTATCATGGGAATCATTGAGCTTTACCAACAAAGCTGCACTACAAGTCCCATCATTAACAGTCAGATGAATGCCTGATTATAATGAAATCCATAAGGCCCTAGTTAGCTGGGCATGTTTGCAGTTCTGTAACAAATGAAGCGTTTTTCTAACCCTGCCTTACATGTTGTCAAACAGGAATATTATACTAATCTGTCTATGGGGGCAAAGATCTTATAATTGCCAGATGTTTGAGTTCTTAGCACATCCTAGAAGACCCTTCAGCTATAATGTACCATTATCCTTGAACTGAATCCCATTCATTGCAATGCTTGCCAGGAAAACTGCTCAATTCCAGTGTTTCTATTGCTCTATTAAGTTTGCCTTGGCTGTCATTTTTTCCTCTTACTTGGTACTGTTTTTCTAAAGAAAAAAGGAAAGGCTAAAACACAAGTTGTTCCTGCATGAAAGAATATATTGTTGATGTAAAAGACGTAATAACTTCACGTAAATTAAAATGACCTGAAATCATTTTGTGTGCTGTTTCTTACAGACTTGTGTGGAAGTAATTTCCTTCGCCATTCATCAGTTTGTGATGTCTTACAGGAGAATTTCACTGTAATTAGAATAAACCCATGGCTCTTGGCATTGTTTTTAGAAACAGCCAGCAAAGCAGAAGGGGGTCGTTATCATTTACATTATTATTGAAATCGCTTTAAATTAAAGAAGAACTCCAATGAAAACATTAGTCCCTATTCACACCTGAGTGTATTGAGACATGTTTCCAAAAGCATTTCAGCACTTGATACTTAGATTTCCATGTTATTCTATTCTTCCTGCTCACATCTGAGCAATGTGCTGTCACCCAATGCTCATAAAAAGGTATAGTACAGGGATATGCAATTAGCGGACCTCCAGCTGTTGCAAAACTACAAGTCCCATCATGCCTCTGCCCCTGGGTGTCATGCTTGTGGCTGTCTTGCTATGCTTCATGGGACTTGTAGTTCTGCAACAGCTGGAGGTCCGCTAATTGCATATCCCTGGTATAGTAGCTTCTTTGAAGCAAGTTCAAATTTTTTGGTCCTAAAAGACTTCAATGGGAGAACCTGAAAAACAAAGTGCAAAAAAGTGCAAACAACAACTGAAGACGCCAACACTATATGGAAGTGGTGAAAGTCTCTCCAGAGGCGTAGCTTGAAGCTTGTGGGCCCCGATGCAAAGGTTGACCTGGCCCCCCCACTAATTCCAATGCAGATACATCCACCACACACCAAGATACTCAAAGTGGCTTAAGAGTTTAGAGTTCCCAGAGTTCCTCTTTACATCAGAGGACAGGGATCGCCACTGGAGAATCAGAGGACAAGGACCCCTGGCAGGTCACTTGGCAGAGCTCCTTTCCCATCCCTGCACTGTATACAGCCCCCCCCCCCCCACCCCCCACACACACACACACACACACACACACTACACAGGGCTGAAATAACATTCCTTTACACACGGTCTGTCAGCCTTCACAGGGTGTATCTGGCTTTTATGTTGCCCTTATGACCTGTGAAATTCTCTGGTCAGAACAGCAGTGTAGTTGCAATAGGCAGATACCCCCTGTGCAGATCGTAGCCAACTGGCTATGTTGTAAAGGAATGTGATTTCAGCCCTGCAGAGGAGGAACAGTATAGAGTGCTGTAATGGGAAAGGAGCTCAGCAGCCCGGCATAGCATGCAGGGTGGAGAAGGTGGTCAGGGTGCTTTGGGGGGAGGGGGCAACTTAGATCAAAGCCATGTGACACAAAATCTGGAGCCTGCAGCCCTTTAGGGGCCCCCCAAGGAGGTGTTAAGGGATTTGTTTTAGCAATTTCTGAAGGTTTCTCTGTCAGTGTTGGTGGGTGTTGGGGCAAGGTCACCTCCTGGAGGTGTGTGTGTTTTCCTCAGTTGTCAGGGAAGTGGGGTAAGTACACATCCTCAGGTGGGGGAGACAGAGAATCCCAGCTGGTGACTAGGAGACACTGAGCAGTGTCATACCTCACCAGTGACATTGTTCCCATCGTGGCTACAGGACGGCACTCTCCTTCAATTGCCTCACTGAGCTTGGTTACCATTCCATGTTGCCAACACACAGCACAGACACTTCCCCATTCTGGGCTGCTCTCACCTCATGCTCCTCTCCATTCAGGAAATGGCTCACAGCTTCTTCCCAGCCAATGGGAACAGAGGGGTGTGGACCGTGGAAGGCAAAGTAGAAGCCCAGTACTGGAGAGTGGCTGTGGGGTCCTAGGACAGATCAGAGGTGGATTTTGTGGAGGATATGATAATATGATAGGGAGGCTGCAGGGTCCCCCTGGAACTAGGGGCAGGGTTGCGATTGTGACCCCTGCAACCCCTTATGCTACGCCCATGCCTCTCTCCATGATCCTAGTCTATATGTTCCCTCTGGGGGAGCTTCTGGCTCTAGATTTCCCTGTGTGCAGGGTCTACCCATGTGTTAACTGATCATTTCACAAACGGCTATCACTGGGAAAATGTAAAGCACATAGGAACTGCATTAATAAGCCATCAACAATCTCTAGCCACTGGACTTTACAGAAGTTCTTTAAAAAACAAGCAAGCTTTCTAAATAAGAGAAGAGTAATGATATGCTGCAGCCCTTTACAACTAACCAAACTGAGGGCTAGTTCATACCACATGCAGTCCAGTGTGTTTTTTTTCTGCATCAAAAACGCATGATAGGTAGGCTATATGGTTTCCAATGGCATAGTTCACACCAGTGCAGTCAGTTCCAGGGCTTTCCAGTTCCAGAAAAAAAAATAGAACATGCTGCATTTTTCCTGCACTGGACTGTACTGGAACGCAGTAAAACGCATCAAAACACATAAAAAAATGCACTGGACCCTAGTATAGTGGGGAAAAAAACAAGAAAAAAGAAAAAAAGCACCTGGAATGCATCCGGAACCGCACCATAAATGCGTTAAAAACATGCATGCAGAAACACATCCGGAACGGATCTGGAGTGTGTTTTTGTGGTGTGACCAACCCTGATACCTGAACTTTGGTTCAACTAAACAAAACGACCCTTAGTTTCCCCCTGACCTGCAAGAGTTAAATGCACACTTTGGGGTACCAGAATAAGGAAGGAGCTATACTTACCCTATACTGGCCCTCTCCTCTGGGATGTTAGCAGGCCCTTGTAATCTTCAAGTACCGTACAGGCCGGTCCTGCATTGTAAGTGAACATGTAGAGAGTCAGCGACCAGTAGAGTGGGAAAGGGAAGCGACTTCAAGAGACTGGTCATATAGCATGGAGAAAGCCTATAAGAGAAATGAATAAGGTAAAGCTGCTTATTCCTTTACACCGGGACAAAACAAGCATTTAACCCAGGGGTAGGCAACCCTTTGAGCATTGTGTCGAAAAAATGTTTTGAAAGAAATTAAATGTGCCGATTTTATAACAAAAAAATGTCAACTTCACACTCTCAATCAACAGAAGGATTATTTATAAAGTGAATGCTGTAAACTACTTTAGTAGTGAGAAATTAACATCCTGCACCTCACCACTGTAATCCCCTCCTCATCTGCTGTTCCCCTATTCTCATCTGCCCCACCACTGTACCTCCATGCACATCTGCTCCACCACTGAACAATCTTCTCATCTGTCCTAACACTAAACTTATCTGCTCATCCACCCCACCACTGTAACCCCCTTTCTCAACTGCCCTCATGACTGTACCTCCTGCTCTTCTGCCCCACCACTATAACCCCCTGCTCATGTGTTCCATCGATGTATCTCCTTTCTCCTTTGCACCCTTCTGCACACTGCCCCACCTCTGTACCCCCTGTCCCATCGCTGTAACCCCCTGCTTATCTGTCCCACCACTGTACCTCCTTTTTCCCCTGTCCCAACACTGAACCACCCTGCTCATCTTTCACACCACTGTAACCTCCTTCTCATCTGGCCCAACATTGAACCCCCCCTGCTTATCTGTGCCACCACCGTAACCCCCTGCTCATCTGCCACACCACTGTACCCCCCTGCTCTTCTGTCCCACTGCTGAACCCCCTTCTCATCCCTCCCAACACTGTAGCTCCTGCACATCTGCCCCACCACTGTACACCCATGCTCTTCTGTCTCACCACTGGAACCCCCCAGCTCATCTGCCACATCAATGTACCCCTTTTATCATCTGCCCCACCACTGCACCTCCATGCACACCTGCTCCACCGCTGTATCCCCATGCTCTTCTGCACTACTGAATCACCTTCTCATCTCTCCTAACACTAAACCTATCTGCTCATCTGCCCCACCAATGTACCTGCTGCACATCTGTCTCACCTCTATACCCCCTGCTGTTCTGCCCTACCACTGTTCCCCCTGCTCTCCTGCCTCACCACTGTAACCCCCTGTTCATCTGCCCCACCAATACACCTCCTTTCACATCTGCCCCACTGCTCTAGCCCCCTGAATTTCTGCCCCAACACTGAACCCCCCTGCTCATCTGGCCCAACACTGTACCCCCCTGCTCTTCTGTCCCACTGCTGAACCCCCTTTTCATCTTCTCCACCACTGTACCTTCTTGCACATCTGCTCCACCGCTGTACCCTCCTGCTCTTCTGTTCTACCTCTAAACCCCTCCTGCTTGGAAACGCGCTGCCATTACGTCTGTGACGCCATCACTCCACATGCTGTGTTCCAGCGCTCCCTTGTGATCCACCAGCTGCCCTCCAAGGCTTGCTTTGGACTCTGCTCGCATTCTGAAAGACTCCTGCTGGTCAGGAGGCTGGCCATGCACGGATTGACAGGACATAACCCCTGCTGGAAGCTGTGATGGATATCGGTGTAACCGGACTCTACTGTGCCTGATTAACGATACTTAAAAGTGTTGTTAATGCACTTTGTCTATTAAATTACTACAGTCTTATCTAAGCATGCCCGGGGACCTGACGTCATAAGGGGCGGGGTCACCATGTGACATCACTCGGTGACCACGCCCCATGCCTATATAAGTCGCTACACAGCGCTCACACGGCATTACAGTGGGAGAGAGCGTTGTGTCAACATCGCAGGAAGAGAACAGGGAAGGACACAGGAGTTCTGGAGCAGAAGGACAGGCATTGGGAGGTGGTGGGAGCGGAATGTGGAGGAGCTGATGTCCTCCATTTCCCTCATGCAGCACTTTAGGCAGCTAAGTTTTTGATCTTCATATATTTCTGAAAGAAAGCATCATATAGAGACAAACAGTAACAAGAATTAGAAGTAACTGGTTTTCTTGAGTAATTTGCCATAAAATGTGATCTGATCCTGAAGTCACAACAATCACAAGTCACAATGTGCTTAAGCTGATCACACACAAACAATTCTAATTTCTCATTTCTTTATTGAAGTTGTAAAAAAATTAAATAAACAAATTACTTAAATGAAAGCTAATTGGAGTCAGTAGTTTTCACACCTGGAGTCCAATTAATGAAACAAGCTTAGAGGTGTGGTTTAGAGCTACTTTAATCGATAAAAGACACTAAAGCCTGTACACATTGGCTGAATGTAGGGTGACATGGGCCGGTTCAATAAAAAACGGCCGACATTTTGCCCGTGTGTAAGCAGCCAGTCTGAGAGAAGCTGGCCATTTGGCCCGCTTCTTACATAGTGACATATTTATATAGTAGGCGAGGTTGAAAAAGACACAAGTCTATCAAGTCCAACCTATGTGTGTGATTTTATGTCAGTATTACATTGTATATCCCTGTATGTTGTGGTCTTTCAATTTTTTGTCTAATAGTTTTTTGAAATTATTGATGCTCTCCCCTGAGACCACTGCCTGTGAAAGAGAATTTCACATCCTAAACGCTCTTACAGTAAAGAACCCTCTACGCAGTTTAAGATTAAACTGCTTTTCTTCCAATTTTAGTGAATGCCCATGTGTCATTATTAAATGTTATTAAATTCTCTTTCACGGATAAGCTTTATCCCTATTGTGGGGTCAAGAGTATGGTATTTGTACATTGAAATCATATCCTCTCTCAAGCATCTCTTCTCCAGAGAGAACAAGTTCAGTGCTTGTAACCTTTTCTCTTAACTAATATCCTCCAGACCCTTTATTAGCTTTGTTGCCCTTCTCTGGACTCACTCCAGTTCCAGTACATCCTTCCTGAGGACTGGTGCCCAGAACTGGACAGCATACTCCAGGTGCGGCCGGACCAGAGTCTTATAGAGCGGGAGAATTATTGTTTTATCTCTGCAGTTAATCCCTTTTTAATGCATGCCAATATTCTGTTTGCTTTGATTGCAGCAGCTTGGCATTGCATGCCATTGCTGAGCCTGTCATCTTCTAGGACCCCCAGGTTCTTTTCCATCCTAGATTCCCCCAGAGGATCTCCCCCAAGTGAGTAAATTGCATTCATATTTTTGCCACCCAAATGCATTATTTTACATTTTTCTACATTAAACCTCATTTGCCATGTAGTTGCCCACCCCATAAATTTGTTCAGATAGTTTCATAGTTTCATAGTTGCTAAGGTTGAATAAAGACACCAGTCCATCCAGCTCAACAAGTTCAACCTGAGTGAGTATCTACAAATGTCCCTTTCCCTGTACATTGCACACTCACATCAGTCCCTACCCTCAGGAGCCCACAATCCAAGGTCCCCATTCATATACTAGGGCCAATTTTGGGCAGATGCCAATTAACCAACCTGCATGTCTTTGGATTGTGGGAGGAAACCAGAGTACCTGGAGGAAACCCACGCAGGCACAGGGAGAACATGCAAATTCCAGGCAGGTAGTGTCGTGGTTAGGATTTGAACCAGCAGCTCTTCTTACTGCTAGGTGAGAGTGCTACCCACTACACCACTGTGCCGATCTTCTTGCAAAGTTTCCACATCCTGTGGAGAAGTTATTGCCCTGCTTAGCTTAGTATCCTCTGCAAATACAGAGATTGAGCTGTTTATCCCATCCTACAGGTTGTTTATGAATAAATTAAATAGGATTGGTCTCAGGACAGAACCCTGGGGGACCCCACTTTCCACCCCAGACCATGCTGAGTACTCCCCATTTATCACTAGCCTCTGAACTTGCCCCTCTAGCCAGTTTTCAATCCATGTACTCACCCTATGGTCCAGGCCAATGGACCTTACTTTTTACAGTAAACATTTGTGGGGATCTGTGTCAAATGGTTTTGCAAAATCCAGATACACTGCGTCTATGGGCCTTCCTTTATCTAGATGGCAATTCACCTCCTCATAGAAGGTTAATTGATTTGGCAAGAACGATTCTTCATGAATTCATGCTGATTACTGCTAATGATACTGTTCTCATTACTAAAATCTTGTATATACAGTGCCTTGCGAAAGTATTTGGCCCCCTTGAACTTTTCAACCTTTTGCCACATTTCAGGCTTCAAACATAAAGATATAAAAAATTTATTTTTTGTGAAGAATCACCAACAAGTGGGACACAATTGTGAAGTGGAACAAAATCTATTGGATTTTTGAAACTTTTTTAACTAATAAAAAAATGAAAAGTGGGGCGTGCAAAATTATTCGGCCCCCTTGCGTTAATACTTTGTAGAGCCACCTTTTGCTGCGATTACAGCTGCAAGTCGCTTGGGGTATGTCTCTATCAGTTTTGCACATCGAGAGACTGAAATTCTTGCCCATTCTTCCTTGCAAAACAGCTCGAGCTCAGTGAGGTTGGATGGAGAGCGTTTGTGAACAGCAGTTTTCAGCTCTTTCCACAGATTCTCGATTGGATTCAGGTCTGGACTTTGACTTGGCCATTCTAACACCTGGATACGTTTATTTGTGAACCATTCCTTTGTAGATTTTGCTGTATGTTTGGGATCATTGTCTTGTTGGAAGATAAATCTCCGTCCCAGTTTCAGGTCTTTTGCAGACTCCAACAGGTTTTCATCCAGAATGGTCCTGTATTTGGCTGCATCCATCTTCCCCTCAATTTTAACCATCTTCCCTGTCCCTGCTGAAGAAAAGCAGGCCCAAACCATGATGCTACCACCACCATGTTTGACAGTGGGGATGGTGTGTTGAGGGTGATGAGCTGTGTTGCTTTTATGCCAAACATATCGTTTTGCATTGTGAGCAAAAAGTTCGATTTTGGTTTCATCTGGCCAGGGCACCTTCTTCCACATGTTTGGTGTGTCTACCAGGTGGCTTGTGGCAAACTTTAGACGAGACTTTTTATGGATATCTTTGAGAAATGGCTTTCTTCTTGCCACTCTTCCATAAAGGCCAGATTTGTGCAGTGTACAACTGATTGATGTCCTATGGACAGACTCTCCCACCTCAGCTGTAGTTCTCTGCAGTTCATCCAGAGTGATCATGGGCCTCTTGGCTGCATCTCTGATCAGTCTTCTCCTTGTCTGAGCTGAAAGTTTAGAGGGACGTCCAAGTCTTGGTAGATTTGCAGTGGTCTGATACTCCTTCCATTTCAAAATGATCACTTGCACAGTGCTCCTTGGGATGTTTAAAGCTTGGGAAATCTTTTTGTATCCAAATCCAGCTTTAAACTTCTCCACAACAGTATTACGGACTTGCCTGGTGTGTTCCTTGGTCTTCATGATGCTCTCTGCGCTTTCAACAGAACCCTGAGACTATCACAGAGCAGGTGCATTTATACAGAGACTTGATTACACACAGGTGGATTCTATTTATCACCATCAGTCATTTAGGACAACATTGGATCATTCAGAGATCCTCGCTGAACTTCTGGAGTGAGTTTGCTGCACTGAAAGTAAAGGGGCCGAATAATTTTGCACGCACCACTTTTCAGTTTTTTATTTGCTAAAAAAGTTTAAATTATCCAATAGATTTCGTTCCACTTCACAATTGTGTCCCACTTGTTGGTGATTCTTCACAAAAAATAAAAATGTTATATCTTTATGTTTGAAGCCTGAAATGTAGCAAAAGGTTGAAAAGTTCAAGGGGGCCGAATACTTTTGCGAGGCACTGTAGTCCCTTATCGTCCCCTCCAAGAGCTTGTATACAATTGAGGTTAGGCTGACTGGTCTGTAATTCCCCGGGATGTATCTTGCCGCTTTTTTAAATATTGGTGCTACATTGGCTTTTCTCCAATCAGCTGGTACCATTCCAGTCAGTAGACTGTTTGTAAAAATTAGGAACAATGGTCTGGCAATTACTTGACTGAGTTCCTTAGGGACCCTCGGGTGCAAGCCATCTGGTCCCGGCAACTTATTGTTAAGTTTTTCTGTTTCAATATGTTTATTGGAAAGTTGAATAAACAGGAATAAACAAGAGTCTACAATCTGCTCCTTGTGCGCCCTCGCAGGGGCTACAAAACATGAACATGAAATCAAAGGGCCAGCCATCACATTATACTTGTAATAAACAGAAGAAAAGGGGGGAATATGAGTAGGGGATGGTATTGAGGCTGGTTACAGAACCAGGCAACTCGTTCCCTCGTCGTTTCCGGAGGGCAGGCCCTTCTTCCACTACCCCCTCCTACGGGGGGCAGCAGAATTCGCTAGCAATGGGAGAGATTACAAAGAAGAGTGAAGAGAGATAGGGAACAAAAGAAGAAAAGATAGAGAGAAAAGAGGGGGAAGGAAGGAGGGGGAAAGTTCGGGCGTGGGTGCCTCGCCAAGGGGAGTTAGACCAAGCCTAGGCATGCTGCTTGGAGTGCAGGGAACTCATAGGAGATCCACGGCTCCCAGATTTTTAGAAATTTAGCATGAGAATCGTGAACAAAACTGGACATACGTTCCTGAAGTAACATTGCAGTCATGCGGGTTTTAACACCTTGAAAGTCTACCCATTGGGACTTCCAGGCTTGGGCAATGGTCCGCTTGGCTGCTTTAAATAGGTAAGTAGCCAACTACTGTTGAGGGCCCCGCAAACCAGGTACCGGGCAATGTAGGAGAGCTAGCTTAGCGTCCCTTCGGATGGTTAGGTGGAAAAGTGTCTGCAGCAAACCAAAAATCCTAGACCAGAACCCCACCAGCCTTGGGCAAGCCCACCATGTATGCATAACATCACCTCGCTGTCCACAATTGCGGAAGCATCTGTCCGTACTTCCAGGGAAAGCCCGAGCTGTGCGGGCAGATTGTTAAGTTTTTCAAGTCTATTTCTAATTCTGTTCTCTGTTAGCCATGAGGGTGCTTCCTGTGACATGTCATGAGGATAAACATTGCCGTTTTGTTTGCTGAAACCCCCCCAATTCCCTTGTTAAGACTGAGGAGAAAAATAGATTCAATACCTTTGCCATTTCTCCATCCTTAGTTACCAGATTCCTTTCATCATTCTTTATGGGACCCATATGATCTGACCTCCCTTTCTTACTATTTATGTACTTAAAGAATTTCTTGGGATTTTTTTTTTTTACTCTCTGATTGCACCCCTTACATTTTTACAATATGCTCTTAAAGCATACCCATTTTTCCTTTGTGTTCTTTGTTCCTAAGATTTTATCCCAATTATTAACTTCTAGCAAGGATCGTAGTTTAGAGAAGTTGTCTCTTTTTAAATTCAGTGTCTTTGTATTCCCCTTATGTTTCCTATTTGTGTGATTTATAATAAAACTAATTGACCTGTAATCGCTGTTTCCTAAATTGTGCCCTATTTCCACATCCATGATCAGGTCTGTATTGTTGGTAATCAGTAGGTCTAGTAACGCTTTGTTTCTGGTTGGTGCATTTACCATCTGACCCATGAAATTGCCCTGTAAGACATTTAGGAACTGGTGAGCCTTAGATGAATGTGCAATTCAATCCACCCAGTCTATATCTGGATAATTAAAATCCCCCATTATAATGATACTTCCCTTCTTGCCGCTAATCCAAATTGTGATAGGAGGTCCACCTCCGCCTACTACCTTTGGTTAGGGGGCCTATAGCATACTCACAGTATTACTTTTCCCTTAGTTTCCTCCCATTGTAGCTCTACCCATAATGATTCCACCTCCTCCCTTGCTCCCTTAGTGATGTCATCCCTCACATTCACTTGCACATCATTTTTGATATACAGGCATACCCCTCCCCACTTTTTTACCCTCTCTATCCCTGCGATATAGGGAATACCCATGAATGGTTGCCAGCCAATCATGAGAGCTGCTGAACCAAGTCTCTGTAATTCCTACAAAATCTAAATCCTCCTCATAAAAAAGTATCTCTAGTTCACCCATCTTGTCCGCCAGACTCCTGGCATTGGTGAACATGCACGTACTTTAGACCGGTCGCATACTATCTCCTTATTGGGTGTTCTGGGGTTGAAAATATGACTTGTTACTATACTTACCTCGGGTTTAGATGCTTTAGTCAACCTACCACTAATGCTCCCAATACTACCCTCTGGAATATGTACCACGCTGACTATCTCTATGTCTGGACCCCTCCCCCCCCCCCCCCCCCCCCGTTGCCTAGTTAAAAAGCCCCTCTAACTTTTTGACCATCTTCACTCCCAGCAGATCTGCACCTTCCCCGTTTAGGTGCAGTCCGTCCCTTCTATAGAGCTGGTAACCGAGATGTCGCCCCAGTTCTCCAGGAACTCAAACATTCTTCACCAGCTCCTCAGCCACTTGTTTACTTCCCTAATCTCCCTTGCTGGTGTGGCTCGAGGTACCGGTAGTATTTCTGAGAATACTACCTTGGAGGTCCTTTTCCCCAATTTAGCTCCTAAGTCCTTAAAATCGTTTTTTAGGACAGTCCATCGTCCTCTGATTTTGTCATTGGTGCCAACGTGCACCATGACTGTTGGGTCTTCCCCAGCCCCCCCCAGTAATCTGTTGGACGAGCATTCTGGAAAACCAGCAGAAGACCAGCTCAGGATCAGCACTCTCAGCCAATGTGCATGCACCAGTGGCATCACCAGCGCTGCTAAAAAAAATATCTCCTAAACGGTGCACGTTTAGGAGACATTTGCTGTACCTAGAGGTAAGCCTTATTATCGGATTAACTATAGGTATAGATTTAAAGAAAAAACAATGCTTTTACTACCACTTTAACTGCTTGCCGCCCGCCCACTGTCAAATGAAGGTGGTGCAGTACAGCTGTTGTTCTGGGACAACATCATATGATGGTGGCCCAGAATGGCAGCTCTCGTACACCCCCGGGGGCACGCAGCATGTTGATCGTGGCCGCACCATGTTGCTAGGACATAGTACAACCCCTATCTATGTAATGAGCCACGTCCGTGGCCCTTTTTAGCCATGTGATTGGCTGTGTCCATTCACAGCCGGTCACATGTAAACATGGAGATGCCGGTAAGTGGCTCTCCTCGCCTCACACTGACATCTAGAGCTCTAATCAGGGCACTGATCATCAGTACCCTGATTACAACAAACAAATAAAGTGTAACAATACAGTACCTACCAATGCCAAGATACAGTGCCCACCAATGCCAAGATACAGTGCCCACCAATGCCGGCATACAGGGCCCATCAGTGTCACAAATTAGTGTCCATTAGCCATGCCAGCCAGTGCTGGCAATCAGTGCCGCCTATCAGTGCTGCCCATCAATGCCCATCACTGCTGTCCATCAATGCCCATCAGTGTCGCCCATCAGTGCCACCCATCAATGCCCATCTGTACTGCGTATCCATGCCACCTATCCATGCCCACCATTGCCGCCTATCAGTGCCCAGCATTGCCGCCTATCAGTGCCCACCAGTGCCACCTATTAGTGCCCACCACTGCCGCCTATCAGTGTTCATCAGTGCCGCATATCAGTGCCCATAAGTGCGGCATATTAGTGCCTCCTCATCAGTGCCTATAAATGCCACCTCATTAATACCCACCAGTTCAGCCTATCAGTGCCCCTCAGTGCCGCCTCATCAGAAAAAAAGTACAAACTTTTTGGTCTTTTTTTTTGTAAAAAATAAAAAACCCAGCAGTGATTAAATACCACCAAAAGAAAGCTCTATTTGTGTGAAGAAAATGATAAAAGGTTTGTTTGGGTACAGTGTTGTATGAACACGCAATTGTCATTCAAAGTGAGACAGTGCTGAAAGATGAAAAATAGCCTGGGAGGGAAGGGAGTGTAAGTGCCTGGTAGGCAAGGAAGTTTAAAAATGAGAGAATTACTGGTCAGATCATGGGTTGAAACTAAAGAGAAAAAGAAAGAAAACAAATGCAACCACCACATTTAAGAACTGGTAAACTGCAACATGTTTGCTTTTGAGTTTAAATATGCTTACATCAGATAAAATATGTGGCCAACAGTTGTAAAATTTTTATTGCTCAATAAAGCCTTACGATACAATGTCACAATGGAAATAATTTTGTCATATCCAAGGCTAAAAAAAAATATAACAGTAGCTAATAGACAAGAATAATAATAGTTAATCAGTTTGTTTGGAATATGTAAAAATATATATTTTGATTTACAATCAGCTAGAATTGAAAAGCAATAAAGTACATTGAAATATGGGGAGCAGAAAAGACATAGTTTAGAACAGATGTGAAAATAAAGCCTGGGGTCATATAATGAGCTCCCACACAGAAAAGGCAGATGACATAAAAAAGGGGCTTAGTCCAATGAGGGCATGCCAGGCATGCCAGGAGGATATGCAGTTTGAGGGCATAACAGGCAATATGACAAATAAGATCTCAAACACATAAAATGTCATATGCAAAGTAAATAGATAATTATCTGTTTTGGCTTTTTGCCTTTGGATGCAATATATGGAGGAAAAAAATATGTTCCATAATGTTTTCATCCTGTAGAAGGAATTGTAGTCTGTCTTCAATACACTCTAGAAAAAAAATTAAGATTAAAACCAGTTTAAGGCTGGACAGATATTATACAATTTTTCTTGTACAATTTTCCTTTGTATTTTCCAAAACCACATAATATGAGGTCAAACCTAAGCACTTTCAATTTGTATGTAATCAGGCAGACCCGTGCACTACATAGTTGAAGATAAATCTATAGGAAATTGAATTTAAAAATGGTATAATGTATGGCCAGCTTAAAATCATACTTACCTAGGTGGATGCAGCATTGGTCCAATGCTACACCCGTCCCTGCCGGTTCTAACTGGGAACCGAATGATCAAACACTGATGATCACTGGATTCTGACAGCTTCCTGAGCAGAGAGCTGGTGACTGTCAGTCACCGGCTCTCTGCTCTGTCCCATCCTCGCTCACTGGAGGGGGCGGGAGCGGCCGGCTCGGGCTCTCAATGGCTGTGTCCCGATCCAGATACGTGGGCAAATTTCGATCATAGGATCGCGATGTTGCATGAGCCACCTGCTCTGTGATGTCTGCTGTTTGCTAAAAAGGGGTTACAGGAGTGCAGAATGATCTGTGCTCCTGTGATCCACAAGAGAAGTACAGAACAGTACAGAAGTACGAGCTTTGGCTGTGCTTCTCCTTTTAAGGCCCCTTTCACACTGGGGCGGGGTTAAAGTGGCGCTATTTTTGGCGTGGCTTTATCGCCGTTTTAGCTGTGCTATTTGGCTGCTAGCGGAGGGGTTTTAACCCCCGCTAGCGTCCAAGAAAGGGTTAAAAAACACGGAAAAGCACTATGCCGACGGTATAGCCGCACTGCCCCAATTTCAATGGACAGGAGTGGTGAAGGAGGGGTTTATACACCCCTCCTTCACCACTCCAAAGATGCTGCTAGCAGGACTTTTTTGAGCGTCCTGCCAGCGCACCGCTCCAGTGTGAAAGCCCTCAGTTGTTTCAGGGTACTTTGCAGGCACTATTTTTAGCGATGTAACACCTGAAAAGCGCCCTAGTGTGAAAGGGGTCTTCAAGTACACACCTTGGTATACTACACTACGATAAGGCCGGGCATAGACGGAGCGAATTTCTTTCCTGCAACCATGGGGTGACAGTGTTGACAGGTGAATCCCAAGCCACTGTGTTCTCCCAGTGTGGGGGGGGGGGGGGACATTTCCTGCTGGAAGAACACAGTGATTAGTGATAGTGGCTATAACCACTAGAGTTAATCACATGTAAAATCTGGCAGGCTGTTTGTACCCAAGTTGATCAATCGATTAACTTGGGTGCATTCAGCCTACCCATAAATGGTTCAAATCTTGGCCAGTTCAGCAGGAATTCAAACTGTCTATGCAGCTCTCTTAAGGCTGGATTCACACTTGATTCGCATGCGGATGACAGCAGGGGTCCGGTGCGTCCCTGTTCTGTGTTTCAGGGAGGAATCAGGCCCGAATTTTTCCCTGAATTTGAACATGAAACAGAGCCAAAGAGGCACAGAATCCTTGTGTAATTCGCTCTGCAGCCACCTTGGAGATGTTTAAACTGGCTCCATATAGTTTGTCACACTCCCCTGTCATGCAAATTGGATGCGGTGAAACCTGCATCCAATTCACATAAAGGTAAACCCAGCCTTAAAGTGTGAATTTCCCCATGTTTTGTTTCTTTAAAACTGCTGCAAATACAGAAAAATACCTGACAAAACCCGCACCTATCACCTAATGAAGATTAGAAGAGGGGAGGTGTTCTATAGTTCCCCAGAAAAGAATTATGCAGGGATTGCGAACACTGTTGGCTCACTAACAGAAGTTAGGAGAACACTGGATTTCTGGCGGATCAGCAGGTATTTTTTTTTGTACTTGGACTTTGTAAAGAGATACAACATGGAGAAAGACACATGTAATGCAAAGATGCACTAAATATATATATTTTTTTGCCTAGACGTACACTTTCTGAACTCTCATATACTTTTGGCAATGCTGATCAGTCAACATCCCAAATCACTTAATGCTGACTTAAAAGCTCTGTTTACCCTTAGCTGGCAGCAAATCACACAATGGAAAAACAATATTACATCCTCACATGTTACCCAACATTTTATTGACCATTCTTCTACTTAATTACAGTGCTAATATGGTCATAGGTTATATATATTCATTAGTAATTCCTATTTATTTTTAATTGCAAAGGATCAAAAAGCCTCTGGAGCACTCTGAGCTATGAGGATAAATATTTTTCAGGCTCGTAACATTGACACTTTACCGCTAGAGCTGCCTCCCAGCCTTAGAAAGTTGTTACTCTGCAGATAACATGAACGCCTCGCACACAGCGCTTTGTCATTTAATCTCCCATCGAGGGAGACAGGAGCTGGATGACATTTTGATCCTGGAGTGAAAGCTGGCATTTCAAAGTGCTGAAGCCCTGATTTGTACTTTTATTCTGCTGTACTGTTCTAACAAAGTAAAATAGTTTTCTTCTGTCCATGCCTTATGTTCCCTTAGTAAGCCTAGTGTGAGAATATGGGAGAATGTCCAGGCAGTTTTACTACAAACATACAGACTCTAGGGTTGCCATCTGTTTGGGATTCACCCAGACAGTTCGGGTTTGGAATCACGCATCTGGGTTTCAGACTGTCTGAGGCCCAGACACATTATTCAGACCGGACTAAGTCTCCCCCCTCCCCCCTTCTCTCTCCTGCCTCTAAGTGAGTACACTAAGGTAAATCAGGGTTCTCAGAGCACCCATTACATCAGAGCTCCCCTTACATCAGAGTCTGCAGAGTTCCCCCTTACAGTGAAAGGGAACTCTGTAAGTTCAGATGTATAGGAAAACTCTGCTGACTCTAATGTAGAGGGGGAACTCTGCCAACTCTGATGTAGAGGGGGAACTCTGCTGACTTTGATGTAGAGGGTGAACTCTGCCAACTCTGATATAGAGGGGGAACTCTGCCGACTCTGATATAGAGGGGGAACTCTGCCGACTCTGATATAGAGGGGGAACTCTGCCGACTCTGGTGTAAAGGGGGAACTCTGCCGACTCTGGTGTAAAGGGGGAACTCTGCCGACTGATGTAGAGGGGGAACTCTGCCGGCTCTGATGTAGAGGAGGAACTCTGCCGACTTTGATGTAGAGGGGGAACTCTGCCGACTCTGATGTAGAGGGGGAACTCTGCCGACTCTGATGTAGAGGGGGAACTCTGCCGACTCTGATATAGAGGGGGAACTCTGCCGACTCTGATATAGAGGGGGAACTCTGCCGACTCTGATATAGAGGGGGAACTCTGCCGACTCTGGTGTAGAGGGGGAACTCTGCCGACTCTGGTGTAAAGGGGGAACTCTGCCGACTCTGGTGTAAAGGGGGAACTCTGCCGACTCTGGTGTAAAGGGGGAACTCTGCCGGCTCTGGTGTAAAGGGGGAACTCTGCCGGCTCTGATGTAGAGGAGGAACTCTGCCGACTCTGATGTAGAGGGGGAACTCTGCCGACCCTGATGTAGAGGGGGAACTCTGCCGACTCTGATGTAAAGGGGGACTCTTGTAATAAATTTCATTTGATTAGAAATGTTATTTAATAGCAACATCTATGCATAGTTTACCTATGCATACTATGAAAAAAAAATTGCTGTGATGTTGAAGTGTTCGGGTTTGACTTGAAGAAAAGGTGGCAACCCTATACGCAGTATGTCAACCTATGATTCATCTCTCACATAAGCTTTAACATGTTACTGTAATTTTAAAACTCATTTTCTTTTTAAAGCAGACAAACTCTCTCTATCAACATTACCTTGGTATATTCTATTTACACATTTTTTACTTTTTTTTGCACTGCTTCAGTTGCTTCCTGGTTTCTAGCCTAGGCCAAAATGATGTCATACACCCCAAGATGTTTTCATTTGTCTCTTTCATCTGGAGGAGGGAAGGAGGGGCTTTTTTAGCTAAGCACACCCTCCTGTCTGCATGCCTGAGCTTAACCATTTGCCGACCATGCTATAGCCTAATGACGGCTATAGGGCAGGCGCCAGTTCTGGGAGGGTGTCAATAGACATCCTCACAGAACTCTGCCCCCTGCGGAGAGCATTGGTTACACTCTGTGATCGTTGTGTCCTTTGAACACAGCTGATCACAGATCAGGGTAAAGGGCCAATCACAGCGGCCCTTTACCATGTGATCAGCTGTGTCTAATCATAGCTGATCACATGTAAACAGACTTGCCAGCAGTCCTTTCCTCCCATTCTGTGTCTGTGGAAGGAAAGGAGCGCCGTTAACCGGCAAGGCTGTCAGAATATCATTCAAACTGATAATCAGGACACTGATCATCAAGTCATTAGTGCCCCGATGATCAGTGCCGCTCTATCAGGCTCTGTGTGGCACTCCATTGTGTGGTTAGAGTCTCCATATTGGGACCACTTATGAGACAGAATCTTCTATGGACTAAGCCTGAAACCACATCCATGCAAGGTTTTGCGTAACTAATTGAAACTGTACCTCTGGCCTAAACAAGGTAACGGTTCACAGTAATGTGTCATAATAAGCTGGTGAAGACATATCAGTGTTCTGTGCTACTTTCTCAAAGTGACTATGTAGCCTATTGCTAGGACAGGTAGGAACAGACTGATTGTTGCCGACTGATGAGAAGACACCATCGTTCTATGTGTGTGTGGGGCTCTAAAGTGGTATATGGCCTCCGACCTGAGAGTGTCGCTAACCCACGGGAAGTAAGTGTAAACTCTGAAGATGTTAATGGCTTGTAGTTTCCCTAGTGGCCCCTAGGGGAAGACTGGTTAAATCTGCTTACAGGAAAACTAGATGCATTCTCCACAACAAAGTCAATCTGAGCACCAGGGTTACACTGAAAGTGAGAAACTACCATACTGGATGAAGCTTATTTTGCCACCTTGCTGAAAAAGTTTACTTTTACTGTTAGTTGGATTATTTTTACGTTTATCCTCTGCTATAGTAAAGCTTAAAGTTTCTTTCCAAACTTGACTGGACATTCTTCTGTTATGGGCTGGGAAACGAAGAGAGAAAGTCGTCCAGCACCAAAGTAGGCTCTGTTTGTGCAATTGGCGGTGGTGTGCCCGGTGTCTGCCCTGTCCTAGGTTTTAGTTAAAGTGAGTGCAGAATTTTACACTCACTGACTTTGCCTGTGTTCATAGAGTATTTCATGAGTTTTTTGGTTCTCTAACCACTTGTGACTGAGAAATTACTAATGCCATGTACACATGGTAATGGTGGGTTATCCTCGCGCTATAATGGTAAAATTTAAGCAGGCTTGGTATGGTTGCAGCAAAAACACCGACAGAGGTGCAAACCCTCCCCTCAAAGTGATAGTGAATAAAAAATAAATGGTGTTGCGCTCCACGCCAAATAAATAAAAAATAACACAGTGAATAAATAATCGCATAAAATCTTAAAGGCGCACTCATGCGATTAAAATTCCTATTAATTATAACTACACACTTTAGTGCAAGAAATTATTGCCAAGTGATTAATACAGTGCTCGGAGTAAGACTAGTTCCTACTATTATTCATAAATGAAGGAACTAAAATGATCTATACAATCGTAATAAAGTGCCAGATAAAAACGCAACTCTTAATACAAATACTTCAAAAGAATCGTGACATCAAACAAATCTGTGTCAGTCCATGAAAGTGCATCCAAGTGCCAACATGTGTGCAAAACTTATATATAAAAAAACATAAAAAAAAAAAAATTAATATATATGGAGCGGTGTGTGAAAAATATATATCACAGAGTACAAAGACAATAGTCCAACAAACGTGATTGCTAAAAGTGTCTCTAAATTAACATAAAAGACTTTGTAATAAAGTTCATGCAGGAAATTAAATAAATCCGCGCTGTGCTATGTGAAGAAATTAATCCTGTGAACAACCCCGGGATAATTCCATTAGTGGTCTTGCAGCTCCTTAACCGTGGGTGCTCACACACTGAGTGCAGTGGGTACCTTACCTCACTGCTGTCAGTCAGACAGCAATATGCTCCAATATAGCGGTTGTGTCCTCAAATGGGATGTGTGTCCTCAATGGGTGTAGAGGTACTCCAATACTTTGCGGTGTATGTCCTAGATGCAGTCTGGGCGCCCCCAAAACTTTTCCGCCAGATACTCCGCAAAGGATCGCAAGTCAGACCTCTGTGGTGTGGAGGAGGAGGAGATCTCTCGCTGTCTCTATGGTGATTGGGGGATTGTACACATGACCGGACTTTTCAATGGACTTGGTCCGACGGAAAATCAGACGGACTTAGCAGCTGAGGTCAGCCGGACTTTCAAACGAACGGACTTGGCGACACACAATCACTCCAACAGTCCAACAGATTCGAATGTGATGACGTACAATAAGGAAGTTCATAGCCAATAGCCAATAGCTGCCCTAGCATCTGTTTTAATCTGTCTAACTAGCACACAGACCAACGGATTGTCCGCTAGAAAGCCGAGTCTGGCGGACAAATTTAAAGCCAGCTTCACTTCTAGGTCCGCCGGACTTTTGGGAAGAAAAAGTCCGCTGGAGCCCACACACGATAGAATTGTCCGACGGACTCTGGTCCGCCAGAAAGTCTGATCGTGTGTACTCAGCATAAGGTTTCATTCACACCATGAAAGTGCATGAAAACTGATGGGAAAACTACACAGATTTCACTTGCAGAGACACAAGTTTACATCAGTTTCACATAAGTTTACATCAGTTTTCATGTACATCCCAGTGAGTTTTTATGCATGTGCGTCAGTTATGTCTCTGTTCACACTACAACGTTGATGTCATGTCAGTTTTTCTTCTGTGCAGAAAACTGCATATAAGTTGCAGAGTCATTGAACCATTGTTTACATTTTTGTGCCTTTGCAGAACATGTGCAGAAAAACCGATGTCTGCAGATGTTGTGAACAAGGTCAAAAACAGAGGTGAAACTGGTAAAGGGTAATAAAAGAAAATATGGCAGTTGTTTATGATACGCAGGGTGTAAGGTACCTGTGGTAGGTACTGTCCAAAGTGGATCTTGTATGCTGAGGGTTCAGCCAAAAATTTAGTCAGGCATGTCAAGTCAGCAACAGATCAGGCAAAGCGGTACAAAATTGAAATCCAAAGAATGCTCAGACAGGCAGAGGTCATACATGGGTTGGCAGTAAAGTACCAAATCAGCGGGCTGGAGAATGGTCAAGAATTCAGGCAGAGGTTCAATACACGGTAGTCGAAATCATAGAGTTATCAATACACCCAGGCAGGGCTGGACTAGCCTACCGGGATACCGGGAAATTTCCCGGTAGGCCGCCTGCCCTGGGGTCGCTTTGAGCGGCGACTGCAGCGCTCTCCTCCCTCTCATCCAGTGCTCGTATATCATGGGGCTGTGTGCAAGGTCCTGCCCTCGTAGACCGGCTCATGTGATAGTAGATTGAATCAGTGTTCCGCCTATCACACAAGCTGGTCTAAGGGGGCGGGACCTTGCATACAGACCCATCTCCGTGATATGCGAGCGACGGAGGACAGAGGGAGGAGAGCGCTGGTATACAGAAAATGCTGAGGCTGCAATTAGTGGGCAGAGAGGCTGCAATTGGTGGACAGAGAGGCTGCAATTGGTGGACAGAGAGGCTGCAATTGGTGGACACAGAGGCTGCAATTTGTGAACAGAGAGGCTGAAATTGGTGGACACAGAGGCTGCAATTGGTGGGCAGAGAGGCTGAAATTTGTGGACACAGAGGCTGCAATTGGTGGACACAGAGGCTGCAATCAGTGGGCAGAGAGGCTGCAATTGGTGAGCAGAGAGGCTGCAATTGGTGGACACAGAGGCTGCAATTGGTGGACGCAGAGGCTGCAATTGGTGGACGCAGAGGCTGCAATTAGTGGGCACAGAGGCTGCAATTGGTGGGCACAGAGGCTGCAATTGGTGGACACAGAGGCTGCAATTGGTGAGCAGGGAGGCTGCAATTGGTGGACACAGAGGCTGCAATTGGTGGACACAGGGGCTGCAATTGGTGGGTAAAGTGAGGCTGCATTGGTGGGCACAGAGAAGCTGCATTGGTGGGCACAGAGAGGCTGCATTAGTGGGCACAGTGAGGCTGGATTGATGAGCACAGTGAGGCTGCAATGAAGTCAAGCTGCATTGGTGGGCACAGCTAAGCTTCATTGGTGGGCACAGAGAGGCTGCATTGGTGGGCACAGTGAGGCTGGATTGATGGGCACAATGAGGCTGCAATGAAGTGAAGCTGCTTTGGTGGGCACAGCAAAGCTGCATTGGTGGGCACACCGAGGCTGCATTGGTGGGCACAGCGAGGTTGCATTGGTGGCCACAGAGAGGCTGCATAGATGGTCACAGTGAGGCTGCAATGACGGGTACAGAGAGGCTGCAATGGTGAGCAGAGAGGCTGCAATTGGTGGACACAGAGGCTGCAATTAGTGGGCAGAGAGGCTGCAATTGGTGGACACAGAGGCTGCAATTGGTGGACACAGAGCCTGCAATTGGTTAGCAGAGAGGCTGCAATTGGTGGACACAGAGGCTGCAATTGGTGGGCAGAGAGGCTGCATATATAGCCCTATGTGCTTTCATATCTGCCTTCTATGTATATATATATAATACACCCATCAAATGTGCTTTAAAATGCATGGTTTTCCTTTTCATGAACAAGGAAATAATGACGTTATGATGTTGGGCTGGTATAATAATGCTATGGGGCTGGTATGATATTTTTTCCCAGGCTGGTTTTTATTCCCAGTCCGGCCCTGCACCCAGGGAGCTAGTCTAAACAAACAGGTACTAAGTAATAGGTAGTGCTGATATTTATGGGCTGCTTGATTGTACATTGTCCGCAGCTGGCAGCAGGTGGGGCTAGTGAGTCCAAGGCAATGCATCAAGCTGGGAAAACATTGCAATAACTCCAGAGCTCCTCCTTTGCACAACACGTAAGACTGCAGCTGTGGGACCAGGAACATGACACAGGGTTTTTGCAAACTACATGCCACTCAATAGGGTTTACATTTCCTTTAACAGTATAAGGCCTCATGTACACTACTGGTAAACCGATGTTCAGAGGCAGTTGGATGCTTTTTTCAGCTGCCCCTGAACTCATCCAATGTTATCTTATGTGTACAAAGGTTAGTTTAATGTTGTTTTTAGGCAGTTGCATTTAGAGGCCTTTCTTTGAAGGCAAAAAAATTAGTTCAGGCACAAAAGTTTCTGACGTTTCAGACGCCAAACGCGTCTAAATGTGGCTAAATGCAGCTAAACGCAGTTACTCGCTTTTTTCATTTTTGGCTATTTAAAAAAAAAAAAAAAAAAAAAAAAAATATATATATATATATATATATATATATATATATAGATAGATATATATCTATATCTATATCTATATCTATATGTAGCACTAACCCCCAAAGGAGCTGCTGGTTTTATTGGGTTTACCGTTACCTTCTTGTCTGTTTCTCCGTCTAGGGATTCCCGTGGTAGATGGCCCAAAGAAATGTGGAAACTGACACTGAATCTTCTCTTGGGTTATTTATTTGAAACAGAAACAGAGTCTCTAAATTAAGGGTAGAGGGTTAGGAGTAAGTTCAGGTACTTTAGACTACAAAAAATGGAAAGTCTCTTTCTAGGAAAATCCAGAGAATAACAACCGTTTCACAGCTGGATTTTACAACCCCTGGATAGACCTCCTCTCACTAGGCCTAGCAGCCGGTAGGGTGCTCGGTAAAGTCTCTGCCACAGACTTGTGATGTACACTTGAGCGTAGGATGTGTTACAAAGTCTCTGCCACAGACTTGTGATGTACTGTTAAGCGTAGGATGTTTGACAAAGTCTCTGAGGGACGTAGACAAATTTAAAGAGCTATCATACGGTACCAGTATCTCTCAGCTGATCCGGCGATACCATATGTGTGTTGATCTAGGTTGCGTCCTTCAACTAAGCCTCCAGGCTCTTTCAGAGAATCCAACCTTGCGCACGGACTTCTCCTAAAGAGTCCTCCCCTGGGGTTTTTCCAGTTGTTGGGCCTCTCCCTTCAGATGAGACGGCCCCGGACCACCTTTGGATCAATAGGCCCCGAAATCCATTCAGGCCTGTCCCTGCAGTTGCGTTGCCTCGGGCCAGCCAGCCCAGAGACTCGAAATGCATGGTTCCACACCCCAGGCCAGGAGGGCCATGGGGCTGGGTCAGAAGGACCACCCGAACCGAGCAGGCAGAAAATAATCTCCAGAACCCCGAAGCACGTGATGTCGGTACCTTAAATACCACCCCCCCAGAATTCACAGTAGGAGAACAATCCCACTGGGCTGGTTCCGCGGGAATAATGGCATTCAATACACCCAGCTAGACTGCGTTTCCAACCTTGCCGGCGTTGACAGCGACCCTTCTGGTCAAGGAGAACCCAGTGCAACCCAGCTAGACTGGTACTGAATCCATAAATTTTGAAGGGCCCAAAACCCAACTGTGGTTTCAGGAAAAATAACTTTGAATAAAACATAGTGCCTGCTCGTCAGGGGCCAGCGCTACATATATATATATATATATATATATATATATATATATATATATATAATTTTTTTTTTTCAAATGCTTCTAAACACAAACGCGGCAAAACGCTGCTAAACGCAGCTTGTAAACACGGCAAAAGGGATGTTCTAAATGTGGGTTATTATCTGTCAAGTTAAATCGTTCAGGAGAGGTTGTAAAAACGTTCCGTGTACATTAAGCCTAAGGGGTAAATGGTGAGAAAAGGACTTGCCATGCGATGGAGAGGTTCTGCTCTGTTATTGGCCAAGCTTTTGTGTGTAATGCCTTTACATTGCCTGCTTATTGAGGGGATCAGGAAAAAGAGAGCACATGCTATGTGAGTGCCAAGCACAGGTACTGGCAGAAGAGGAGAGCGTCATTTCAGGTTGACTGGAAAATATCCCTTAAAGGTGGACTGTAAGTGCATCTGAGTGTTTGGGTTTTTAAGCTGCAGAGTTCCAGTAGTGTCAAGAAGTGTATGACTGGATACCACCATAGCCGACCTAGTCCCACTTTCCCTCAAGTGTTGCCTTTTTTATACATATACAAATATATATAGATTGAGGTGTTGACTTGCCTTCCAAATTCTCCAGATCTCAATCCAATCTATGGGATGTGGTATATATACAGTTGTGCTCATAAGTTTACACACCCTGCCAGAATTTATGATTTCTTGGCCATTTTTCAGAGAATATGAATGATAACACCAAACATTTCTTTCACTCATGGTTAGTGTTTGGCTAAGGCCATTTATTATCAATCAACTTTGTTTACTCTTTTTAAATCATAATGCCAACAGAAACTACCCAAATGACCCTGATCAAAAGTTTACATGCCCTGGTGATTTTGGCCTGATAACATGCACACAAGTTGACACAGGGTTTTAATGGCTATTAAAGGTAACCATCCTCACCTGTGATCTGTTTGCTTGTAATTAGTGTGTATGTATAAATGTACTGCACTGTTGTTTCTGGAGTCATGGGGAAAGCAAAAGAATTGTAAAAGGATCTGTGGGAAAAGGTAGTTGAACCGTATAAAACAGGAAAGGGATATAAAAAGATATCCTAGGAATTAAGAATGCCAATCAGCAGTGTTCAAACTCTAATCAAGAAGTGGAAAATTATGGGTTCTGTTGAAACCAAACCACAGACAGGTAGACCAACTAAAATTTCAGCCACAACTGCCAGGAAAATGGTTCAGGGTGCAAAGAAAAACCCACAAATAACTTCAGGTGAAATACAGGACTTTCTGAAAACATGTGGTGTGGCTGTTTAAAGATGCACAATAAGGAGGAACTTGAAGAAAGATGGGCTGCATGGTCAAGTCGCCAGAAGAACCATTACTAAGCAAATGCCACAAAGTATCTCGCTAACAATACGCCAAACAGCAAAGAGACTAGCCTCAAACTTTCTGGCACAGGGTCATTTGGAGTGATGAAACCAAAATTGAGCTTTTTGGCCACAACCTCCAAATGCTACATTTGGAGAGGAGTCAACAAGGCCTATGATGAAAGGTACAGAGGTGGACCGCTTATGTTTTTGGGATGTGTGAGCTACAAAGGCACAGGAAATTTAGTAAAAATTTTGCAAAGATGAATGCAGTATGTTATAAAAAAAATGGAGGAACATTTGAATTCATCAGCCAGGAAGCTGTGCATGGGACGTACTTGGACATTCCAACATGACAATGATCCAAAACACAAGGCCTAGTCGACCTGTCATTGGCTACAGCAGAATAAAGTGAAGGTTCTGGAGTGGCTATCTCAGTCTCCTGACCTCAATATCATTGAGCCACTCTGGAGATCTCAAACATGCAGTTCATGAAAGACAGCCAAAGAATTTACAGGAACTGGAGGCGTTTTGCCAAGAGGAATGTGTAGCTTTATCATCTGAGAAGATCAGGGCCATCTTAAGGCAGGGCAAAAGGGCCAGCTGCCCTGTGCCCCATCATTGTTGTGGGGCCCAAAGCTGCTGTCTCATATTTGCAAACTATCCCAGTTTAAATTCCCTTGTCTCTTGAAGTTTTAGTGAAGGGAAGCTGGTCGGCAGATAGACTGGAGGTAATATAAGGCATTACAATTAAATTGAAAGCAAAAGTTTACCAGTAAAGTGAAAGTGTATGGTGCTATGCTATTAAAATAAATACATGTGAAAAACTGAAATAAACTTGCAAGTAACACAGTAAGTAATGTCAGATCTCCAAATAAACTTAAATAGACAATGAAGTATTACAATCTCTCCTACCATTAACAAAAAAGAATACATGTAACAGAAAAAATATATATAAGTGCTGGTGGTGCTTGTGATAAATCAAGAAATCAGTCCGAAATAGTGACAAACAAATGCTGAAAGATGAAACATGCAAAAATCAAGCAGCCAAAATGGGACTAGTGTCTCTTCTTTCAATGCAGTAACACCTCTGTGCTGATTGGCCTCTCGCCTTACTGCTGTACGGTAACAGCATGTGTAGAATATCTTAGTGAGCCTCCAATGGCTTAGATAAATTCTCCCAAGGCTACCTCAGCTGATGGACTCCGGCTCCCTCCAAATATCCTTCTCTCTTGGGGCAGATAACTCCCCAGGGTAGATGTTAGGGTTCTTCTAGGCAAATGTTGTAATCTGGAGATCCACCCCAGACTTCCCCATGTACTGTGTAAAAGAAAAGGGATTCCCAGATAGTGTAGTACCGTTTTAGGTAAATTAATTAATTAACAGCTTAATATTACTCACTATGTTAAAACCAGCATACAGCATTAAACCCACGAGAGGCAAGCTCGTATTCCCACGTTACATCCGGTGTACCCGTCGACCAATCATCGAATCTTGAAGCTACAGCAGCAGAAGACCACACCGGGTTCCACTCCTATCAGTTACGAACAGTAAGCTGAGGCTAGAATTCGCACAGGCTCACCAAAATTGGAAAATAGAAGATTGGAAAAACATTGCCCAGTCTGATGAGTCTGGATTTGTTGATCTTTAAACCCGATGATATGTACCAGATTCAACCTCTAATAATATATACATCGCTTCTGTCTGTTTTTCTCAGAGTGGATTTGATATTTTGTTCCCCAACCATATAGCTGGTTATTTATATTTACCCGTGCATATAGATATTCAAGAATAAATTGTCTTTTTTCAAACTTTGCATATTAACTAAATTATACACCACACTTTTTTGAGGTTTTTATCCGTTTTACCTATTAACTGAAACAATAATCGGCCAACTAATCGATTATGACAATAATCGTTAGTTGCAGCCCTAGTGGCTACATTCATTCTCCATGGTCTCAATCTCTGTACCCCACACTCCTGAGATGAACTAAGGACTGTGAACTATGGGATGTGTAATTGCACATGGCTATAACTAACGTGCACTGCTTGTTCCAAACAAACTAAAATCAAGGGGGAGAACAGGGTTTTGGAAGTTCATGGAGGACATTACAAGGAGGCAGAAAAACACAGTAAGAAACAATTTCATGAAAATTAGTTCACAGGGCTATACAGTAGTGAATGTGTATGGATTATTTTTGGAGAATAAGAATATAATTTTGTGTCACTTTAAATCTTTTTAAAATTACATTTTATATATCTGTATGTAGCACCCTCTACCATAGGTAGGTGCTAGAGTGCAGATTTTAATGGAAACTGTCAGTTCAGGTAAATTTGGGCAGGCATATGCTTCAGGCTAGGCCTGTCTGTTTTGATCTGGAGGGCAGGGAGTGGTTAGTGCAGCAGTGGGTGTGACCACCTGTGCTTTAGTTCTGAGGCACCTTCCCTGCTTCCAGGAATAATGTTCTGGAAGAGGAGTAGGGCCTGGGACTGGAGTGGCAGGCAGCTCATGTGAGGAGCCCTGACCAATCCCCAACTGGAATTGGCTGGGGGCAGGCCTCCCATATAAGCTGAGGTAACAGTCCCCTGGGGAGGAGTTGTCGGCCGGGAGACGTGGAGAATGGAGTACTAGGCAGCAGCAGGGGCCCCATCTCCATCCGGGGGGGGGGGGTTGCAAGGCCCAGTGGGAGAGCTGTGAGGGAGCTTCATCTTTACATGGTCATGAATGAAGTTTTCTGGAACAGAGGGGCTGGAGAAGCTGCCAGAACGTATGTCCAGTTAGAGTTTCCCATCATGGACTTGGGGCAGGAGAAGGTCGATGAGTGGCCCACAGTGGCGTTCTGGATGAGGCATGCCAGGGGAGCTGGGGGCGAGGGCAGAGGAGAGACTGTGGGGAGAGGGTCAAATCACTGTGGCCTGAGGGCACAGGATTTGCAGGCCAGACTAGCTGGGAGCAGTAGTCCATCAATTAGCACATACTACTAAATTACTAGGTCACCGGGAAGTGGTACTGCAAACCTCTGGCCTAGTAACAGTGCAACCAAGTCTAACCAGCAACTGAGACTGTTCAGAGTGGTCTCTCTTGATGTGACAAGAAGAATAATGATCTACAGCAGAAGTTTGTGCAGGAGGGTGGAAGTCCTGGGAGCAACAGTCTGCAGGAAATACGCAGAGGAGGAGAAATAGTATGCATGATGTTATGCAGGGGAAGTGACTGTAGATATTATGTGTACATCAATACTTTAAGTCTCAACCTCGTTCTAATTCTTAAATATGATGGCAAAGCAATTGTTCTATGGGCATCCCATATTTCCTTTCCCCCAACAGGTTATATCCCTCAATAACCAAAACAAAACAACGCAAATGACTGTACATTGTCTCAGAAGGGATAGATAGAGGTCTGGCAGCAGGGTGACATGGTGGATGTTAGTTACTAGTAGCAACCAATTGCTACATGTATTAAACTGTATTGTAACTGTACTGTCTGCCCCTATGTTGTAAAGTGTTGCGTAAACTGTCAGCGCTATATAAATCCTGTATAATAATAATGTATCCACCTCATTACTGTGCTATAGCCGAAAGACGACTACATTGTGGCTCTCTAGTTCTAGGAGGGCGTCCATAGACATCCTCCCAGAACCACGCCCCCTGCATGCCCCCTGAAGACACAACTGATCACAGGTCGCGGTAAACGGCCAATCACAGCAGTCTTTTACCATGTGATCAGCTGTGTCGAATCACACCTGACATGTAAACTGATTATCTGGTTGACGGCAGTCCTTTCCTCACACGATGTCTGTGTGAGGAAATGAGAGCCGATAACTGGCAATGCTGTCAGCACACAGTTTACACTAATAATCAGGGCACTGATCATCAGTACAGCCCCAACAGTGCCCATCAGGGCAGAGCAGTGCTGCCTATCAGTGCCCATCAGTGCAGCCTCATCAGTGCTGTCTTATCAGTGCCCATCAGCTCAGCTTCACCAGTGTCCATCAGTGCAGGCTCATCAGTGCCCATCAAGCCTTATCCATGCACGTACCGTATTTATCGGCATATAACACGTGCTGGCGTATAACGCGCACCCCAAGTTTAGGAGGGAATTTTAAGGAAAAAAACTTTTAGGAGGGAAGTTTAAGGAAAAAAACTTACATTTAAATGCCCATCAATGCAGCCTTATCAGTGTCATTTGCAGCCTTGTCAGTTATTTGCAGCCTTGTCAGTAATTTGCAGCCTTGCATTGCAGCCTTGTCAGTCATTTGCAGCCTTGTCAGTGTTGTTGCAGGCTTGCCGTTTAAAAATGGCACTGCCGAGATAGAGAGCGGATGTCCTGTGTATCTTGATGGCGTTAGGTAGCTCTCGGCGGCTTTCGGCTATTTTCAGCTGCACTCGGCCGTTCTCAGCGGCTTTCGGCCGCACTTGCCCGTTCTCTGTGGCTTTCGGCTTTCCAAAAGCCACCCAAAATAGCCAAAAGCCACGAGAACGTCCGAAAGCCGCAGAAAACGTCACAATAGGTGGGGGATCGGCGTATAACATGCACCCACAATTTTCCCCTGATTTTAAGTGGAAAAAAGTGCATGTTATACGCCGATAAAATGCGGTAAGGGCAGCCTCATCAGCACACATCAAGGAAGAAGAAAAATTACTTATTTGCAAAATTGTATAACACAAACTAAGAAAAACATATTTTTTTCAAAATTTCTGTCTTTTTAATTCGTTTAGCAAAAAATTAAAAACCCAGTGATGATTAAACACCACCAAAAAGAGAGCTCTATCTATCAAAAAAATGATAGAAAAGAATTTGGGTAAAATGTTGCATGACTGTGCAATTGTCATTCGAAGTGTGACAGTGCTGAATGCTGATAATTGGCCTGGGCAGGAATGGGTTGAAAGCACCCAGTATTGAAGTGGTTAAATTGGAGCCACAACAAATTGTTAACACAAATTTTGTAAACTGTAAAACTTCATCTGTATTTATACACATACTCCATGATCAATCAAAGTACTGCCAGTGCTCCCTTCCCTGATCATAGTAACACCAGCACAGTGACTCAAAGTGTATTTCCGAGATTTCTTACTTGGCCATTTTCTGACGGATGTCTCAGCTCTGCTTTTTCAGGTATTTATGAAGTGTAGAAAATTAGAGCTGCAAAGTTAAGAAGCTCATCACAAAATCTGAGAAGTGAAGTTGGAAGATTTGACAAACTTAATAGAGAATTTAGAGAAGAATTTACAGAATATAGAGAAGGAAAAGCAGAGAATTCATAGAGTGTCTATGGCACAACATTTAGAATTCTATTGTGCCTCCACATGACAGACGTTGGTGTGGGTGACAGATTCAGGAACCTGGTGGAAACATGAAGCGCTATGATCTATGAATGGAGGATCTGTAGACCCACCCACTCCATTCATAGATCACATTTCATTTGTAGAGGCTGTAGTACGGCTTCTATAAAATGAAGCAGCTTTGCTGAAAGGGCGGGCATAGTTGGGCACTCTTGATGGGAGCCTGTAAAATGTTCTGAGATTACATCAGCAGGGGGGAGGGGCATTGAAGGACGGAAAGTTTCTATCAAATTAGAAGACAGAAGAACAGGGAACACATCTCACTCAAGGTAAGTTATGTCCCTTGTGCATTGTTGTGTGCAGTCTATTGCATTAGGGTGTGCACCCCAGAGCACAAACACATTCAGATATCAGCAGAACAGTGTAAGTAGAGCAGAGATTGGTGTCAGTAGTTGTTTTTTTTTTTTTTTATATATTTTTTACAGTATTATTATTATTTTACAATCTTTTTTAGGAATGCGCACAGAGCTTCTCCAGTCCCTTACTCCGCAGCCTCAGCTGCACTGGACAGCGAATGTATGGAAAGTAGGGATGAGCTGAACACCCCCCGGTTCGGTTTGCAGCTGAACATGCGAACAGGCAAAAAATGAGTTCGAACACACGAACACCCTTAACGTCTATGGGACACGAACATGAAAAATCAAAAGTGCTAGTTTTAAAGGCTTATATGCATGGTATTGTCATAAAAAGTGTTTGGGGACCTGGGTCCTGCCCCAATGCAAAAAAACTGAAGTTTTTTCGGGAGCTGTGATTTTAATAATGCTTAAAGTGAAACAATAAAAGTGAAATATTCATTTAAATTTCGTCTGTATGTTTATAGTATGCCTATAAAGTGATGCATGTTTTCTGTGTTTAGAACAGTCAGAGAGCAAAATGACATTTCTAAAGGAAAAAAAGTAATTTAACCGGTTCCCGACCAGTGCACGCCGATGTACGTCGGCAGAATGGCACGGGCAGGCATATTGGAGTACAGATACGTCCAATCTTCAATGCCGCCCTGCCATCGCGAGCGCGCCGGTGGCGGCGGCGCACTCGCGTGGCGGTCGGGACCCCCGTGAGTCCGGTCATGGGTCCCGCGGACTCGATAGCTGTGGGCATACCCGCGATCGTCTCACGGGACAGCTGAATGGAGAAATGCCATTGTAAACAGCATTTCTCCATTCTGCCTAGCAACTAGTGACGCTGATCTCTGCTCCATGTGATTGGAGCAGAGATCAGTGTTCACTAAATGAAAGCCCAACCCCCCACAGTTAGTAACACACCCCTAGGAACACTTAACTCCTACACTGCCACCCACTGGTTAACCCCTTCACTGCCAGTGTCACTTACACAGGAATCACTGCATTTATATAGCAGTGATTGCTGTATAACTGACAATGGTCCCAAAAATGTGTCAAAAATGTCCGAGGTGTCCGCCATAATGTCGCAGTCACAATAAAAATCGTTGATCGCCGCCATTACTAGTAAAAAAAAATAATAATAAAAAGTTATTAATAAAAATGCCATAAAACTATCCCAATTTTGTAAACGATATAACTTTTGCGCAAACCAATCAATAATCGCTTATTACGTATCAGCCTAAACTGAGGAAAAACATTTTTTTTAAAGATTTTTGGGGGATATTTATTATAACAAAAAGTAAAAAATAATGCGTTTTTTTTCAAAATTGTCGCTCTATTTTTATTTATAGCGCAAAAAATAAAAACCGCAGGGGTGATCAAATACCACCAAAAGAAAGCTCTATTTGTGGGAAAAAAGGACGCCAATTTTGTTTGGGAGCCATGTCGCACGACCGCGCAATTGTCAGTTAAAGCGACGCAGTGCCGAATCGCAAAAAGTGGTCTGGTCTTTGACCAGCAAAATGGTCCGGTCTGTAAGTGGTTAAAAGTACTTGTGGCTATAATGAATTGCCGGTACCGGCAATACACATAAAAGTCATTGAAAAAACTGCATGGGATTCCCCCACAGGGGAACCCTGAACCAAAATTTTAAAAAAATGTGTGGGGGTCTCCCCAAATTCCACACCAGGCCCTTTAGGTCTGGTATGGATATTAAGGGGAACCCCGCGCCAATTTTTTTAAAATAATGACGTGAGAGAATAAGAAGATGAATGGACTTTGCGGGACACATTTATTTTTCTATTTTTTAATAAAGAAATCGTCCCAAGCCACGTCTTGTGTTTTTTTACTGTTTTCACACATTTTTTGTGAAATGTTAGGAGTACCCCATTACCATTTCACATGGGGGCTGGGATCTGGGGGTCCCCTTGTTAAAGGGGGCTCCCAGATTCCGATAAACCCCCCGCCTGCAGACCCCCACAACCATCGGGCAAGGGTTGTGGGGATGAGGCCCTTCTCCCCATCAACATGGGGACAAGGTGATTGGGGGACTACCGCCAAGCACCCTCCCCATGTTGAGGGCATGTGGCCTGGTACGGTTCAGGAGGGGGGGCGCACACTAATCCCCCCTCTTTTCCTGTGGCCTGCCAGGTTGCGTGCTCGGACAAGGGTCTGGTATATATTTTTGGGGGGACCTCACGCCATTTTTGTTTTTTAATTCTGGTGCGAGGTTCCCCTTAAAATCCATACCAGACCTTAAGGATGCAGTTTTTTCAATGACTTTTAATGTGTATTGCCGGGACCAACAATTCATTATAGCCGCAAATACTTTTAAATTACTTTTTTTCCCTTTAGAAATGTCATTTTGCTGTCAGACTGTTCTAAGCACAGGAAACCTGCGCCACTTTACAGGCATACTATAGACACTCCCCAGGTACGAAATTTAAAGGAATATTTCACTTTTATTGTTTCACTTTAAGCATTATTAAAATCACTGCTCCCGATAAAACTGCCATTTTTAAAACTATTTTTTGCATTGATACATGTCCCCTGGGGCAGGAATTTGCCGCGAACACCCCAAATTGTTCACTATTCGGTGAACAGGCGAACAGCCAATGTTCGAGTTGATCTCATGTTTGACCCAAACATAAAGCTCATCCCTAATGGAAAGTGCTCTGTGCTGAACGGCTTCCTGTTCATTCACAAACTGAAGCATATGCTTCACTTAAAGTGGTTGTAAACCCTTACAAACCACTTTGACCTACAGGTAAGCCTAGATTAAGGCTTACCTGTAGGTCCAAGCAATATCTCCTAAACCTATATGGTTTAGGAGATATTTGCCCGAAAACGGGCACCGCTGTCTACGGGGCATGCGCCGTAGACAGCGGCGCGCAGGCGCACTGAACGCGGCAGTTCCAAAAATGGAGCTGCCGCATTTGTCGACTCCCGTGCGCATGCGCGGGAGTGACGTCATCGCGGCTTCGCCGAATGACAGCGGCGGAGCTGCAAAACGCCACAAGCAAGATGGATGCGGCGGACTACAGGGGACAGCGCGACTTCGCTGGCTCCTGTGTCAGGTAAGTGACACATAATGGGCTACTATGCGATGTATACCTTTGTATACATGTATACATACACCTTTGTATACCGATGTATACCTTTGCAGGGAAAAAAAGAGGAAGTAAACTCATCAGGGTTTACTTCCTCTTTAAGAATGAACACAGGAGCGATCAGTACAGAACACTCACTGTGCTCATTTATTCATCCATCCTGAAACATTCCCTTCAGCAGCCAGTGCTAGAGGAGAAGAGAGAAGCTGGCAGCACTGCAAGGGGGAGACAGAGGGCAACAGAAAGCAGGGGGAATCTGCACCAAGATAGGATGATTAGGGTGTGCCCGGGCACACCCGGCACACCCTATGCACATAGCTATGCCCTTGTGCTTATTTTGTAATTTGTTTAGTAGGTAAACTTGGGCTTTAATGGCTTGGGAGGTAAATTGTATTCTACTGCATGTTACAAAACTGTCCTCAGCCTGTCACTAAGGCTGGCTTCACACTGACATGCTGTACTTTAGCCGCAGCTCGGACGTGTGTGTGTGGTTTCACCCGGGGGTTTTAGCCATGGTCCCATTGACTTCTATTAGGTTGCATGTTTTTTGCAGCGTTTTCTGAAAGTGCACCAAAAGTCCCCCATGCTGCATCTTTGGTTCACGTTCAGATAACGTAACTAAAATGCACAACAAATGTCTATGGAACCGTGGCTAAAACTGCGGGTAGAGCGCACATAAACCACACACACACCTGCGCAAACCCGGCCTTAGGGGAAAGACTGAAGGACAGTTTTTTGTAAACTGTTGTAACTTACAATAACCCAATACCTTAAGGGCCAGTTCACACCACATGCAGTCAAGTGCTGTTTTTTTCTGCATCAAAAATGCATGGAAAGTAGGTTTATATGGTTTCTAATGGCATAGTTCACACAAGTGCAGTCAGTTCCAGTTCCAGGAAAAAAAAAAGTAGCACATGCTGTATTTTTCCTGCCCTGATCTGTACTGGAATGCGATAAAACACATCAGAAACGCATTGGAATGCACTAGAACGCATCAAAAACACACCAGACCCCAGTACAGTTAAACATTAATGAAAAAAAATTAAGAAAAAAGGCATGTGAAATACATCTGGAAATGCATCATAAATGCACCAAACGTGTCAAAAACGTGCAGCACAGATCTGAAGTGCGTTTTTGTGGTGTGAACCAGCCCTAAAAGTATACATTTATCTACAAAAATTACAAAATAAGCACAAGGGAGATTACTTTACTTACCATGTGTGAAAACTGTTCTGTAAAACACAGAAAAACACGCATAGACCCATGCTGTGGCCAATTCACTGCTTTCCAGTGTGAACCTGGCCCAAAAAAAAAAAAAATGCATCAAACACACATATTCGTTTTTAGTGCATTTTCTGGTAGCCTGACTCCCAGCATGCACATGGACATATGACTCAAAAAAATGGACAGAGGGCCAGTTCACACATCATAAACTCACTTCGGATGTGTTCCGGGTGTGTTTATGCTTACAGATCACACCACAAAAACTCACTTCAGATGCATTTCTGCATGCGTGTTTTTCAATGTGTTTTCCATGTGATGCAGTCCAGTGCGGTTTTGATGTGTTCCAGGAAATTCTGGTTCCAGTACAGTTCTGTGCAAAAAAACTACTTTTTTTCTGCACTGGAACTCACTGCATTGGAACCCATATGATCTACTGCCCATGTGTTTTTGATGCGGGGAAAAAATGCACTGGACAGCATCTGGTGTGAACCAGCCCTGAAAATGCAACTGCTTTGTGTTTTTCACATATTTTCTATTCAGTTAAATTGGGAGCTGCGCTTTTGGTGTGGTTTCGAAAAGGGGACCAAAAATGTAGCAAACAGGACTTTTAAAAAGGGAACTGACTGATGTGAGGCGTTCCATAGGATTTAAAGGGATGCATTTTTCTTCCACTTTTTGGAAACAGATGAGTGTGAAGTGGTCCTCTATAAGACAATCCCTGGGCTCACTCCATTGTATTTATTGGGGGTGGTTGGGATTTGTCATGTAAGGAATATTATTATGATGATATTAGGAATATAATTGAAGGGATCCTGGACTCCCATCATTGTATTTATTGGGGATGGTTGGGATTTATCATGTAAGGAATATTAGTGAAGGGGTCCTGGACTCCCATGATTGTATTTATTGGGGATGGTTGGGATTTATCATGTAAGGAATATTATTGAAGGGGTCCTGGGCTCCCATCATTGTATTTATTGGGGATGGTTGGGATTTATCATGTAAGAAATATTAGTGAAGGGGTCCTGGACTCCCATGATTGTATTTATTGGGGATGGTTGGGATTTATCATGTAAGGAATATTATTGAAGGGGCCCTGGGCTCCCATCATTGTATTTATTGGGGCTATTGGGATTTATCATGTAAGGAATATTATTGAAGGGGTCCTGGGCCCCCATCATTGTATTTATTGGGGATGGTTGGGATTTATAATTTAAAGAATATTATTGAAGGGGTCCTGGGCTCCCATCATTGTATTTATTGGAGTTGTTGGGATTGGTAATTTAAGGAATATTATTGAAGGGGTCCTGGGTTCCAATCATTGTATTTATAGGGGATGGTTGGAATTTATTATGCAATGAATATTATTATGATTATATTGGGAATATTACTGAAGGGGTCCTGGATTTCCATCGTATTTATCGGGTATGGTTGGGGTTTATCGTGTAAGGAATATTATTATGATTATATTAGGAATATTATTGAAGGGGTCCTGGACTCACATCATTGTATTTATTGGGGTTGTTGGGATTTATCATGTAAGGATTATTATTGAAGGGGTCCTGGACTCCCATCATTGTATTTATAGGGGATGGTTGGAATTTATTATGCAAGGAATATTATTATGATTATATTGGGAATATTATTGAAGGGGTCCTGGACTCCCATCGTTTTTATCGGGTATGGCTGGGGTTTATCATGTAAGGAATATTATTATGATTATATTAGGAATATTATTGAAGGGGTCCTGGACTTAGATCATTGTATTTATTGGGGATGATTGGGATCTCTCATGTAAGGAATATTATTGATGACAGCAGCCCAGGCTCCCCATTGTTGACGTTCTATAAATAGAAGCCAGCAGTGTTTCCTCTACTTATCGCTTATAATAGACTTACAGAGTGCTCGTGTTCTCCCTCCATCCCCCTGGCTATTGGCCAGCTCCGGGTCACGTGTGTGGCTGGCAGTAGCTCGGGTTTCAGCTGTACCGTGGTCTGGCTGCCCGGCGGCTCCGGGGCGGACTTGTCCCGTATCGCTGTGTGTGATGGGCCGGTGTGGGCAGCCAGGGGCACCAGGACAACTCTGCGGGGAGCACCGGAAGGGTTCGGCTGGGGGTGCACAAGGATCTTGGAGGAATACAGAACCTACTGCATACCATCAATGACCTTTATACATCGGATCCCCAGCACAAGATCTACATCGCCTCCATGTATGGGATGAGGACACCTTCCTGGGCGATCTGCGACTTGGATTTCACATTTAGGATGCAGCGACATCGGGCTGATGGGGGCTGAGAGCAAAACTTGGAAGGAAACTTTCATCTGGAACTTAGGAATGCCCCCAGCTAGGGAGAGCCTGTCCACAGATTTATTGGAGGAAACAGAAAATCGGGTAAACATGGCTTCTTATTATAGATTGATCGAATAATCACTGAGATGTACCATCACCATCATCGTTATTATTATTATTATTATTAACAGTAGTAGTATTTATTATGATTATATACTACTACTAATATTATTATATAGGATTCATATAGAAATAACAGTAGTAATAATAATTATATTTATTAAAATAATATACTAATAATAATATTATTATATAGGATTCATATAGAAATAAAAGTAGTAATAATAATATTTATTATAATTATATACTAATAATAATAATATTATATAGGATTCATATAGAAATAACAGTAGTAATAATAATAATAATATCTATTATAATTATATACTAATAATAATACTAGTATTATATAGGATTCATATAGATATAACAGTAGTAATAATAATAATTGTTATTATAATTATATACTACTACTACTAATATTATTATATAGGATTCATATAGAAATAACAGTAGTAATAATAATATGTATTATAATTATATACTACTAATAATATTATTATATAGGATTCATATAGAAATAACAGTTTGCACAGCGCTTTTATATATAAAGGGAGACAGTACAGTTGGGGCTGGCCATACACATTAAAATTTTACTTAAATCCTATCACTTGACTTGAGTTACCCCCAACTCCAACTATTCAATTCTACCATCCATTCTGAATGAATGAATCAGCCGTTTATATCTGACAGCCGTCACCTACGGCTGTCAGAATACCCAAATGGTGCCTATATATGATTCAATGCAGGTGGTGTGTGTGTGTGTGTGTGTGTGTGTGTGTGTGTGTGTGTGTGTGTGTGTGTGTGTGTGTGTGTGTGTGTGTGTGTGTGAATTTTCAGCCCAGCTACTTTGGCAAAAGTTGATTAAAAAATAAACTTTTGTCAAGCCGGGTGATGCCAATAGGGCCAACTCTCCAACAAATTTTGGCTGATTCAGCAGGAATCTGCTAAAATGCAGTCTGTTAATGGGCCAGCTTTACAATACAATTCAAGAGGATTGGGTTAGGAGGGGTCCTGCCTGTAGGAGCTTAACATTTAAAAGGGAGGGACAAGTGATACAAAAGGTAGGAACTGTGTGGAGAAGAGCTGATGGAGAAAGTAAAAGTACAGTTTCAGGCAGGTATTGATAAAATACTATGGCATTTACAGTATAAATATCAAAGATACAATGTAGCAACCAGTCAGCTTTCATTCTGACTATGCTAAACTCTTGAAGCATAACTATGATTGGTTCCCTGACTTAGCACAAATAATGCCACTTTAGTCTTAATAAACTAAACCCCAGTAGGTTTGATTAGGATAAAGTGCTATATGTGATGTTGCCTTCAGCAATGATCTTTTATAAGGGCTCATTTAGAAATAGTGCATTTTGCACTGCTCATAACTGCCAACATTCCCATGAAATTTGCAAAAAGTAAAAATAATGGTGGTGCATTTTGTGTTCTGCCTGCCACAGCAACTTGTGTGCTACCTAATGAGATGTTTCTTGGGAACTGATGGGGTGCAAAACTGGGGACACTCCTGCAGAAAGTGGCACATAGGGCTTCAAGGCTACCATAAATAATGCTAAGGCAGTGGACTCCAAATTGTGGCTTGGGGGTCAGATATGGCCATTTGCTTACCCTTATCTGGCCCATGGAGCACTATTCCACCAACCGACACCAATAATGGAGCACCATTCCCTCTATTGACACCATCAATGAGGCACTATTCATATAGTTTATATCAACAATGGGACACACACTTTTCCTCCCATTGAAACCAATGATGGGGCACTGATGTCGTGTCATTTTCTACTTCCAACGGCCACAATCCAGCCCCCCTAAAGCCTGAACGACAGTAAACTGGCCCTTTGCTTGGAAAGTTTGGAAGCCCCTGTGCTAAGAGAATCTAATGATCAATCAGTAGATTCCCTCATCCAGGATGTTTAGGGGAATACCCTCTTCCAGCTATTCTAATACCTGATTAGCGACTGCTTCTGATTAGCGACTGCTTCTGATTGGCTGCGATCACCGGTTGGGCAAGTATTTTCCGCTGATTTTCAAATTGAAGTTTGTTGTGCCGGGTGGTGCCATCAAGATCGCTCACTTTTCGAATTTCAGCCAATTCAGCAGGAACTGGCCCAAATTCAAGTCATGTAAGGCCAGCATCATTTTACTTGCACTATTGTGTGTGCAGTTATGTTTCTTGGAATGGTACTGTGCACGCGCTCCACGTTTTTACATAGACGCACATCTGTGCATTTGTGGTTTGATTATTTTAAGGAAAAGCATTGTTTTTGCATTACACTAAAATAAACAGAAATGCTTTAACACGACCACGCTAGGCATGTAAAACATGTAAATGATCAGAAAATACACATAAATGCTGTTACAAACAACGTCAGCATGCTTCCACTTGCTCATAAAAGCCACTCTGGTTTGAACAAGTCCTGATTGCTTTGAATGGATGAAATATGAGCAATGGTTGGTTGCTATGCACCATATCATTGATGTATGCTATCTTTTATTTTTAGAAACACTTTATGAACCCATTATGAAGATAATACAGGAGCAACTAATATTGTTATACAATATTTATATGGTGCCAACAGTTTGCACATCGTTTACAAAATAAAGAGAGTACAGTTATAATACAAGGCTCTGCTTCTGAAAGCTTACAATCTAAATGCATCTATTGATGAATTAGGCACATACTGTGAGTACAAGTGTAAATAAAGTCTAGGCGGTGAGCACAGCAGTTCCACTATTAAAGATTATACACACTTTGCCCGGTTTACCGTGTGTCTCTGATAAAAGCTAACCTTGTTCCAGATACGATTACATTGGGAATGGAAAAATTAGATTAGTGTGATAATGGCATTTCCTTCTCCCTTTATGGCAGTAATGATGTTCAGCTCCATGTGTTAGATTTCTTTGTAGACAACAGCTTTAAATGGAAGCCTAGAAAGCATATGGAGGTTTAACTCTCTCAGTGTCAGTAGATGAGCTGCACTGCTAGGACTGCTGCATAGTATAAATGCATGTCATTGACATTGTGAGAGTGTCAGCCTCTGGACGCTATACATCAAGAGGGGTCTGTAGAGTGTTTGGGCTGGGGAAAGTTTGTTTGTATGCTGATAATCCTCCTCAGCAGGGTGTACCCTGCTAATCCCATGTAATCCCATGTAATCTTTGTAAAGATGCTCTTTGTAAACTCTGGAGCTGTTAGTTAAAGCAGAGGATTACAAGATATCATTAGCTGCATTTCACATGCTAATTCTTCCGGCTGGACTGGTCCACACAATGGGAGAGAGTTAAGTGTTGCTGTGATCAGTAGCCACTTCTGTTAATTGATGCTAAGTACTTTTGAGGAGAGCCTCTTCTGTTCTTTATGTATATACTGTATAATATTTACAGTATATTTACTATTTGTGAATTTTCAAGTTACAGTTGAAGTGGAATTCCATACAAAAACTAAAATCCCTGCATTTATAGACACCGCCGATTTAACAATAACCTCTCTAGCCTCTCTGTGAAGAAAAAACAAGTATACATACCTTTTTTGAAGCCATTCCAACCCGTTCCGACTGGCTCCCATGCTTCGCCGTCAGCAGCGGCTTTGCTGTGTGGGCGGATGCGGAGAACACGGACGACAACGGAAGCCTTATAGTATGTCTATGGGTAACGTCACTTCCCATTCATTTCACAGCCGTTGTTGGCCGTGTCATTGCAGAGCTTCCGTCGCTGGAGATCAGGTTGGATCAGGTTCAAAAAAGGTATGTATACACATTTTTTCTTTACAGGGCTAGATAGGTTAGTGTTACATCGGTGGTGTCTATAGATGCAGGGATTTTAGTTTTTGCATGGACTTCCACTTTGAGTTCTTTACGTTTAAAGCATTAGCTTAAACCATCGGTTGGACCAGAGTCTTGTAGAGTGGGAGAATTATCATTTTATCTCTGGAGTTAATCCCTTTTTTAATGCATGCCAATATTCTGTTTGCTTTGCTTGCAGCAGCTTGGCATTGCGTGCCATTGCTGAATCTGTCATTTACTAGGACCCCCAGGTCCTTTTCCATCCTAGATTCCCCCAGAGGTTCTCCTCCCAGTGAACTCCTCCCAGTTAAACTAGGAGTTGCAAATAGCTTTTATATCTTCTTTTTTATTCCCCCAGATGGTCTTTGCTTGGCAATGTCTGGTGGTGCCCCACAGGCATTATTTGTTGCTCAATCTGGCCATTTTTGATCAGATCCAGAGACAATGATCTAAGGCAGCTTTTTACCCCACAGGAACCTCTGAAGTAATGTAATACTAAAACCAAGGCAGAAACTCCCCTTATGTTGGTGGTCAGAAGAAAGAAAACAACCACAGTGGTGGTCAGAATGCAACCCGAAAAGTCAGCTAAAAAGATGAATTATGCTGCTGGCTTTTGCAAGTGGCATTGGTCCTGGAACTATGGAGGCACCATCAAGTTGGAACTCAATCAGCCACAGCTCAAGGAACCCATACCAACATCTTTTGGAACCTTTTAAAGAAAAATACTGCTCTATTTTAGAAATGACAAGCTGCGGCTCAAAATGTTATACAACACCCACAAAATATAAAGCAAAAAGGAGCTGCGCTAACCAATGACAGCACTCAAAAATTCAGCAAAGTGCAAACAGTGATGTTAGAGTGCCAAAAATAAAAAAACAATGACAACACTCAAAATTTCAATAAAGTGCAAACAGTGATGTTAAAGTGCCAAAAAAATATGTAAACGAATAAGCAGATAAAAAAATAATCAATAGTGATACAATTGGTTAAATTAAATATTTATATAAAAAAAACAATGAATATATATAGTACTAGAGTTAATTATATTGAATATAAATACCTAATTAAAAATAATTTCAGACCGTAACATATATATCTGAAAGTGCATAACATAAGCTCAATAAATCAATAATAAATAAAGTGAAGTGAGAATAATAGCCACATATAACTAAATGATATCCACATATAAGTGATTCAGGAAATAATGATAATAATTAAATATTAGTCCATAAATATCCCGTGAGTTCTTAGCACCAGTGTGACAACCACATTTCCACAGAACAAAAGTTTGTGAACCACCTCCACCACATGTAAACACACTGCCGCTTACCGGAACTAGGTGGTCCCTTATTATAGGGGGCCACTCTGCGTATTGGACTTTAACCACAGTCAGGGCTGGTAATGTTGCCAAAGAAAAGCTCTACAACTTGACTAGATAATCCACAGTAGAAAGCCACACTTGTACTCGGATAGAAAAGGTGTCCAGGCTCCCAAGGCTTAATCCATATAGGCAAGAATATACGGCTCCTTGTCCTGCTCTCTCTCTCTCTCCCCGCAGCCTCTTGTGCTCCCTGGGATTTGTAGTCTTGAACTCTAACATCACTGTTTGCACTTTATTGAAATTTTGAGTGTTGTCATTGTTTTTTTATATTTGGCACTCTAACATCACTGTTTGCACTTTACTGAATTTTTTGAGTGCTGTCATTGGTTACCACAGCTCCTTTTTGCTTTATAGTCTGTTGGAACCTCCAAGGAACTCTTGCTTAAAATGGTTCTAAATGTAGACTTTATTTTATGTTAATGCATAGAATTCATTAAGATAAAAAAACCTTCTGTGTGCAGCAGTTCCCCCTGCACTGTAATAATTACTTGAGCTTCATCTTGATCCAGCATTGTGGCGTGAGAGACTCGGCTGTCCGGGACTCTCCCTCCTGATTGGCTGAGACACAGTAATGGGTGCCATTGGCTTCCACTGCTGTCAACCAAAGTTGGTGAGCCAATAAGAGGAGAGGGGCGGGGCGGAGCCACGGCTCTGTGTGAGGGAGGGGTGAGGAGCATCGGTGGGGAACGCGAGAACCAGGCTGCTCTGTGCAAAACCACTGCAGAGATCAGGTAAGTATAATATGTATGTTGCGGCTTGGCTCGGGTGCCCTCGGCAGGGGGGAGGGGCCAGGAGCGCTGGCAAGGAACCCAAGAAGAGGAGAGTCTGGGCTGCTCTGTGCAAAACCATAAACAGATCAAAATGTGTTCAGTTCAGCAGAGAGCTGCTGAATTTCAATCAATGTGTGGCTGCCCCTGTTCAACAGAAGTCGATCATTAGATCAACTTCTGTTGAATGGACACGTGGCAAAACTTTTGCTGATCAGCGGCTGCAGCTGCTCCAGGGTTACCTTAGGTCTCTGTGCTGCCTCTCTGATTAATGCCCTCCTTGCCCGGTCCTTTAGTTTTGGTGTGTGGTCGTCTCTTGGCAGGTTTGCTGTTTTGCCATATTCTTTCCATTTGATTATGATAGATTCGATGGTTCTCCTAGGGATCATCATTTTTTTATAACCTAACCCTGACTTGTACTTGTCAAAAATATTGTCCCTTACTTGTTTGGAGAGTTCCTTGGTCTTCATGGCAGTGTTTGGTTAGTGGTGCCTCTTGCTCAGGTGTTGGAGCTTCTGGGGTCTTTCAAAAAGGTGTGTATATGTAATGACAGATCACGTGACACGTAGATTGCACACAGGTGGGGACATCATTTCACTAATTATGTGAGTTCTGAAGGTAATTGGTTGCACCAGAGCTTTTTATTTTATGGGCTTCATAACAAAGGGGGTCAATACATACGATTACGCACATGCCAATTATTATTTTTTTTATTTCTGAAAAATAGTTTTATGTATATATTTTTCTAATTTTACTTCACCCACTTAGATTATTGTGTTCTGATCCATCACATATAATTCAGATTAAAAAAACATTGAATTAAAGGCTGTAATGTAACAAAATAGGTAAAAAGCCAAGGGGGGTGAATACTTTTGCAAAGCACTGTATGTAAGTATGCATATCTCCTACCCAAGGGAAGGGGAAGTTGACAATCACTGTAGTAGTTGACACTACTACAACTATAATTACAATCTTCTAGGTTTCTCTCTACACACTGACCATAGGCGGTTACTCTTTCCACACTACCGGTGTTCTGCCAAAAACTGTCCCCCCATCAGATAGTGTCCGCCCAGTACTGCGCAGGCGCAGCGCTTGCACAGTAGGGAGTATAAAGTCTCCAAAAATGAATCCAGGTGCAAGCCCCACCATCCAAGTGGACATACAGTAGCACTTAGAAACAGGGCCCCTCGCGGGCTCGCTTCGCTCACTATGCTTTGGGCACGGCCTCACTTTGCTTGGCAATTTTTTATTCTAACTCTATGTCCACTTGGATGGTGGGGCTTGAACCTGAACCGGCAGGCGCCGTTCATCTTCAGAGACTTTCGGCATCTCCTTGTCCTCCGCAAGCGCAGTACAGGGCGGACACTATCTGACAGGGGACAGTATTCAACACAATACCAGCATTTACAAAACTTATTGTATTTTTCCAAGGTGTTCCCTGATTAGAGAGGGTGGAGAGGAGGGGTTGTGACATCACAATCTCCACCTTGTTCACTCAAAGAATGCTTTGTATACATAGAAAAAAAATTGAGACATTAGGTCAATGTCGTCAGTCCCGAGCAAACAGCCCCTTGTGATCAATGTACAGTGGGGCAGCAGCGGCCCTGGAAGAACACTGTCACTGTAGTAGGGCTGACTACTACAGCTATTGTAGGCTTTCCCAAAGGCCCATCAGGTTTTCATACATGGGTTCAAGCTAGATCAATATAAATGTGCAATAAAAGATCATATGTGGGTTTTAACCTTAGGGCAAAAATCTAAGTATTGTGATCTGTAGCAACTACTCAGCAATTATTTTTACTGATTTGATTTCAGAAAGCTAATTAGTTACTATGGGTTACCTCATCAGTATTGCCTGCTACACTGCTTTATTGGAGGTAATATCATGGCGTTGTCTCTGTAGTACACATGAACAGTGACAGGGTAGTATACAGATCATCAATCTTCAGCAGCTCAGAGACTAATAATAAAGGAATAAACACGCTGAACATTCTTTTCCATAGTAGTATAATAATTCATGTACAATGAATAATATATAAATAGATACATACTGTAGATCAGATAAGTTGAACTACGTAAGAAGAGATATAGTGGATTCCAAATGTCAGTGGGTCTGTGAGTGTTGAGGATTAACCCCCTGCCAATCTGTAAGTAGGAAGAATTAAGTGATTTTGCTAATTAGTTCTTGGGATTAGAAAGTGAATGAAGGGGCAGATAACAGGAAGATTAGTTATACAAATGCCTGCAGGCTGTGTGTTATTAATAAAACATAAGTACATTATACCATAAAGTGATTTACTACCATGTGTCCCTTCCAGCTCAGCAATGGCATCCCAGTAGTGTGGTCAGCTGTATGTACTATACCTCTGGCAATAGGCTTCAAGAAATTGGATCCAAACTTATCGCCGAAGGCTCCTAGAGAAATAGATTACATTGCAACATTCAATTATAATGCATATTGCAATAATATCGTAGCTGCAATGACACATGCACTGTGATAATAGATCACCAAATTCAGGACTCTGTAGTTTTTAGGTGTTGGAGTTCTGTTTGTTATGTCCAATATAGGTGATAAAAAATACAAATGCATAGTACACGGGACTGCGAGCAGCACGCTAAAGACAATAATAACCTAAAGTAGTACATAAATAAACAAGACAGAACGTAAATGGCCATTGGTTGGGCAATTTATTGAGTTAATAGATCAGCATAAAAAAACATAATCGCCATAAGAATAAAATAACAGAATAACGCATGTCAACGCAAACACCACTAAAGAATTAGGTATGAGAATGGGAGTTCACATTGATGCGTTGTGCTGATTTGTGCTGGTTTATATTGGAAAAAAAGTAGAGCAATCCCTACTTTTCTTCAGCACAGCGCAATGGAGCCTATTGTAAGGTGTCAGCGCAGTGCATTGCACATCAGCGCACGTGATAAACCGCAGGACAGCGCCTGGTTCAGCTGGGACCGGACACATTTCCATCTATCTATGGCTGTTCCTCCCGACAGAAGTCAATCTAATGATGAACTTCTGTTGAACAGGAATGTTGTAAATTTTCATTCAATCAGTGGCTGCAGCCAATCCCTGCTGTCAAAATACAATGGCACAGCGGGAAGATTTCCTCCGTCTACCTCGCTTATGTGGATGGGGGAATATGTTCATTTATCTTTTAATAAGCCCTGTCTATGCCCAGCACACCTTTCACAGATAGTGTGCTCATATATAAAATCTTTGAGCTCAACAGATCAGGAGAATAAACCCATAATGATCAGTGATAACATTTTCATCATATAAAAACTGCTTTCTGATTAGATGCCAGAAATGATTGCATTTGGTTGTCACAACAAGACACCACTTTTCTCTGCACTAGGTCATTAAAGTGATTGTAAAGTCTCGTTTTTTGTTTTTTTTCAATAAAAATAACAAACATGTTATACTTACCTGCTCTGTTGCAGTGGATTTCAATAGAGTAGCCCGGATCCTCCTCTTCTTGGGTTCCTCTTTTGTGATCCTTGCCCCTCCCTCCTGTTCAGTGCCCTCAGAGCAAGCAGCTTGCTATGGGGCCACCCGAGCCGAGTCGTAGCTCCCTGTGTCCATTAAGACACAGAGCTGTGGTCCGGCCCCACCCCTCACTCTCCCGATTGGCTGACTTACTTTGATTGAGTGTCTCAGCCAATCAGGAGGGAGAGTCTCAGATGGCAGAAACATTTGTGGACATCGCTGGATAGAGATGGGGCTCCGGTAAGTATTAGGGGTGCTGAGGGGGGCTGCTGCACACAGAAGGCTTTTTATCTTAATTCATAGGATAAAAAAAACCTTCTGCCTTTGTAACTTCTTTAACCACTTCAGCTCCGGATGGTTTGACCCCCTTCCTTACCAGGCCATTTTTTACGATACTGCACTGCGTTGCTTTAACTAACACTAGCACGATCATGCAATGCTGTACCCAAATAAAATTGATGCCCTTTTTTTCCCTAAAAATAGAGCTTTCTTTTGGTGGTATTTGATTACCTGGTTTTTATTTTTTGCGCTATAAACAGAAAAGACTGACAATTTAGAAAAAAAACAAAAAAATACATTTTTTTTACTTTTCTGCTATAAAACACATCCAATAACAAATGTAAAAAAAACAAATTTCTTCATCAATTTAGGCCAATATGAATTCTGCTACATATTTTTGGTAAAAAAAAAATCTCAATAAGCGTATATTGATTGGTTTTGCGCAAAAGTTATATTGTCTATAGACTATGGGATAGACTCATGGACTTTTTTTGTTTTTTAATTGTTTACTTGTAATGGTAGTGATCAATGGTTTTTAGCAGGACTGCGACATTGCGGCAGACAAATCTGACACTAATGCCGCGTACACACGATCGGATTTCCGGACAGAAAAAGACAGATGAGAGCTTTTCATCGGAAAATGTGACCGTGTGTAGGCTCCATCGGAATTTAGCTGTCTGAATTCCCACCAGCCAAAAATTGATAGCATGTTCTCAATTTTCCAGACGGAAAAACTTTCTATCGGTAATTCCGATCGTGTGTATGCAATTCTGACACGCCAAAAATCACGCATGCTCGGATTCAACTATGAACTGGTGTGACCGTGTGTAGACAAGACAGCTTGAGCCGAATTCCGTCTGAACTCTGTCGGGAAAACCATCAGAGCTTTTTCCGACGAGAATTCCGATCGTGTGTACGCGGCATAAGTGACACTTTTTAGGAACCAGTGACACCAATAAGCATGTTGGGACCCTACGGGGTAAAGGACCATGCTACACCCAGACGGACACCAGCAGAAAGCGCCCTGAGGCGATTTGGTTTGCATAGGTAGCGCTATACAATTAATTCATTCATTCATTCAATACAGTGATCAGTGCTAAAAAAAATGCACTGTCACTGTATAAATGTAACTGGCAGGGAAGGGGTTAACATCAGGGGCAATCAAAGGGTCAATTGTGCCCCTAGGTGCCCCTAAGCGCTTTCTAACTGTGGGGGAATGCTGAAACTGGAAGAAAACAGAGATCCCTATTTCTGCTTAGCAGAAACACAAGATCTCCATTTTTCTCCCGCACAGAATGGCATAGGCAGACCGCCGTTCAGTCTCTCCTCTGAGCGATCGGCGGGTCCCGGTGGCCATGGCAGACCAGACACTCCCCAGAGCCGACAACAGCGATCATGTACAGGTACGTAATTTTGCGCTTAAGGTCTGCCCTGCCGCAGCAAATGTACATGGGCCGGTCCTTAAGTGTTTAATAAAGCTGGCCATACAAAGCTTGCATTTCGGACGATTTCCTTAGGGACAGAAAACACTCCAAACTTTTTTGACCTCTTATACCCAATACATCATAAATCACTATCTTAAAATTCAAATATAATTTGAGATACCTAGCAGCAGCATCCATTCATGCCATAATTTTTTTATTATTATTACAAATGGATCAAACTCTCTTTATCACTAAAAATAGCCGTACATACATATAGATTTACATTGTTCAGCCTTGCACCCATTGCATTTGAAATAATCAAACAGTAACTAACTGGCTGCAGTCACTGTTTGGCAAAGAATTTTCCACCCAGGTCCTCTGATTTTCAATTGTCAAAAGTTTGCAAAGCCAGGGGGTGCCAACAGGGTCACCCAGAGCTCGATATCCAGCCAGTTCTGCAGGAATCAGCCAGAAATTGACCCAGGTATAATTGACATAACAAATATGGTTCTTTACTTTCAGGTACCACCTAATACATGGCAGCATCCCCATGGTCAGGGACCAGTGGGGGAAGAAAAAATATATAGTGAATGATACATTTAGGGTTGGGATAGTGGGAAGGGAAGACAGGACAGAGTAAATATTACTACGTTTGCCATTTCCCTGGGGTCTGACTTTGAAGTGAACAAAGCCTCAGGTAAAGGTATTTTAAAGAACTGTGTTTAATTAATAAAAAAAAAAAATTCTACTTTTATCTTATGTTATACTATTTTTGTCTCTGTACCCCTAAACTGGGGTCCTCTCCAAAAATAATTGACTAGCACCGCAATAATCCTGCTTTGTCCTCCTCTATCTTTCTATCCAATTACCTTGGGATGAGGTGCCTTGATAATTTTTTGCTCTGCCTGATTTTCTCTCTTTCTTTTCGCCTCAGGTAAAGGTATTACTCCTTATGCCGTGTACACACGACCAGACTTTTCAACAGACTAGGTCCGACGGTCTTCCCGACGGACTTTCGGCAGAGGTCCGACAGACTTTCCGAACAAACGGACTTGGCCACACACGACCGGACTAATGCCGCGTACACACGAGCGGATTGTATGGCGTACTTAGTCCGTCATACAATCCGACGGACAGTCCGTCGTACTTTCCACTGAACGGACTTGACCACACACGGATGCACAAACAGTCCGTCGAAAGCTTGCGCGATGACGTGTACAACACGTACGACGGGACTAGAAATAGGAAGTCCAAGACACAGCAAAACACCCTTCCGCCCTGTAAATCCTTTCTGGGCATGCGTCATTCTTAGTCCGTCCGACTAGCATACTGACGACCGTATTGTCCGCTGAAACCAAAGTACGACGGACAGAATTTCGAAAAAACCGAAATACTTAGTACTCCGGACTGCACGCTGGAAAAAGTCCGCTGAAGCCCACACACGAGCGGATTGTCCGCTGAAATGTGTTTCGACGGACTAAGTACGCCATACAATCCGCCCGTGTGTACGCGGCATTAGTCCGTTCGAAAGTCTGTTCGTTTTGAACGTGATGACGTAAACGGGACTAAACAAGGAAGTCCAATAACCAGTAGCCAATAGCTGCCCTAGCGTCATATTTGGGCCGTCGGACTAGCACACAGACCAACGGTTTTCCCGATTTTTAGTTCGTTGGATAGATTTGAAACATGTTCTATTTCTAGGTCCATCTGATTTTTTTATAAAAAACAGTCGGACTAGCCCACACACGATTGGATTGTCTGACGGACTGATCCCGTTGGACCTAGTCTGCTGGAAAGTCCGGTCGTGTTTACGCGACATTAGTAAATCAGCCTATAGACTCTTGGACTGCTCAGAAATTTAATAGCAATTAAAGGGATTGTAAAGTTAGTTTTATTAAAATTATAATATCAAACAAGTTATGCTTACCTCGAACCTCCTCTTCTGTGTCCCCTGCTGGCAGAGGCTGCTGGCGGCGCTGGATCAAGAGTGGTGTCAGGTAGGTGTTTAGGGAGAGGGAGGCACGAACAGTGTAAGTTTTCTTTTACCTTACTGCATAGAATGCAGTAACATGAAAAACCCTTCTGCCTTTAGTATCACTTTAAAGTCCAGCTCTGGGCTTTGTGTCCTCCTCCCCTGAGAGCACTAAAAAATAAAATACATATTTTTTTTCCAGGTATTTTCATCCTGTTGGGTCCTCTTCACATCTGTAGGTGGATTGTAAATCTCTGTGGGCAGTGTGGGGGTGGGTTCTTGACACCCTGGGCTAACAGGACGTGGGAGTTAAATCATGCTGGGTATCATTCAACCCAGGATAGGACTGGCACTAAATAGTTGAGCAGATGGGTTTATAGTGGACATCACTGATAGTTTGTGTACAGCGGTAGGAACTGCTTTTTAACAAGTTATTACGTTATTACATTTTGGGGTTGATTTACTAAAATCGAATTTACTGTGCACTTTTGAAAGTGCAGTTGGTCCAAAGCATAGTAAATGAGAAAGAGCTCTGCTGGCTTCCATCATCCAGTCATGTGCAAGCAAAAATGCTGTTTTTTTAAAAAAATTTCCTTGCATGTGATTGGTGGTTCTTTGTAGTGTGAAGCTTTGCCTCATTCACTAAGCTTTGGGGCAACTGCACTTTCAAAAGTACACAGTCTATTTTCCTTTAGTAAATCAACCCCAAGGTCTTTATATTGTAAGGATGTGGTGGAACTAATGTGCACTATCATAACAATATCCTGGGGGCTTGATCCCATGGGAAAATACAACTGAAAAAAAGGAACCATATATATTTTGGACTATTACAATGCTAACTGCTAAATTGTATGCATACAAATAATGTTCCAAATTGAATGCGCACCAGTGCACAAAGAAAGGTCCACAAAGACACGGAGGAGCGAGTTTGGGGTGGAGGAACTTGACTGACCTGCACAGAGTCCTGACCTCAACCAAATAGAACATCTTTGGGATGAATTTTAGCGAAGACTGCGAGCCAGGCCTTCTTGACCAACATCAGTGCCTGACCTCACAAATGTGCTTCTGGAAGAATGGCAAACATTCCCATACACACACTCCTAAACCTTGGAGACAGCCTTCCCAGAATAGTTGAAGCTGTTAAGGCTGCAAGGGGGGGGGGGCAACTCAATATTGATCCCTACGGACTAAAACTGGGATGCCATTAACCTCCCTGGTGGTATTCCCGAGCCTGGCTCGGGTGGAATTTCAGTACCATTAGCGGTAACCCCAAGCCAGACTCGGGATTGCATCGCAGGAAACAGGGAAAGTTACTTACCTTGTCCCCTGGATCCTGCCATGTCTCCCTGCTGTGTGTGCGAGCTTTCTCCTAGCTCGATTCACACAGTGCCAAGTTCCGCTGGGCTCCGTTCCCTGCGAACGTTGCGACGCACGGGGACAGAGAGCGGCGGCAAATTAAAAAAAGTAAAAACACAGTACATACACAGTACACTGTAATCTCACAGATTACAGTACTGTATAAAAAAAAATACACACCCCCTTTGTCCCTAGTGGTCTGTGCAGTGCCCTGCATGCACTTTTATATTATAAATACAGTTTTTTCTGCCTGGAATTTGGAGATTGTCCATAGCAACCAAAAAGTGTCCCTTCATGTCAAAAGTGGTTATAGACCAACTAGAAAACAGCGATAATAAATTAGAATCACTTGCAGAATTGAGGGATAGCGATTTGTGGGGAAATTCATCATCAAACACTGAAAGTAATGACAGTGACAATTCTGCAACTGAGCAAATTTCAGTGTTTTTGATTTGATTACATTATTGAATAATTTTTATTATTATTATTTGTTATAATTATTTATAGTTATTTATTATATTATAATTTATGATTAATTTTTCAAACTTTATCATACCCGGGATGTCTACTAGACTCTGGTTTGAACAGATTTAAGTGAGTTATTCCTAAGAATTACAGGTCTACAATATAAAACGCCAAATTTCCATGCAAAATAACTACCGCTTTCAGCACCAAAAATCTGAAATAATCAAACTGCCAGGGAGGTTAAAGTTCATGTGCGTGTAAAGGCAGGCGTCCCAATACCTTTGGTGATATAGTGTGTGTGTTTCACATTTCATATAGGGCAGTTAATCAAACTACTATAGTCATAAGGTGCACAAACCGGTAACAAGCAGCGTTGTCTGTGAGAAGAGTAGACCAAAGATTACTCCATACTACGACGCAACTGACCTCTTTCGCGTTTATTCTGTGAACACAATTCTTTTTAATATAAAAAGTATATTGTGACTGGTTTGTCATTGTGTTACAATTTTTGATTGTTTAATTGTTTAAATAAAAGACATACTGTATGTTTTTATATGATCTGGCATTATTTACATATCGTAATAGTCCCTAATATACAAGTTTCCCTTTTTCTCAGATGTTATGTAATGTTTGTTTTATTTATTTAGTTAATTTATATAGTGATGATAAATTCCACATTACAGAATACTTAGCTCAGCCATAAATAGGTCCCTGCTGCTAAATAAAAAGGTCCAATGTATGTAAAGAAGTCATACGGATATACTGTACATACCCCATAATTGCTATGGGGTATTTATCTTGGTAGGATATTTATCGTACCCGTATGTTTTTGGGTTGTGACAGGAGACTATAGAACCCACACAAAAAAACAAGTTGAGCTTGATAACTTCTTGCAGATGCAAAACTTAATTGGAATCATTATCATGGCGTGTCTCATACAATTACTGTCTGCTTTGGCAGCATAGTCATATTGTAGCATTCCAAACAATATAATTCAGACTTTTTAAAAATGAATTATGTTTCTTTGCTTTGGAGACAAATAATGATTTCTATATTTGATTAAAAGTACAAAGCCTGGGTTAGAATCAATTGTATTTTTTACACTGATTAAATCATATAAGAGAAGATAACACACCATCATGATTACTTGTATTATGGAGATAATGGGTATCAGTCAATGTGCCATTCTGCTACTCATTCATTACCGCAGGGATAACTTTTTGAAAGAGAAGATCGTGAACACCCCTTAAAGGGCCAATCTTGTTAAAGGACACCTGTCAATTAAAAAATAGGTAGACTGCTATAGTTGACTTCCTTAAAATGCTTGTGCATGGCTGCCATGTGTACCCACTTGCTCCAGTACTTCGAGTCACTTACTCAGAACATATATGTAGATGAGACCCATTGGCTTTTTACTGAGCTGTATTCATGTTACAGATCCCTGAAATTAGTGCAAGCAGTGGGACAGCATAACAGCCAAGCAAGTAGCATTTTCAAAATTAGGTCAGAAATGTGTGACTCTTGGGTGGAAGGTGTGTGCGAATCATGGGTGAAAACATTGATAAAAAACCTCTAAGAAAAATGTTTTTTGCGCCATCCGTATCATTGGAGAGAAACAGGAAAGTAAGAGGAAATCCCTGCAAATGAAGGGAATTTCTTGGGGATCCCCAGGTCACCAGAACTAGTGTCCCCATTGAAAGATTTCCCCTCTGTTACATTTCTGAGGACAACCTAAAATGTGGGATTTTATTTCACTTTCACTTTAAAGCGGTAGTTAACCCGCAGATATTATTTTTTTTTAAACCTGTAAGGCAAAAGGCATAATGACCTAGTATGCACCGCATACTAGCTCATTATAAAATACCTTAGAATGAGGCGTCGGCGGGTGATCTCGGCCTCCAATCACAGCACCCGTCGTTTCAGCCAATCAGGTGTCGGGTAAAAGTTCCAAGCACCTGATTGGCGGAGAGGCAGTTTAGTGTTAGGAAAGAGAATATTCATTATTTATATATATGCATTCAAGTCAAACAGGAACTTTTGCGTTTATATAAAAAAAGAACACATTTTAAGTTGTGGAAACTGCAATTATTTTTCAAAATACTCCCCTGCTACATTTGATCACTTATCCCAGGATTTAACTAATGCCTGGAAAGCTTTGGCGTAGAAAGATTTGTCAGTACAGTATGTCGGAACCATCCTAGGACAGCCTGCTTCACTTCATTAGTGCTGAAATGCTGACCTCCAAGGAACTCTTTTAGAGGTCCAAACAGGTGGAAATCGCTGGGAGTGAGGTCTGGGCTGTACAGCCGAGTTGCTGTAATGTACATGTAGTTCAGTGAGCAGTATGAGGTTGTGCGTTGTCCCAGAGAAACAGGACGCCCTTAATGATCAAACCAGGCCATTTTTTCAGCAGATGCATATGCACATCACTCAGAGCAGGACAGTAATATTCACTGTTGATAGTGGCAACACGGGGTAGGAAATCCACATGAATAATGCAATGTTTGTCCCAGAAAACACCTGCCATCAGTTTACCAGCAGACACAATTGTGCCTGGGCTACACTGTAGCAGGTGTCTTGTCCCCATGCGGCCCAGCCCACGGATGCGCAAACTAAGATGCCGCACTGGCCAGTAATTGAGGCCGCGGCTTTGCGGCCTGCTGGAGCAAGATGCTTATATCGGGGAACTGGCGCACTCTTGTGGTTGCCAGAGCTGCGACAAGCAGTCGCTGACAGCATTGAGGGTATCTTTCCCTTACCTGTTCTCACTGCCCGCCCATCTCCTTCCCAAGAGGAGAAGAGGTTGAAGGTGTTGCGGGCTTGATCTGGCGCCCTCTCCTTAACGGTGAGTGGACATGGAGTGTTGGGCAGCTGTTTGAAATGACTTCAGTTCAATTTACACCCCCACAGAAATGGAAACAGTTTTGTTTTTTTCATTAAAATATATTTTTTATTCTTTTTCATTCTCTCCCTATTATGCCACAGCCACACAGCCATAGGGCCCTTTCACACTGGCTGTCTGATCGGGTCCACCTGTCAGTTTTTCAGGCGGACCTGTTTAGACTCTCCAGTCTCCTCTATGGAGCAGCGAATGTCGGTGGATATATGTCTGCTGACACCTGCTGCCAGTTTATCCTATCTGCCAAAAACAGTCGGATAGTGGTGCTATTTTCCATCCATCCGATGGATCGGATGGAAATGGGGAGGTGGTCAGTTTCCATCCGATTGCCCCATAAAGAAGAGTGCAAAGCAATCATATGCCGTCCATGCGATCTGCGGCGGCTGTCAATCTTAGATTAACAACACCCTGAAACAGATGGCAAAACACAGTGCGATTGCCAGAACCGCATTGGCATGGGTGTGAACACCCATGTGATGTGATTCAGGTGCGGGGAAGAACATTTTGGTGCAGATGTGATACAATTTGAGCCATACAAAATGTGCATGTGATGTGCACAGGAATGTGGTGCGATTCCTTTGTGAATCAAATGTGGTGTCTAAATCGCACAAGTGTGAACCCAGGCTGAAGCTATGAAATGGCTGGTGTCATAGCTGATCACATGTGCAGCACCATGGCAACTGCAGATCAAACGGAGGCCAAGATGTCAGCTTCCTTGGCTGTAAAGTATAAGAGGGTTTAGTTCCGTTTTAAAGCGGAGGTCCGCCACATTTTTTATCACAAATACTGCAGCTACTGACTTTTAAAATAAGGACACCTGTCCAGGGCGCCCGCGATGTCGGCACCCAAGGCCGAACCATCCCTCAGGCCTCAGATGCTGCCGCCGCGATCTTCGCTATGGGATTCAGGAAGTGAACCCTACTGCACATGCGCAAGTTGCACTGCACAATCCGAATGGTCCCTGCTGTCTCTGGGACCTGTGTGTCTCCCAGCAGACAGCGGGGGGGGGGGGGGGGGGGGGGGCAGGAAGTGGCATAGGTCACCTCGGTGATCTATGCCCGGAAGTGGGTGCAAATACCTGTATTATACCCCGCTCCCCCTGAAAGGTGCCAAATGTGACACCGGAGGGGGGGAGGGTTCCGAAAAGCGTTAACTGTAAAATAAACATGCACACCCAGCTATCATCGTATCATAGCACAATGATGAGAACAATGTTGCAAGATCTGGGATAGTGAAGGTGGCACTGGTGCCATATTTGCTGTCCTATCCACTGTGCCCTGATGGGTGTTACTTCCTCTTTGTTTCCCTGCAAAGGCAAAGCATAATGGGCTACTATGCATCGTATAGTAGCCCATTATGTGTCACTTACCTGACACAGGAGCCAGCGAAGTCACCGATTTCCTCGCCGGCTGGAAGCTTCCATCTTCCTTCCAGGGTCACAGAACCGCCAGTCACGGCATGTCGTTTAATGAAAACAGCATGCCGTGACCCTTCTAAAGTGCGCATGCACAGAAGGAATCATCGTACGGGGAATTGTAAATATCTCCTAAACCGTGTAGGTTTAGGAGATATTTGCAGCACCTACAGGAAAGCCTTAATCTAGGCTTACCTGTAGGTTAAAGTGTGTTGTAAGGGTTTACAACCACTTTAAGAAATGGGCATGCTAGCTCTGCAATATATATGAGCTTTATTTCTCTTCCAGTGAATCCGTTTCTCATGTTGCTAATGGCATCTTGTTGAACAGTTTAATTTCCAACTCTTACAACTTCCCTGTCCTCCAGTACTTGGCATGAGAAGATGCTTCATAAAATCCCAAGCCACCAGCCACAATTGGCTCATACATCTCTTGATCCAAAAGGATTTATTCTGCCCCTTTCCCACAAATAATTCTACTAGGAAAACATTTCCCTGCTTATATGTCCCAGAAGACCACTTTGGGGATGGAAATTTAGCCGGCAATTATATTTATCTATATGCTGCTTAATTTGAGGATGGTGTTAAATAACACACGCGAGTGGCCTGCTGTGTGTTAGGAAAACATTTCTGCTATAAACAGGGCTTCTTACACTTTTCACTAAGTAGTAAATCTGAATATTTTTTTTCCAAAGGACTTTTTCCTTTAAAATCCGCAGTTGTTTTATTAGATTAACACTTCCAGTGTCAGAGGCACTAGCACGTGTTACAATGTGGATCGCCTAGGTACACAGTGTAGCTGCCAAAACTTGAGAAGGATTAGAACTAAACTGGGCTATTCAGTGAGGCAAAGAGCAACATAATAAATTGTAACAACTCATTGCAACTGATCAGGAACCGTGTTCAGTGAACTGAATTATGATTGGGTGCTCATTAACGGCTTCAGCCCCAGAAGATTTCACCTCCTTCCTGACCAGAGCACTTTTTTGCGATGCGGCACTGCGTTGCTTTAACTGACAATTGCGCGGTCGTGCGACGTTGCACCCAAACAAAATTGACGTCCTATTTTTCCTACAAATAGAGCTTTCTTTTGGTGGTATTTGATCACCTCTGCGGTTTTTATTTTTTGTTGTCATTTATCAGTGCTATAAAAATTCATTGATTACTGTATAAATGACACTGGCAGTGAAGGGGTTAAGCACTAGGGGGCAATGAAGGGTTTAAGTGTGTCCTAGGGAGTGATTCTAACTGTGGGGGGGATGGGCTTCAAGTTACATGACAGCGATCATTGCTCTCGATGACAGAGATTAGTGATCTTTGTCATGACACAAGCCAGAACGGGGAAATGCCTTGTTTACATATGCACTTCCCCGTTCTGAGGCTCCGTGACACGATCGTCGGGAGACCGGCAGACATCAAGTCCGCCGGTCCCACGAGCACGGTCATGCTGTACATGGTGGACGCACATGCGTGCCTGCTATCACCGGCTCAAAGGGGACGTACAGTTATGCCATTGTGCTGATGTATATCGGCCTGCGGTGGTCAGCAACTGGTTAATGGGTAATTTTGCTTTCGTGGGGAAAAAAAAAATAGCAAAGAAAAAATAATATAGAGTATACAATTGCGATTGTAATTGAATGTCATCTTCTGAAAATACAATGCCATATGGCTACCTGGAGGTATTTTATACACAGAATGTGTACAGAACGCCCCCCAGAAACATCATTTGCTGCTTGTGTGAGTGGCTCATTGATTTTTCCAGAAGTCTTCTACGAGTCAGATTTCAGGCATCCCTTGCAACAAAAAATGTAATGTTTGGTGAGGTACTCCCAATATCTTGTTTAAAGGGATGCAGGCGCAGCAGCTTTCCTCATTAGAGCCCTGCAGGTGCACAGCTGATTGATAATTATGAAACCACTCCCATTAGATACACTTTCCCACACTGACACAGACAAACACACAGGGATTTCTTCAGAATATATAAAGGTAGGAATCTTCATCAAAGTTTGTTAAAATGCTTGCAATGTACATAGATCACCCAGAGAGGAATGTTTTTTACTCAACAAAAGTTGAGCTACTCTTTAAGCTTAGTACACACGATCAGAAAATTGGATGAAAAATACCACTTTTCGATCGTACGATAATCTGATCGTTAAGACACAGCTTTCAAGAGCTGATCATGACCGTTTGTCGAAATTATCTGAATGGACAAACACAATTTTTTTTCCTCATACGATACAAGTTTGTACAAGTTTTGTTAACCTCTTGCTGACCAGCCACCGTCGTTATAAGGCGGCAGGTTTGCACGGCTGCATAGGCCACCGGAGGTATAGGCGGTGCGGTGCCAGAGCCAGTGCGCGATGTCTGCTGGTCACCCACGATCGCTCCACAGAGAGCCACAAAGGGGATCTGTGTATGTAAACAAAAAGATCCCCGTTCTGACAGGGGAGTAGAGAGGGATCTGCTGTTCCTATTGATCAGGAAAAGCGATCTCTCTCTCTCTCTCTACTCACTGGGAGTCCCACACCCCCACAGTTAGAAACACTCCCTAGGACACACTTAACCCCTTGATTGCCCCTTAGTGTTAACCCCTTCCTTGCAAGTGACATTTATACAGTAATCAGTGGCTATTTTTAGCTCTGATCACTGTATAAATGTGACTGGTCCCAAAAAAGTGTCAAAAGTGTTCGATCTGTCTGCCTCAATGTTGCAGTCCCTCTAAAAATCGCTAATCACCACCATTACTAGTAAAAAAAAAAAAATTATAAAAATGGTATAAATATATCCCCTATTTTGTAGACGCAATAACTTTTGCGCAAACCAATCAATATACGCTTATTGCGAATTTTTTTTTTTTTTTACCAAAAATATGTAGAAGAAACATATTGGCCTAAACTGATGAAGAAATTCGTTTTTTTAATTTATTTTTTGGATATGTATTATAGCAAAAAGTAAAAAAATATTGTATTATTTTCAAAATTGTCGGTCTTTTTTTGTTTATAGTGCAAAAAATAAAAACCGCAGAGGTGATCAAATACCACCAAAAGAAAGCTCTATTTGTGGGGAAAAAAAAAGTATATACATTTTGTTTGGGTACAACGTCGCAGGACTGTGGTTAAAGTAACGCAGTGCCGTATCGCAAAAAATGGCCTGGTCATTAAGGGGGCAAATGCTTCTGGGGCTAAAGTGGTTAATCAAGACAGTTTCCATCCAAAAAAAAATCAGAAGAACAAAACTACGCATGTTAGGAAATGAAAGAATACATTACAATACAATACAATGCAATTGCACAACTTCCAAAGTTGTATTCTGTTGTACGACAATTTTTGTAAGTTGAGTAACCTCTTCATTTTCGATATGAAACTAGCATGCAAAAAAACTCTCATTGTGTGTACGGGCCTTTAGACAGGGGGGCTGATTTACTAAAACTGGAGAGTGCAAAATCTGGGGCAGCTGTACATGGTAGGCAATCAGCTTCTAACTTTAGCTTGTTCAATCAAGCTTTGACAATAAAATCTGGAAGTTGGTTCATTACTGTGTAAATCTGCACCAGATTTTGCACCCTCCAATTTTAGTAAATCCCCAATGACACCATTCTCCTTCTTAGGAGACCTTGGGAGTGTTCAGTAGATCAAATCTCACATGATGATGGTCCAGCATATTGCAGATTGCAGAGTTACTCAGCCCTCCCTGTAATCTTGCCAGATTTAGCGTGACATCATCCTAGGCCCAATGTGTGTGGAAGCCGGGTGTAAGGTAAGTACATTTAAGAATTTGTTTGCCTACCGGTTTTTAGTTAATTCATTGCAAGATTTTGGCAAAAGCAAAGTTTATTTTGTGCATGGTCCAACTAAAAGGCCAGAGTTGCTATCTTATCTATCTATCTATCTATCTATCTATCTATCTATCTATCTATCTATCTATCTATCTATCTATCTATCTATCTATCTATCCTATCTATCCTATCTATCCTTTGAATCTAGGAATCAGCTAAAAAAGTTAGGAGCCTTTTTTTAGCATATAGTGGGTTATCAGCGCCCAGGACAAGGCAAGTAATTTGCGAGGTGCAGGCTGCAGAAAGCAGGACATGGGGTGCAGGGTATCAGTGAAGGGTGCAGGTCACCACAGAACAGGGGTTGCAGGAGAAAGGTGCAGAACACAGGACATGGGGTGTAGGGTAGCGAAGAAGAGTACAGGTCACTTCAGGACATGGGTGCAGGAAATGGGGTGCAGGGAAAGGGTACAATTTGCAGAATGCAGCACATGGGGTGCAGGGTGCAGAGCGCAGGAAAAGGGGTGTAGGAGAGGGGTGCAGGACATGGGGAGCAGAATGCAGGACATGGAGTGCATAAGGGTGCAGGACACAGGAGAAGGGTGCAGGACATGGGGTGCAGGGTACATAACACAGAAAATGGGGTGCAGGGTGCAGAACACAGGACATGGAGTGCAGAGTGCAGGAAAGGGGGGTAGGAGAGGCGTGCAGGACATGGGGAGCAGAATGCAGGACATGGGGTGCATAAGGGTGCAGGACACAGGACATGGGGTGCAGGACATGGGTTGCAGGGTACATAACACAGAAAATGGGGTGCAGGGTGTAGAACACAGGACATGGGGTGCAGAACAAAGTACATGAAGTGCAGGGTGCAGAACACAGGACATGAAGTGCAGGATACAGGAGAAGGGTGCAGGACATGGGGTGCAGAGTACATAACACAGAACATGGGGTGCAGGGTGCAGGAGAAGGGTGCAGGACATGGGGTGCAGGGTACATAACACAGAACATGGGGTGCAGGGTGCAGAATACAGGACATGGGGTGCAGGGTGCAGAACACAGGACATGGGGTGCAGGGTGCAGAACACAGGACATGGAGTGCAGGGTGCAGAACACAGGACATGGAGTGCAGGGTGCAGAACACAGGACATGGAGTGCAGGATACAGGAGAAGGGTGCAGGACATGGGGTGCAGGGTACATAACACAGAACATGGGGTGCAGGGTGCAGAATACAGAACATCAGGTGCAGGGTGCAGAACACAGGACATGGAGTGCAGGATACAGGAGAAGGGTGCAGGACATGGGGTGCAGAGTACATAACACAGAACATGGGGTGCAGGGTGCAGAATACAGGACATGGGGTGTATGGTGCAGAACACAGGACATGGAGTGCAGGGTGCAGAACACAGGACATGGAGTGCAGGATACAGGAGAAGGGTTCAGGACATGGGGTGCAGGGTACATAACACAGAACATGGGGTGCAGGGTGCAGAATACAGGACATGGGGTGCAGGGTGCAGAACACAGGACATGGGGTGCAGGGTGCAGAACACAGGACATGGAGTGCAGGGTGCAGAACACAGGACATGGAGTGCAGGGTGCAGAACACAGGACATGGAGTGCAGGATACAGGAGAAGGGTGCAGGACATGGGGTGCAGGGTACATAACACAGAACATGGGGTGCAGGGTGCAGAATACAGAACATCAGGTGCAGGGTGCAGAACACAGGACATGGGGTGCAGGGTGCAGAACACAGGACATGGAGTGCAGCGTGCAGAACACAGGACATGGAGTGCAGGGTGCAGAACACAGGACATGGAGTGCAGGGTGCAGAACACAGGACATCAGGTGCAGGGTGCAGAACACAGGACATGGAGTGCAGGGTACAGGAGAAGGGTGCAGGACATGTGGTGCAGAACACAGGACATGGGGTAAAGGGTGCAGGACACCTCAGGACATGGGGTGCAGGAGAAGGGTGCAGTAATGCAATCCCCCACTCCCCCTGTGTCCTGCTGCATGTCCTGTGCATCTTCCCCAGCAGTGTCTGAGGGCAGAGGGCAGCTTGTGTGCATAAAACATGTCCCTCCCTGGCTGGCTCCTTAGCTGGCTGCTTTGCAGGCTTGCCCTGTTAACTACTGTAAAGTAGTCCTTTTTCTCAGCACTTTGTGGGGTTCTGTTCTGCCAGAGGGCTCTGCGGGGACACAGGCAGCTGTGGGTGGAAGCAGGAGCCAATGCTGACAGTAATGCGGCCGCCGAAAGGAGAATTAGAAAGATCGGAGACTCAGTGAGGTAAGTCCTCTCATGTCGCAATCAGTCCTGCCCCCCTTCCCAGTCCGCCCCTGTCTTCACAGATCAGATGTCGCCACCGCCTCCTTCTCTGCTCCCCTCACCCTCCCGCCAGACCCTGCTCTGAGACACATTCCTGCCTGATTATAGGGTGGATTTACTAAGGGCAATTTGCTTGCACCTGATAGAATGATGAAAGTCAACAGAGCTTCTTCTCATTTTTAAATCTAAGCTCTGGAGCAACTGCTCTTGCAGAGTGCAACTATACTTTGCAAAGTGCACAGTAAATTAACTTCAATGTGTCTTGGTTTCATGTGGAAACAGTGGTGGCTCGTCCATAAGGGGCACACCATGGATACCAATGGTGGAGTGTTTTTTGAAGCACGTGATTAGAGCCAGAGGCTCTAATAGGCTTCAATAAAGGGTGGGCTCCGGGCGCAGAATACTGCTCTCCGGGTCCACCCAGTTGTGTGATAAAAGCAAATGAATTTTCGCTAATGTCATACTGATTCTCCTCTCGGCCAATCAGGAAGGGTTTCCTAAGACCCATTTCCCAATTGGCCAAAGGGAGAAGCGATCCTATTGGCCTAGAGGGAGGAGATGCAGGGGAAGCCTGACCCACCAGCACCATGTCCAACGTTTTGGACTCTCCGCTGTCCCCGGCCAACTCAGAGGGGTGAGGATTGTTCAGAGGCCCCGGGACCCAGACCATGGATTAGAGGTTCCCCGCCTGTATCCGGGCGACCGTGTCCCAAGTGCTAAAGGGCTACGACTGGTCCCTGGTGCCCATGTCGCTCGGGGGTTCCGGCTCCCTCAAAGCCAAGCCCCATGTCAAGAGATGAGTGGAAGCTGACCCACCAGCCGCCACTGGGCATAAACATTATTCAGACCAACAGTAAGTATGGGCTGACAAGAGCCCAGGCGCCAAGATGCTATTTCTAGTCGCCATGACGACCTGGTGCCTGGTATTTGTCAAGCCCTATATGTATATACACTGACTAGCTATAACTTTATCACCACCCACCTAACATTGAGGCATGGACTCTACTACACCTTTGAAAGTTTGCTGTGGTATCTGCCACCAAGCTGTTAGTAACAAAACCTTTAAGACTTGTACATTGCAAGGTGGGACCTCCATGGATCGGATTTGTTTTTCCAGCACTTCCCACAGGTGCTCAATTCGATTGAGATCTGGAGAATTAGGAGGCCAAATCAACAGCTCAAACTTGTTGTTGTGTTCCTTAAACCATTCGTGAACCATTTTTGCAGTGTGGCAAAGCATATGTATATATTAACCCTCCTGGCGGTATTCCCGGGTGTAACCCCGAGCCTCGGAATTACATTGCAGAATCCTGGTGCAGCATACTTACCTTGCCACCAGGATCCTGCGATCTCCCCCCCCCCGTGTGTCCTCCGCCAGATCATCCGCCTGATGCTCTGTGGTCCGGGCTCTGTTTCCTGCAAGAGCCTGGCAGCATTAAGATAAAAAAAACCTTCTGCCTTTACAACCACTTTAATGCTAAGTTGTTTTATAGTGTGTTAGGCATTTGCATGCACAGAAGATGCTGCTAGCCCATGGAGGCTGCCATACTGACATCATGCAAAATTCTAGTCTAATAGTTGTCTTGCTAATCTAGTGGGTTAATTTACTAAAGGCAAATAGACTGTTCACTTTGCAAGGGAATTTGTCCCAAAGCTTAGTGAATGAGGTGACATTCTGCTGACTTCTATCATCCAAACGTTAGCAAGCAAAAATGTTGTCTTTTTTTTTTTTCCCCTGCCACGTGATTGGGTATTCTTTGTAAAATAAAATTTTACTGCATTTGCAAAGCTCTGGGGCACTCCTATGCAAAGTGCATCTTCCCTTGCAAAGTAAACCTATTTGCTTATAGTAAATAAACCCCAGTGTCTTCAGTACTTTGAGTCACCCTGAGTCTGGTTGCTGCATGCTTGTTTGGGTTCAATATCTCAAAGTATAGAGCCAGAACAGCCAGGCAAGTAGCATTTTTTTTAGAAGAAGGCTAACAATCAGTGGCGGTTGGTGCTAAATATTTCAGGGGGGGGCAAACAAAGCATACCACCACCCCCATTGAGACGATTGAGACGATCACCGCAAACTCCACCCCCCCCCCCCACGGGAGACAAATGGTGGACAAGGGAAAGCGGTGATCGCTGCAAGCACCGGACCCCCCCCCCCCCCCCCGGGCATCAGAAACAAACCTTAGGCGGCAGGGGTAATGAAGAGCTGGCCCATTATCCTCTCCGCTCTCTTCCGGGCTGAACAAGAAGTGTCCTGTGACATGATTGGCCAGTGTGTCCTGAGACTCGATTGGCCGGGAGCAGAATCAGAAAGACAATAGCGAATATTCATTCGCTATTGTCACACAAGTTGGTGTGCTCGGGGCGCAGTGCTCTGCACCCTGAGCCCATCGTTTTTTAATCCTATTAGAGCCTCAGTCTGTAATCACGTGCTTCAAAAAAAAAAAACAACCCCATTGGAATCCATGCGTACAGTGCCATGCATGTAGATTAGGGGGCCGGACGCATGGCTAGGGGGGTGGCGCCCTGCATTACAGGCCACCACTGCTAATAATATTAAGCCCAACACTCTTATCAGCGCAAGTTTAGGGTCAGAAAAATTCTGAGTCCAGAACTGCAACCACAGAACAGGGGAACCGTACAGTAGCTGTAGAAATGTCATCTCAAGACGGCTTGCCAAAGAATCATACTTTCCCAATATCTTCCCCCTGGAGAACCAGTAATTTAATCAGCTTTACTTTCTGTGAGGTTTAATATAACAGCTTGCACTATAGATTATCTGTGATAGTAGTAGGTGTCACTGTAAACCCCAAAGTCACCATGCTGTGTTGCATATAATTTATGATGCCATTGTGATGTGTTTCTGCTTAGTGTTGTGCGCAGAAGGGACCCATTACCAGCAGTATGAAATCCAAATGGCTTTAAACCAAAGACAGAGCAGTTATCAAGCTGTGATACTGTAACTATTACCATGAGCTGATCATGTATTACATTTGTACGGCAACATGATGCACTTCAGAGTCTTCTTTCTCGCTGTTATGTCACACTACAGCCGTGCTTAGAAAATGCATGTATAATTACATGTGCAAAGAAACAGTTTATCATTTTAATGAGGCAACTAACCCACCTATTTCAAGGATAATATAGGTGCTAAACCAAAGATAAATCTACAGAATAAGGTAGTTAGTGCATGGAAATCACTGGTAATTAAAATACAGAGCATTCCAATGATATTTGAAAGCATTAACCAAAATGCTTCTGCGTATGTGGACTATTTACGGCTATAGAGAATGGGCAATTTGCTTAGACAATACAGTATGTAATTACATTACCTAAGCAAAAGGCAGGTAGATCGACAGACAGACATGTACATAATTAGACAAATAGCTATGCGTCTGCCGGTCTGTATTCAGTACCAGTGGTGGCTAGTGCTCAACATTTTTTGGGGGGGGGGCGCAAACAAACTGAAAAATACTGAAAACTCCCCATCAATTGCAGCCTCACTGTGCCCATCAAATGCGAACATTGTGCCCATCAAATGCAGCCACTGTGCCCATCAATTGCAACCACTGTGCCCACCATATGCAGCCATGTGTACCCATCATATGCTGCTTCTTGTGCCCATCATATGCAGCCACTGTGCCCAGTATATGCAGCCACTGTGTCTCTAACAGCAACATCCCAACCCCACCCCATGCGTGCGACTCTGTGAGAGGGGACTTATCGACCTCCACTCCAGAATGTCTCCTCCGCTCCTCTTCCTAAGTGCCAGGCATCCAACAGGGTGGCCTGGTGATTTGGCCAGTCAGGAAACGGGTCAGATGCCCTGCCTCTTGATTGACGGGGAGGAAGGTTAGTGTTAAAATAGCGAAAATTAATTTGCTATCGTCACACACAAAAATTGAACAATTTACTTTTGTCAAAAGAGCCAATGAATAATGGCCAGCCGACCACTGACTGCATCTAATCAGATGATGAGCTGCCGAATACCAGCCATTGGGTCCAAGTAATGACTCATTTTGATGACTTGAAAAAATCCATGTCCAGCGCAGGTGTTGGCTTCCCTTATCCTCCTGGGGCGTCCCTAATGTGACTACTTGTAGGCTGTATCGGGTTGGGCCTATTCTACCCTCGGAATGCGGAGGGCTATGGACCCACAGGGATCATCCAACTATTTTAAAATTCTGGTCAGGAGATCTCTCTTTTCACCTTTCAGTGGTAATTATACCTTGCATATATGTAATTGAATGTATGTTGTAATATCCTGGAAGTTGGAAGAGACGCCGGAGCTGCTTAATAAGATTACTTTAAAACCTGTGTACTGTTTTATTATTTACAATTTTTTTAGGCGAATCTGTACAATGTGTCCGATACTCAATCACATAGGGTGGGGGGGCCAGATTCCAATAAGCTCCCCATCCACAGATCCCTGACACCCAATGGCCAGGGTTGTCGGGGAAGAGGCCATTGTCCTCATCAACATGGGGACAAGGCGCTTTGGGATGGGGGGGCATGGCCGGGTAAGGTTCAAAGGGGAGGGGCGCTCGCTCGTCCCCACCCCCTTTCCTGACCTCCAGGGCTGTTTGCTCAGATAAGGGTTTGGTATGGATTTTGTGGGGTACCTCTACTCAGTTTTTTCGGCGTGGGGGTTCCCCTTAAAATCCATGTCGACTTCCTGTTCCGGCGCCACATGAGGAGGAGGTAAGCGGATACCGCTCCGACCGCTCACCCCCCTGAAACCGGCCTCTAAGCCTGCCATACGCCTCGGGGACCCCCCCACCGGACTCCGGGAGTCGCTGAGCCGCCGATGGATCGCTTTGTGGAGCGATCCGCGCACAGATCGTTCGCCGCAGCGGTCGCCGCTGACACGGACCAGGCCGAGACTGCGGCCAAGATGGCGCCTATGCAATGCCTCACTGAGCCTTCCCCGCTGTCTCCGGCGGCTCCCAACGCTGCCACGGCCCCCTCTGCTGACATCGCACAGGCAGTAGTGTCTCTCCTGACCCCCACGCTAACCGCTACTATAGACACAGCTATACAAAAGGCCATGGAGCTCCACACTGAACTCCAGCTGCAGGCCCAACGCCTCACACACGCGGAGGAACGCATCTCCCTCATGGAAGATGACACCACAGCACAATCTGCGGCCATAGCACGCCTTACCCATTCTACCAGAGACCTCTGGATTAAAATCGATGATTTGGAAAATCGGGCCAGAAGGAACAACTTGAGGGTAGTGGGCCTACCCGAATCGGTTACTGCTGCACAGCTGACTGACATTTGCGCTGAAGCCATTCCTGCGCAATTAGGCCTCAAAACGCCATGCATTGTTGAACGGGCCCACCGCCTAGGCCACCCCAATGAACAGCGCGCTAAACCCAGGGCAGTCATTGTCCGCTACCTCAACTATGCTGATAAGCATGCCATTCTACAAAAATTTCGATCCCAACGTTCCCTGACTGTCGATGGGTGTCGACCTTGCTTCTATTTGCTGACTATTCCATTGAAGTCATGAAGATGCGCAAGGCCTTTTCACCGATCTGTGCGGCCCTCTTCAACAACCATGTTAAATTTACTCTAGCATACCCGGCGGTACTTCATATTACTTCCTCTGATGGTACCCGCCGCACGTTTACCTCTCCTGCTGAGGCAGAACACTTTCTTAACTATCCTGCAGACATGGACACGGCCCATGCCCCCTCAACCAGAAGTCTTTCGCCTGGATCGGCTCTCGAGCCTCACACCGGCACCCCCCAACGTATGAGTCCTGAAAAACCGCCTTACAAACGAAGCCGCTCGACCACTTATCCTCCCCGCACAGCCCTTCGCTGAAGATCACCTTTTGCTGAGCTTCAGCGCCTTTCCTTGTGTTGGTGATCCTGCTACTCCTATTGATTTAATGCAGGATGGATGTTCGCTGCCCTACAGTTTTGCAAGTTGTTATGCGAACCTTCAGTGTGTTGGGTTTGCGACTGCTCCCTCACTTTATACCTCTCCCATCGTTTTTGTTACGGATTGGTATATACAGGGGGATGGTTTACATTTTTCTTTGTTGTTTTTAATAACCTAGGCCCGGCTGCCTGCCATGGGCTTGTGTACTGATGTTTTTTGGTTATTTTCTTTTACCTATGTTTCTTCTACCTATGTTACTTGATATATTGATGCTCCCATTATTTTATTTTGCTGCTGCTATCTGATTCCTCCTGCAGTCCATTACCCTACCCTTCTTCCCTGGTCCTCCCTCCCCTTTTCTTCTTTTTTCCTCCCTTCCCCCTCCTCCCTTCCCTTGTTTTGCCTGGGTCCTCCCCCTTTTCCCCTAGCTTTTCCTTATACCCCTCCCTCTACCCCGAGGTGCAAATCTTGCCTCTCCCAGGGGGTGCGGTCACTCTCTGGGAGATGTGTTTCTACAACGTTCCTTGTGTGGAAAAAAGTGAAGATGTGGTTTACACTTGTTTAGTTGCTTTACTGTCCTGTCTTTCTCTCTCTTCTTTACTCTTTTCCTACTACTCCTTTTCCTGCTCTCCTTTCCTCCCCTCTCTCTCCTCCCCCCCTGTCCAATGTGCCGTCTTATATACACATACCCGCCCCTACTACAATACCCACCCTAAGTCCCATCGGATCTCCTTTAATGGTAGATCTGAGACTCTTGTACACTCACCACACACCTGATGGCTGACACAAGCGGAACCCAACTGACCGTGGTTACGTGTAATGTCAAGGGCCTTAGATCTCCTGCTAAACGCATGAAAATACTTAGACATCTTCAACGTCTGCGGGCGGATGTCGCGCTCCTTCAGGAGACCCATCTGTCCGCTGACGACATCTCTCGCCTCCGGAAACTCTGGGTCGGAGAGGTCTTTGGCTCACCTGCGGATGGTCGCAAGGCAGGTGTAGTTATTCTACACAAACACCTTCGCTATACGACACGGGACGTTCGCACTGACTCGGGTGGGCGTATGCTTACCGTACGTCTCTCTTTGAACAACAAAGATCTAGCCTTTACTAACATCTATGCCCCTAATTCACCTGACTCCGCATTTTTCCAAGACCTGCTGGCTTGGATATCGAACGTGCCTGAAACTCTACATTTAGTTGGTGGGGACTTTAATTCAGTCATTAACCCGCTAGAGGATAGGCAATATCGGGATCCTCCTGATATCACCATGATCGGTCCTCGCACACCCGCTACCACACCACTAGATAGGACATTTTCCACCCTCCAGTTCACTGATGTCTGGCGCCTTGCTCACCCCACCGATCGGGAATTCACTTATTTCTCGCCCCCTCACAAATCTTTCTCGCGACTCGATTACTTTTTTGCATCCCCGCCCCTAGTGTCGTTCGTTAGAGACCCGGAGATTAAAGATATGGTAATCACAGACCATAGCCCAGTCCTAGTCCGTTTACTATATGCCAAACCCTCGTCGCCAATAAACACGTGGCGTTTCCCTACACATTTAGCAGATAGCGAGGATTTCAAGCAGATGCTGTTAACTAGCTGGTCGGAATATACTGACAGTAACGGTGCACACTTAAATGACCCTAACTTGTTTTGGGAAGCGGGAAAGGCCTACCTTAGGGGCAAGATCATAGCCTATGTTTCCAGACATAAGCAACATTCCAAGAAGCAATACTTGCTAGCTAGCCAAAAGTTACGTACAATGCATCTCAACCTTCTGCGCAGTCGTTCTCCTGCTAACCTTCTTGCCTGGCAATTAGCCAAGCAGGAATTTGACCTCTGGGCCGATGCACAGGAACGTCTGACCTCCTCCTACCACACACTGCGCCTCCATAAATACGGCAACAAGGCAGGGAAACTTCTCTCTAGGCTTTGTTCAGGCTTTCATCGCCCCACCTACATACATACCCTGAAACGTGCAGATGGGTCTCTTGCTTCTGCTCCAGAGGAGATTAGTAATATTCTCACTGAATATTACACTTCTTTATACGCCACTGACCCTATCGACCAATCCTTAGCGGATCGACTATTATCCAAAATCCACTTGCCAAAAATAACTGCCACGCAACTGGAAGCCATTAACGCCCCCATCACAATAGCAGATGTTAAATCCACTATTAAACACCTATCCTCCTCCAAAGCCCCAGGTCCTGATGGCTATACTGCGGAATTTTATAAGATTACTCAAGACTTCCTTCCTGACACCTTGTGTAAGGTGTTTACTGCTCTCTGGAAGGGGGGCTCCTATCTTCCCGTCTAGCGGCGCTCCTCCCCTCTCTTCTTCACCCAGCTCAATCTGGTTTCACCACTGGTAGATCTGCAACCCTTAACATCCGTAAGGTTCTCTTGGCACTGGAATGTGCCAAGCGAAATCCGGATTGTGACATGGCCATTATCTCGGTTGATGCCGAGAAGGCCTTTGATAACATCAATTTTACCTGGCTGTTTAAGGTTCTCCAGACCTTTGGCTTCTCTGGCCCGGTCTTGCATTTCCTGCGCCAGATGTATGCTGCCCCAACTGCCAAGCTGGTGACTCCAGATTTTGTCTCTCCGACTATTCCCCTCACTAAAGGCACACGGCAAGGTTGTCCACTCTCTCCCCTACTTTTTAATTTGGCCATTGAACCCCTGTCAAGAATCCTAAATTCCCCTGAAGGAATTAGTGGTATCCCCATACAGGACCAAACCTTGCAATCTGCCCTCTTTGCAGATGACATTCTCCTATTCTCTTCGGACCCTTTAACAGATTTTACCACCATTCGTGACCTGTTTACAAATTTCCGGCAATGCTCGGGGTTTCGGATTAATTATGACAAAACTGAAGTTCTAGCCCTAAATCGACGCAAAGCCAGACTCTGGCAGTCATCTTCACCCTTCACTCTTGCACGACACTCCATCACATATTTAGGTATATGCATAGGTAGGGAACCCTCCTCACTGTACTCCCTCAACTACCCTCCACTGTTGACCAAGATTGTGCGGGAACTAGAGTCTTGGGCAGGCCTGCCGCTCTCGCTCTTTGGGAGATGCCACCTTTTCAAGATGGTTTCATTTGCGAGATTGTTATACCCGATGCAAACTATCCCACTTTTAGTAAAACACTCTGACATCCAAAAACTACACAAAGCCCTGAATGCCTTTCTATGGGCAAATAAGAAGCCTTGCATTGCTCTTCAGAAACGAAGTCTCCCGAAGTCCGGGGGAGGGGCTGGCCTGCCCAATGTTCGCTTCTATAACCTGTCTTGTCTAGTACGCCAAGGGTTGGATTGGCTAGTGGGTAAATCTAGATATTCGAACTATGTTCTCGAAAATGCACTGGTACATCCTTATACTCTCCCTGCTGTTCTTCACTCCAATCTACATGTTCTTCCGGGTCATCTTAAGGTCAATGTTCTCATCCGTGACACAATTATTGCGTGGAGGAAAGTCAGAAAACTCATGGGACTATCTACCAACTTCTCTACACATCTGACTATCCAGGGGAACCCAATGTTTCCTCCCTCCACGACACACCATGCCTTCACACTTTGGAGTTCGAAAGGTCTTACTTCGGTAGCCTCCCTATATGACCTTCCTCAGGGACGACTCAAACCTTACCATACTTTGGCTGGCGAATACTCCATCTCAAGTGTTTCACTACTTCCAACTAACTCACTATCTGCAAGCTATAGGAGGGACTCAGCCAGGCTCCTGCTCCAAGTCTCCCCTTGACTCCATGCTTCAACGTGACACTTATTCCATCTCCGATCTCTACTCCCGGTTGATCTCCTATCAAGCTGATAAGTACCACCTCGCCCCTTTCAAAAATTGGGCCTCCATCTTTGGCGACACGACCCTCTCTGACGATATTCTAAAAGGATACAGACTCGTTCATAAACTCGTCATTTCTGAAGTCTGGAGGGAAATGCAATTTAAGCTTGCACACAGGGCCTACTACCCATTTCGCACCACCACTGGAGATCCCTCCCAAGCAAAGTGTCCTTGGTGTTCCTTGGATCGCCCCACCTTGCTTCATCGCCTCTGGGAATGTACTTCAATTTCCACCTTTTGGGACTCGGTGATACATTACATATTCACTATTACCACAATTCGTTTGCCGAAGGAGCCACTCATGTGCTTGTTTAGCTGTGGCCTAACTAACTCTGACGAGACTCACCCTGGATCTGGGGTGCTTTCACACTGGATGCACATCTGTCTGCTGGCTGCTCGTAGAACTATTATGTCCCATTGGATCTCCTCGTCCCCTCCGAGTCTATATGGCTTACAGCAGGCTCTTTTATCCCTGTTCTACATGGAAAGATTGGACACTATTTCCTCGCATCTCCAGTCTACTACCCGGTTTTTCGCAAGGTGGAAAGTCTACATTGAACAATCCTTTTCTCCAGACGACATTCCATCAATTATGTACCCTTTCAGATACACCGAATGGTACCTCCATCGCAACCTTAATAACTCGCTAGGAGTACTTAAGCTACCGACCTCCCATATTCCTACCCATCCTCTCAATGTAGTGCATTATCCGCCATGAACCCATGAGATAACCTTCCGGCTGCTCCGGTCATCCTACTACCTCCTTGATGCTTGTTCTCTCTATCCACCATGTGTCTCCTCAGACTTATCTTTTTGGCTACCACAGATCTACTATTAATGTGTCTTCAACGTATCAACTGTCATTAGTATGTAGGGGTATTGGATATTGATATTATGTTTCTTATGGTTGTCAGTTCCCCGTGATATGATGTTTACTGTACTATGCAGCGCTTAAGATGGCACACATCCCCCAGATTCCTCCTCCCCCCCCCCCCCTCCTCCTCTTCTCCTTTCTTTTCTTTTTCCCCTCTTTCTTCCTTCTTCTTGAATAATGCTTATGGTTAGGTCTTTCTCCTAAGTCTTGTTTTACCAGGTATTTGAATCTCATACCTCATGCAATTTGTCAATTGATATGCTTCTTGTATCTTGTTAAACTCTAATAAAAATATTTATAAAAAAAAAAAAAAAAAAAAAATCCATGTCAGACTGAAGAGCCCGGTATGCTCTTGGAGGGGGAACCCATGCCGTTTTGTTTTTTACATTGTGTGTGGAGTTCCCCCTAAAGATTCATACCAGACAGGGCCTGGTATTGTCAGGGATCAAAGTCGGATCCCTGTTTATTGAAGTCTGGCATGGATTTTTGTGGGGGACCCCCACTCTGTTTTTTCGGCGTGGGGGTTCCCTTTAAAATCCATGCCAGATCGAAGGGCTCTGTATGCTCTTGGAGGGGGAACCCATGCCGTTTTGTTTTTTAGATTGGATCGGATACCTGTTTATTGAAGTCGGACACATGTTGGATGTCACAGGGCAAAGTCTGAACCACAGTCAGACTGTTGTGTCGTACAAGTATGAAAGGGGCCTTGGGGTGCACTTATCCTTTAAGTGTATTACCAGCTTAAAGCCTAGTACACACTATCAGTTTTTTTTTTTTTTTTTCGTTCAAGCCAGTGGGTTGAATGAAAAAAATTGGCAGCTCAGGTCAGAGCCGCTGTACAAACTATCCAACTATCTTAGGCTCTCTTCACATTGTTGCATTGTATTATAGTGCTCTACTGCATGCATGTTAGCATGTGTTGTATTAAAGTGGTTATAAAGCCTCAAGGTTTTTCACCTTAATGCATTCTATGCATTAAGGTGAAAAACTTTCTGTGCTGCATGTCCCGCCAGACCCCCCCTTTTTCTTACCTGAGCCTGATCCAATCAAGCCGCTGTCTCTCTCCTCATTTGAACAGATTGATAGCAGCAGGAGCCATCATTGGGGTACCCCAGAAAAAGAGAGTCGGGCTGCTCTGTGCAAAACGATTGCACAGTGCAGGTAAGTATAGGCATGTTTGATTTTTCTATTACAAAAAACAAAACAAAAAATGATGGCTTACAACCCCTTTAGGTCCCTTTCACATGACAAGCCCGCTCGGATCTGCATGTCCATTTTTCAGGCGGATCCAAGCGGGCCAACCATTGATTTCTATGGGGAGACAGATGTCAGCGGAGATCTGTCCGCTGACACCCGTCTGCCATCCGATCTGCTAAAAACAGACGTATGCCGATACATTTGCCATCCGTCTTATCGGATTGGATGAGATCTGATGAAAACATGCTGTTCCTTTTCGTCCGACCTCCCCATAGAGATCAGCGGGGCTCTGACAGGCTCCTGTGACCTGTCATCCGCTGCCTCAGCGGAGATCAACGGAGCGATCTCCTGCTGAGCTGGCAGACTCCACTGAATGGATCCACCTCATGGCCTTAATTCAGCGCATTTATGTTGAATGGATTGCCAATGCACCACAATGCTGCAAAAACCAGACTCAAGTAAATTTTGAATGCAGTGCATGACAATGCACCCACTATACTTGTGTGTTTGGGAACCTTTCCGCAACTCAAAGGGGTTGATTTAGTAAAGGCAAATAGATTGTGCACTTTGGAAGTGCAGTTGCTCCAGACCTTAGTAAATTAGGTGAATCTTCACTTTACAAAGAATACCCAATCACATGCAAGGAAAAAAAACAGCATGCTTGCACATGACTAGATGATGGAAGCCAGCAGAGCTTCCCCTCATTTACTAAACTCGTTACTAAAACAACCCCAAAGTATTGCATCTACAGGCAGGGCAGGTATCTAGCATTTTTTGTTGGTGTGCTTTAATATACCAAAGATCAAATGGAAATAACCGAATTGGAATTGATACTTTGGTGATCTAAATAGTTTTTATGGGTTTCTGCACCTTGCTGTTTGTACTGTCTTATTGATTAAGCTCAATGTATTTTACAGAAGTCAACAAAAGGTTAAAGTAATTGTAAAGGATATATATATTTTTTTTAAAGTGGTTGTATAGTTAATTTTTTTACTTTAACCTACAGGAAAGCCTATAATAAGGCTTACCTGTAGGTAAAAAAAATCTCTCCTAAACCTGTACAGTTTAGGAGATATTCCCCTCGCAATGCGCCGCTGACTGCAGTGGCGCATGCTCACAGGGGATCCTTGGCAGAAAGTCCGGCAGATGCCGGACCCTGCCGGAAAGGAATCTCCCGTGCGCACGCGCAGGAGTGACGATATCGCGGCTCCGGCCACTCACAGTGCCGGTGCCGCGATACCCGGAAGAAACGCAGAGGGAACATGTCAGCTCCCTCGGCGTGGATTGAGCCAGATGTCGGGGCCTCGTTCTAAGGTAAGTATTTCATAATGAGCTAGTATGCGGGCATATCTATACTTACCTGCTGTGGGCAATGGAATTGCCCAGAGTGGCTCCAAAACTCCTTTTGTTTGGGTCCCCTGCCGACGCTCCTGGCTCCTCCTCTCTGTCCAATACCCGCATGGGAAGCCCAAGTTCATTGACACAGACAGTGCCCCCCCCGCCCTGCTCCCTCATCGCTGGCTAGATTGACAGCACTGGGAGCCAATGTCTCTCGCTGCCCCAGCAAAGTTTGTGAGACACGGAAGTGAGGGGAGAGAAGAGCTGCAGAAGTGCACAGCGCTGGATGGAATGAGGGCTCAGGTAAGTATAAGGTGGGGGGGAGCCTTAATGCAAGGTAAAAACTGATTAGGCTTTTGAACCACCTTAACATCTCATTACTACGTGGTTAAAGATATCTCATGTAGCTGAACAAAGATAAATGAGGATGTTCAATACATAATAACCCATAATACTCCAATCCAAAATAAAATCTTAATGGATCTGGCTACAAATTAATGTGATTGGCTGCTACATATTCATGCATGTTCACTGTGCACTGTGTATCATAAAATTTTTCATAAAATAGTTCCACTTTTCCACTTTTTTTTTTCCATCACAGCAATCTCATCCGGCATCTTTTGGTCATTTCCTGTCTACATGCACCTACCTGCTCCAGGTTGGCTGTGTATCTTTGCATCAGACTGATTTCTTGAAGGTGACAATAGTGGATCATGTCTGCAGAATGTGTGTCAAACATCTGCTGGTACAGTGGGACAATATATCATCATTAATATTTTTCAACCTCACTTTTTCCTTGATAAGCCTGGAGTATGATGGGTGCTGTAGCAAAACCAGTTGGTTAACGTGCAAAAATGTGTATGTCGCTAGCCCACCACAAATCCATTTAAAAGTACAGGGTTTTATTAAAGCAATCACATTGTGTAAGTGCAATGTTTCAGAGTCACGCAGGACCGCTTCGTCAAGCATGTGATAAATGCAATGTAATGCAATAGACAAGAATTTAAATCACCAATCAGAGACCTCTGACATCATAATTACATTATAAACCCATAATTTAAGAAAATCATAGCCACTTTAAACCTTATATCACACATATACCACAATGGCATAGTAAACATAATATTGAAAAGAGGAGCCAGGGTACTCTACCACATGAAACACAGCACCTCTGCAACCTTACAGAATTACTACCCCTTACAAAAAAGGTGGTTCCGCTTCAAACGTGGAACAAAAACAAAAAAGTATTTGCAAGGTAAAGGCTTAATGTATGCATTGCAGGTTAAGCTTTTATATTTAGTAGGAATTTTGTAAAATGTGCTGTGTTTTTATCTGCCAATGATGGTTTTAGCGTATTTTTTTACAAATATATTGGTTTGATAAACATTTGCGCAAATACCATGGGTTTACTTCCTCTTTCATTCCCTGCAAAGGCAAAGCATAATGGACTACTATGCATAACATAGTAGCCCATTATGTGTCACTTACCTGACACAGGAGCCAGCGATGTCACCGCTGTCCCCTGTAGTCCGGCGAATCCATCTTTTTGGTGGGGTCTCGCAGCTCCGCTGCTGTCATTCGGCGGAGCCGCAATGACGTCACTCCCGCGCATGCGCACGGGAGCCGACACGCGCGGCAGCTCCGTTGTTGGAAATGCCGCGCTCAGTGCGCCTGTGCGCCGCTGTCTACGGCGCATGCACCGTAGACAGCGGTGCCCGTCTTCGGGCAAATATCTCCTAAACCGTATAAGTTTAGGAGATATTTCTTGGACCTACAGGTAAGCCTTAATCTAGGCTTACCTGTAGGTCAAAGTGGTTTGTAAGGGTTTACAACCACTTTAAAGCGGAAATTCACCCTAACGGGGAAGTTCTGTTTTTATGTCCTCCTCCCCCCTCCTCTACCACATTCGGCACGTTCAAATTTTATTTTATTTTTTGATAGGTACCCACTCCTACTTCTAGGTAATCCGGGCAGAAGTTTGCCCCTCCCTCTCTTTACCCACAGCCTTCTGGGACACATCACGGACAGGTGGCCAGTTATTAAAAGTCAGCAGCTTTTAATTTTTAAAGTAATTTTTTTCTTTGTAGGGTGAAGATCCCCTATATTTATTCATTTATCATGATGCCCCTGTATGCAGGAACGTATCCACCCCCCCTTGCTTGTTCCTGAGATGGACTAAGGACTATGAGATTTGCAGTGTGCATAGAGCAGTGCACATGACCGCGACTAACGTGTGCTGCTCATTCTAAACAAACAGAAATGAGAGGGAAAAGGAGAGGTAGGAGGCAGAAATACACAGTAGCAAACAATTTTATGAATAAACAGATTGCAGGGCCATTAAGTAGTCGATGTGTTTGGATTGTTTTTGGAGAAAAAGAATATAATTTTAACCAGGGGCAGCCCATCCGTTAAGGGTGTACAGGCACTGCCTCCCCTATCCATGCCGCCGCCCCTCCTATCAATGCATCCATCCCCTTATAGGATGCCAGGTGCATGAATTACAGTGGCGGGGGGTATTTTTTGAAGCACTGATCAGAGCCAGAGGCTCCAATAGGCTTCAAAATAGGGTGGACTCCGGGCCCAGAGAATGCGCTCCCAGCCCACCCAGTTGTGTTAGAATAGCGAATGAATATTCGCTATTCTAACACTGGTCTTCCCGGCCAATCAGGAAACCGGTATGAGGCCCATCACCCAATTGGCTGACAGGACAGGCAATCCTATTGGATGCCTAGGAGGAGGGACGGCGCCACACTGCCAAAGCGATGAGGAGAGGACACAGGAGTCAATGCATGCTCTCCGAATGCAGATGTCCATGATAAAATAGGCAACTCGGCAGAAAATTAAACCACATTACTATTTAGAATAATTGGTGTTTGGACACATCACCGGCTACCGAATATAGTCCGGTACAGGAAAATGTTGCTATTTTCACAGCACAGCGACTAACGAGGACAAAGTTGTTACCACCTCGGAGGCGGCCATTTTTTGGTTAGTTTCAGAGCAGTGTAGCAGTCTCTGCTTATATTATCATGTACTGGACTCTGTTCAGTTGCCGGTGTTGTGTCCAAACACCAATTTGTGAAAATCTGCAATTCATTATGGTTTAAAGAAAACGGAAGTGACGCGGGTTGCTCATTCTGCCAGGTTAAACATTTTATCAGAACACCCGCTGCCCAGATGCCCACTGCACGGTTGACCTCCTCCTAGATGGGGTAAGTACTGGGGGGGAGGGAGAGGTTGAGGTGCCGCTGGGGGGGTAGTTGTTTGCTGCCCCCCCCCCCCAAAAAAAACAACAGTCACCACTGGTTTTAACCCATTATTTTGTGTACATTGTAAAAAACCTCTGACAATTTTGTCATGTTCTTATCTGCTCTGGAATAGTTACAGTTACAGTCTATCAATCTGCAATGTAGACTCCCCCGCTCTAGTTTCTATAGAGTAGTCTCTACACAGCAGCAGAGAGCCGTGCTCTTCCAGCACAAGGTTTGTATGCTTTGCTCCTCCACTTGCTGACGGTTTCGATGATGCCATCATTCAGAAAGAGCAATGATGGCACAGCTCACAATCAATGCTAGAACAGTCCACAATCAATGGGATTATCAAATGAGAGACATTGCTTACAAGTTTTGCAGGAGTGAGCAGCTTGTTATATGGATGTGTCTATGCAGGCCATGGAACAACTACTGCAAAATAAACAGAAAGACTGGATTAGTAATAGCTCCAAAATCCAAAAAAGCACAGCTGAACGAGAATGTCTCTAAGGGCCAGTCCACACCATAAAATCACAGTTCGGATACTCTCCAGATGCTTTTCTTCATGCGCGTTCCAGTGCATTTTTGGTGCAGTCCTGTGCATTTTTCCCCCCTCTTTTTTTCTTAACCTCAAATAAGGACACGTGAGTTTCGGTGCGGTGCAGTCCATTGCACTTTTGATGCGTTTTACAGCTTTCCAGTGCAGGAAAGATGCAGCATGTTCTACTTTTTTTCTGGAACTAGAACGCACTGGAACTGCAAGCACTGGTGTGAACTATGCCATTGAAAACCATATAACCTACTTTCCATGCGTTTTTGATGCAGAAAAAAAGAACACACTGGACTGCATGTGGTGTGATCTGGCCCTAATTCTGTCGCATGGCCACCGTTATTCACCGCTATTTATTGGTAGTTATGTGGGGCTGTGGTCAGGGCAGAACAAAAGACTTCTGGGTAAATACAGGAAATGCAAAAATGACCATTACGCAGAAGTCCCTTATCCTTTTATAGAAGGTGTTCATAATATTAATACCAAATAAAAATTCCCATTATAAATGTTTTAGCTTACGTCCATGCATATAACTGTATTCAAGTACATCTATCTAAACCCTTAATGAATATTCGGTTTGCTAAAAGTATCATAACTAATTGGCAGACAACTTTTCATAAAACACAGCTTCTCACCTTTTTTATTTCTTTATTTTTTTTAATGAATTTTCTTTTTTTTTTATGTTGTAGTTGATCATTTTTTTCAGCCACTTCCTGTCTACAGGAAAATATCTTTATGTTTTTGCTCTGCACTGGCTTTCTAAAGCAGCCCATAGATTATGTGATTTTCTTTCCTTCCAGCACAAGTGGAAGGAAAACAAATCGCTCAATTCCTCCATCAACACAGTCATTGATGAAAGGGGAATCCCTCCCACAGCGCTTTTGTGTTCTGCAAACATGGAGCCTTCCTGGCCAGAAGAACAGAATTATTGCTGCTAGTGGCTATAGCCGCCATCAGTAATCGCATGTAAAAAATCAAACAGGCTGTTTGATGGATCAACTTGGGTACAACCAGCCTGCCCGCAGATGGATTGGATCTCGGCTGATCCCTGCTGAACCGGCCAGGATTCAGTCCATCTATGGTCAGCTTAACAGTGGACCTGTGCCATGTGTCACCCACCCATGTCTAAAACAGGGGGGAATGTGGCATGGTGCACAATTGGGAGACAGTTATCACCCATAAAAGGAAGTGCCTTAACAAGGACCTTTCTGGCAGGATCACCAGGAATTATTACAATTAAACCTGAATATTTAAATTGATTCTAAACTCTCAACTTGTAAAACACCCGGGCGGCACAGTGGTGTAGTGGTTAGCACTCAGCACTCAGCACTCTCACCTAGCAGTAAGAAGGGTCACTGGTTCGAATCCCAACCACACCACAACACTACCTGCCTAGAGTTTGCATGTTCTCCCTGTGCCTTTGTGGGTTTCCTCTGGGTACTCCAGTTTCCTCCCACACTCCAAAGACATGCAGGTAGGTAAATTGGCCCTAGTATATAAATGGGGACCTTGGATTGTGGGCTCCTTGAGGGTAGGGACCGATGTGAGTGTGCAATGTACAGAGATGGGGACAATTGTAGACACTCAGGTTGAACTGGATGGACTGGTGTCTTTATTCAACTTTACTAACTATGTAACCCATTCAATTTAAAATAGAAATCAAAGCCAAAACATTTGTGTATAGATATAACAAACAAAAAAATAGGAAAAAAAAATCCTCCCTATTTTATAAATGATCACATTCCCTCTGTCCTAAGCTGCAGAGCTGGGGAGAGGAGGAATATCAGCACAATGAAATTCCCAGTGGAAGGCTGCGCAGAAAGGGGAGGGGGGGGGCGTGTCAGTACAAATCTGATCAGTGGAGGAGAGCAGGCTGAGTTCCCAGCAGAGCTGGAGCACTTATCATGGTGTATTCTCCTGCTTAGTGTGGTCAGTTTTTAATAAGAAAGCAGAGGGACTGACAGGAACACCAGGGATTTCACGCAAAGGAAGAAAACAGGATACTTTTTCATACAAGTACATGGTACAGCAGGCACATATCAGGAATATGAAATGTTGGGTTGACATATTCTTTAACCAATTGCCTACTGGGCACTTTTATCCCCTTAGTGCCCAGGCCAATTTTCAGCTTTCAGCACTGTCGCACTTTGAATGACAAATGCGCGGTCATACAACACTGTACCCATATGACATTTTTTTATATTTTTTTTGCACACAAATAGAGCTTTCTTTTGGTGGTAGGCAATTTTAGAACTGTTAGTGTTTGGTTTTTAATCAGGCATTTTGATCTTAATAGTTTTGATATGTATTGATAACAGCTGCTGTAGGGCAAATCAAGTTCATTTGAACACTGGGATCAGGAGTACGTTGTATTTTTTGAATTTTTTAAAACAGTTTCTTTTGGTGGTATTTAATCACCAGTGGGTTTGTTTGTTTTTTTGTTTCGTTTTTTGCTAAACAAACAAAAAACAAAAAATTTTGAAAAAACAAAACAAACAATGTTCATTTTGTTTTATAAAATTTAGCAAACAGGTAATTTTTCTCCTTCACTGATATGCGCTGATGAGGCTTCACTGATGTACACTGATAGGGTGCACTGCTGATAGATGGAACTGATGGGCACTGATGAGGAGGCACTGATGGTTAGCACTGATAGGTGACACTGATCGGCTCTGATAGGCAGCACTGAAGGACACTGAGAGGTGGCACTGATAGGCAGCACTAATAGGCGGCACTGATGGGCACTGATCGGCATCACTGATAGGTGACACTGATTGGCAGCACTGGTGGGCACTGATTGGCAGCACTGGTGGGGACTGATTGGCAACACTGGTTGGGACTGCACTGATTATCAGTGCCGCTGTCCCTTACATAAGTCAGTTATCGTCTCTTTTCTTCTCTCCTCACGCTGTCAGCATGAGGAAAGAAAAGCAGATAACCAGCTTGTGTTTACATCCTGTGATCAACTGTATTTGCTGACAGCTGATCAAGTGATAAAGGGCCGCTGTAATTGGCCCTTTACCCCAATCTGTGATCAGCTGAGCCCAAAGGACTCTGTGATCACAGAGCATGCCGTCCGTGAATCAGAGGGGGTCCTGGCAAAGGATGCCTGCGCTGTAGTTGCCTTTCGGCTATACTGCGGGTGGAAACTGGTTAAAGTGGAAGAAAAGCCTAAGTTTAACTATTCTTACACATGTTCCCTCCTCCTAACTATACTGCCTAACCTGTATAAATAAAAGATCTGTGTACTTACATATTTTTAATCTAGTCTGGTCACGTGATCCTACAACTTTGGCTCAGGGAGCATTGACGTCACCCATAGACTCCCATGTCCCAGCCATTGTTGGTGCTCCGTCCTCTGTCCTGCAATCGCTGCTCGCTGACGTAAGGGAAAATAAAATTGCTGTTTTTTTTTGGGGGGGGGGGGGGTTAACTGTTTTTCATCCATTATTGCATCTCAGTTTTGATTCAGTACTCCAGCGATGGTAGGATGCATTTCTTGATGGTGCAAACTGTGGACCATGTCTGCATAATATGTGGTACAACAGCCAGTTGCGATGGGGTGTCACTGCAGGAGCACACAGGGACAGGGCGATATAGTCCTGTAACAAGAAGTACCTGCACAAGGACTTTCATGGAAGGACCACCAGTTGTTATTTCAATGAGAGCTTCAGAATTAAAAATAACGGACAAGCACTTTTGAAATAACATTAACATGATAAATTCACTTTAAATCTTATTTGAGATTTTAATGATTGGGCTTAGATCTACCATAAGCATTTATTTATTCAAACATATATTTTATTTTTAACCCCCATTGTACAAAAATGGAGCCAAAACAAAAATCACCCATATTAACATTTATTAATTGCTTGTTTCCATGCAGTTCATGATTACAACGGTCCCAGGAGAACACAGAATGTAACACCAGGATTACTCCACACATATGACCTTGATGGCTTCACTTTGTGGTAAGTTTACCCTAAAACTCTGTAATTTCTCTGTTGGTTTAGAAAATCAAAATGTAACCCCCTTAACACAGCTATACTCATATACTACTACATATAGGCATTGTTGTTCTGTCCTGGGGCTCGTTCCATTGGCACCCATAGAACAGCTAACAGTCAACTATCAATGATTGGGAGCTGGTAGGATGGCCATCCAATGGCGTCAGCACTGTGCAGTCAATCCCAGTGACAAACAACTGTATGTACTGGAACTGTCTATGGAAATATTAGATAAACATAGCTGTAGATAATCTGAACTGTACAAATATTTGTATACATAAAAAAATACACTCACTGGCCACTTTATTAGGTATACCTCTTCAGTTGCTTGGTAACACAAATTGCTAATTGGAAAAACGTTGCCTGGTCCGATGAGTTGATTTCAGCTGCGACATTCAGATGGTAGGGTCAGAATTTGGTGTAAACAACATGAAAGCATGGGTCCATCCTGTTTTGTATAAAGGTTCACGCTGGCAGTGGTGGTGTAATGGTGGGGGGGCTATTTTCTTGGCACACTTTGGGCCCCTTAACACCAATTAAAAATCGTTTAAACGCCACGGCCTACCTGAGTATTTTGCTGACCATGTCCATCCCTATGACTACAGTGTACCCATCTTCTGATGTCTACTTCCAGCAGGATAATGCACCATGTCACAAAGCTCAAATTATCTCAACAATGGTTTCTTGAACATGACAATGAATGTACTCCAATGTCACCAGATCTCAATCCAATAGAGTGCCTTTGGGATGTGGTGGAGCGGGGGAGTCGCATTATGAATGGGAAGCCGACAAATCTGCAACAACTGTGTGATGTTATCATGTCAATAAGGACCAAAATCTCTGAGGAATGTTTCCAACACCTTGTTGAATCTATGCCATGAAGATTTAAGACAGTTCTGAAGGAAGAAGGGGGTTCAACCCGGTACTAGCTCTAGTATTTCCATTATAAAACAAAAAAACAAAAACAAATTAAAGCAGAGCTAAAGTTTCAGTTTAAAAAAATGAGAGCAGAAAGGCTTTTTGTTGCAGAAGAGACATGCAATGTCTGGATGTGAACAACCTACTCATAACATTGACAATTCTATATATCCTACTGCTATGTGGAAGTAGTTATTGGACGTAATAAAAAAATAAATAAATGATAATGTAAAAAAAGATTTAAAGACACTTGGTCACATTGTACCTTCAGGGCTGATGCAACTCCAGAAATCCAACTCTGTTCCTTCCTATGTTGCACCTGACACTAAAATATCTAGTGCCAAAGCCTAGAGGTGGTGACGTCACTCCCCCTAACTGGCAGTTGCAATGCAAAAAAGAACAGTGGAGGATTGCTGGGAAGGTGGGTATCAGTGGGTCATGGTTTTGGCTTTACACAAAAACGGAAATTTTGGCATACATGTAAAATGGCATTGTCTGTTTTAAAAACTCTGTTTATTTGTTTGCTGTCTAGGTCCCTAATACAGATCTTTCCCTTACTTTTTCACACAAATAGAGCTTTCTTTTGGTGGTATTTAATCACCACTGTTTTTTTATTTTTTGCTAAACAAACAAAAAAAAGACAAAAAATTTTGAAAAACAAAAACAAACAGTTTTCATAGTTTGTTATAAAATTTTGCAAACAGGTAATTTTTCTCTTTCACTGGTGTGAGCTGATGAGGCTGCACTCATGGGCACTGTTAGGCTGTACTGATGGGCATTGATAGGCTGCACTGATGGGCTGCACTGATGGGCACTGATAGGCTGCACTAATGGGCACTGCTAGGCAGCACTGATAAGGCAGCACTGATAGGTGGCACTGATGAGGCTGTACTGATGAGGCTGCATTGATAAGTGTCACTGATGGGCGACACTGAAGGGCACCGATAGGTGGCACTGATGGGCACTAATAGGTGGCATTGATGGGCACTGGTAGGTGGCACTGATAGGGGACACTAATAGCTGGCACTGATGATGAGGCACTGATGGGCAATGATTGGCAGCACTAATAGGTGGCACTCGTAGGCACTGGTATGTGACACTGGTGGGCACTGCTTAGCAACAATGAGTCTGGAGTATGCAGGACCGATGTCCCAATTACTCCAGTCCGTAATCTGCTTTTTCTTTTCTGCTCACGCTGTAAGTATAAGCAAAAAAAAAGCCAATTACTGGCTTTGTTTACATCACATGATCAGCTGTTATTGACTGACAGCTGATCACATGGTAAGGGGCTGGGATTGGCCCCTTACTCTGACCTGTGATTAGCCGAGTCTCATTGACTTTCTGATCACAGAGCATGCCATGCACGCCCCGCCTGGCAGGGCAGCTCATGCTCGGGAGGATGTACATTGACACCCTCCCAGCAATTTAGGCCTGCGCTGTAACCATCTTTCATCTATAGCGCAGTCAGGGAGAGGTTAATTTTTTTTTTCAATTGTTTTTCTTTCTTTCTTTTTTTTACAATTTTTTTTAACACACTGTGACCAGTGTAATACAGTGTTACCATAGTAACAGTACTACTCTGGGGTAGTAGTAGTGATCAGGATTTTTTTTACACATTATGATTGCTTATAGCATTTAATATTGAATTTCATTGGTATAAATAACCTTTTTTAATGAATATAACTGATTGTTGTGATTAGCTATGATTAGCTAGAGCTAATCACATGGTACAGATGGGCTGTGATTGGCCTTATCTGTACCATGCGATCATTGTGGCCAATCACAGTTAGCGACACAATTGTACACAATAGATGGCATGAACGGAAGCCATCCATTGTTAACAACTGTCATGTGACCTGCTGTGCTTGGTCACAGCGATTACATGGTACTGGCAGAAGGCTGGTACAGTGATCTGTCATGGGCGGTGTCTGATGGACACAACACCATTGACAGGCGGTGCCCACAGCGCAGCTGCATGGCCACCTGCAAGTCAAGTGACGAAAGTCACACCTGGGTGTCATTTTGCTACAGGCTTTGTGTATCTGTTCCTTTCAGTTCCTGTGTTGATGAACAGGATAGGAAGTAAGGGTAAATTTCCCTTAAATTTAAAATTGAAGGCACTTTCAGTAATTTAAACGCTTAAGGACTGCCTCATGCCGATGTAAGTCGGCAGAATGGCACGGCTGGGCACAAGCACGTACAGGTACATTGCTCTTTAAGTGCTCAGCCCTGGGTCGCGAGCGCTCCGCCGGCGGTGCACTCACGACCCGGTTCTGAGCTCCGTGGCCGCGGGACCCGCGGACCCGATCGCCGCCGGTGTCCTGCGATCGGGTCACAGGGCTGAAGAACGAGGAGAGGTAAGTGTAAACAAACGTCTCCTTGTGCTTCCTACTGAGGCTGTCACTGATCGTCTGTTCCCTGTTATAGGGAAAGACGATCAGTGATGTCAGACGCCAAGCCACACCCCCTACAGTTAAAAAAAAACACACACACACACTTATCCCCTACACTGCCCCCTAGTGGTTAACCCCGTCACTGCCAGTGACATTTTTACAGTATTCAGTGAATTTTTTTATTGCACTGATTGCTGTATTAATGCCAATGGTCCCAAAAATGTGTCAAAAATGTCCGATGTGTCCACCATAATGTCGCAGTCACAATAAAAATCGCTGATCACCGCCATTACTAGTAAAAAAAATATATTAATAATAATGCCATAAAACTATCCCCTATTTTGTAGACGCTATAACTTTTGCGCAAACCAATCAATAAACGCTTATTGCGATTTATTTTTTTACCAAAAATATGTAGAAGAATACGTATCAGCCTAAACTGAGGAAAAATAATGTTTTTATATATTTTGGGGGGATAATTATTATAGCAAAATGTAAAAAATAATGCTTTTTTGTTTATAGCGCAAAAAAAAAAAACGCAGGGTTGATCAAAAACCACCAAAAGAAAGCTCTATTTGTGGTAAAAAAAAAGGACATCAATTTTGTTTTGGAGCCACGTCGCACGACCGCACGATTGTCAGTTAAAACGACGCAGTGCCGAATCGCAAAAAGGGGCTTGGTCCTTTAGCTGGAAATTGGTCCAGGGCTTAAGTAGTTAAAGTGGTTGTAAACCCTTACATATACCCAGTGAACTGACTGGCCTCAGGTGATACACAGAAATGAAACAAAACCTACATAAGTTGTGCCTGTCTATCTGCAGCTCCCTCTTCTCTACATCTGTTCAAAATGCTGAATTTTAAAGCTTGTCTGAGAGTATGGAAAAATGGGCGGAGAGCTGAAGTTACACTCTGCAGAGCTCAGTGAGGAGAGCCCGGACAGCTGATTGGAGGGAAGGGACACACCTCCTCCACACAGCACACAGGAACAAAGTTGAGACTGTCAATCAGCTGGAAATCACTCCGTCACCTTATTTCTCTTGGTGTCAGGAAAACTTGTCAGAAGTACACACTATAGAGCAGGGGTCTCAAACTGGTGGCCCTCCAGCTGTTGAGAAACTGCAAGTTCCATGAGGCATTGCAAGGCTGACAGTTACAAGCATGACTCCCGCAGGCAGAGGCATGATGGGACTTATAGTTTCGCGACAGCTGGAGGGCCGCCAGTTTGAGACCCCTGCTATAGTGGCATATTTTATGTCTGAGGTTTACAATCATTTTAAAGTGGAGTTCCACCCAAAAATTGAACTTCCGCTTTAAGTGCTGGTGACCCCCTGACATGCCACATTTGGCATGTTATTTTTTGGAGGGGAGCGAGTACCCTGTTTTTACAGGCACCCAGCTCCCACTATATTATATAAACAGAAAAGTCAGTGCTACTACCCATACACCACATACTGTGTATAGCAGAGCTCCTAGGTGCCCGATCCACAGTTGCCGGCTGAGTAGAGTAATGTAGAAAAAATGATCCGCACTCCGGTTGTTGCTCTTAAAATTTCTTCATTTTATTAAATAGCCACAGTGAACAAACACAGATTAAGTCAGTTGACGTGTTTCAGCCTATACGGCCTTAGTCACTCAGCTCCCACTTCCTCCCCTGGCACCGCGGCACCAGAAGGAAGATCACCTCTCCCCACTCCCTCCCTGCAATCTTCTGGGACACATCACTGGCCCCAGAAGATTGCCCGGCCATTCACAGCGTGCACCGCGACATGCGCAGGGCACTCCCAGCTGTGAAGCCATAGCCGGGCTCCCACAGTTAGAATGCCGTCGCCGTGGAGAGGAGGGAGAGAAGAGCGAGGCTTTGTTCACCCACATGGCTGAACAGTGGGACAGGTGAGTGTCTGATTATTAAAAGTCAGCAGCTACATTTTATATTACTGCTGACTTTTAAATAGGTGGACCTCCACTTTAAGTTTTACAAAGCTACCATCCACTGCTATAAAAAAAAAAAAAAGAAACATACAAGGCTTGGATGTCGGACAATTTCTGATGAATCTGCCAAAATCTGAGCCATGGTTGCTGTTGCTACCTCAATACAATAGCTGGCAGGGAAGATTCCTCCACCTTATCTCACTTCCCACTATATCAGGGGTGCCCAACCAGTGGCCCGGGCCCTCTGATGTGGCCCGCGACCTCCTGCTCGGGATGGCGAGTTGGCAAGCCCAGATTGCAGGTTGCCTACTTACCCACCATGCCAGAGCATTAGTGTTGTGAATGAAGCCAGCAGTAGAGTAAGCAAGCAGTTGCGGAGCAGAGCCGTATAATCCAATGCTTACTGTATAGCACCGGCTTCTGTCATAGGTGGAGTGATACCAAATGCACTCTGCCTGGGACAGCACGTTTATTACTAAAATCAGAGTGTATATATGGACATATCTGTTCTGCAGTGGTTACTGGGCTGCTTTTAAACTGATCCACAAGTGTAGCGCAGTGTACCTGTGGCTTACCTGCACTGAGCCATAGACTTCTAGTTTTACCTGTGGGTTTGGTGCACTTTCAGAAAGTGCACCACACCTGCAGGATATGATAGAATTCTATGGCAAAGTACAGCTAACCTGCAGGAAAGCCACGGGTATGGGTAGACTGCAGACCATCAGTGTAAAAGTAGCCTTAGGCCCCTTTAACATGATCTGTCTGACCCAATCGGACCCTCCATTCACCTCCATGGAGTGGCAGATGTAAACAGACTTTTGTCCGTTTACACCTGCCTCCTTCCAATCCGATCTGCTAAAAAAAACGAAAAGTGGATCCGTCTCCTTCTATTTGATCAGATGAGAGGGCCCATAGAGTAGAGTGGGCTGTGTCTGTGTCCGCTTTGCATATGCAGAGTGGACGCAGAACTGTCATCTGCTCATTGTGGCCCACGACTGGTTACTAAGTCGTTTAAGTGGCCCTCGCTCCTCAAAAGGTTGGGCACTATATGAACTCAGGCCTATATTCTTTGTGGACATCAGATGTTAGATTTATATAGCACTTGCTCTCCTTTCATATGTTAATTGGTTATAATAATAATAATCTGTTTGTTTTTTTATAGGACTGATTCCACCTTTTTGGCTTTCTTGAATTGGACACCATTCAGTACAATCATTGTGAGATATACAGAACCTGTATTGCAATGGAGAGTAATATGTTCAGGTTTGATATCTTTTAAGGACTTGTTCCCACCAGCTGCCAAGGATCACTTTTACAGAAATGCCAGGAGCTTGCTGCATAATACTACAAAAAGCTCACGCGAGCTTGTTTTAACTTCTTCTGACTGGACACATCTAAGAGCAATAGAAAATACTTTTTGAATTAAGAATGCAAACTTGAATAGAATTTTTTTTTTAAAAAAACAGAGTTTAGTATCACTTTAAGGGCTTTAATTCTGGAGTGAGTAATTTCTACAATTTCATTTAGGAACTTTTGGACACTTCAGACAGTACTGCCACCTTCTGCTCTTCATGGCACTGAACATACAGTGATAAAATGAACATTAACAAAATTGTCTATACAAACATATATATATATTAGTAAACTCCCAAAAATTGAATATATGTATATTTGTTTGTATAGACAATTTTGTGCGCTTTATATTTACACCTTTTACTATTCATTTTGAAAATTAGTTTCTTCTGCTGTGGAATATTATTTGTTTATCACTAATGATTGTTTCACTATTTATAGGGTGCAGTTTTAGTAAATAACCCCCATTATGTCTTGTTCTGGAGGTAGGAGACTGATATTAAAGCGGGGTTCCACCCTAAAGTGGAACTTCCACTCATTGGAACCCACCCCCCCTCCGGTGTCACAGTTGGCACCTTTCAGGGGGGAGGGGGTGCAGATACCTGTCTAAGACAGGTATTTGCACCCAATTCAGAGCATAGACTCCCATGGGAGTCTATGCTTCTTCCTGTTCCGCTGCACTGTCTGCTGGGACACACACAGGCCCAAGAGACAGCGCGGACCATTCCTATTGTGCTGCGCGACTCGCGCATGCACAGTAGAGAACCGGGAAGCGAAGCTGCAACGCTTCACTTCCTGATTCCCGCACGAGAATGGCGGCGGCAGCAGCTTAGAGCCGAGCGATCGATCGGCCTCGGCTGCCGCCATTGCTGGACCCTGGGACAGGGGAGTGTCCATTTATTAAAAGGCAGCAGCTGTAGTATTTATAGCTGCTAGCTTTTAATATTTTTTTTTCCAGTGCACTCCCTCTTTTTTTAGTAGGTCGGTATCATTTACTATATCTTTTTTTTTAAACTGCACCCTGCAAAATGTGGTGCAGCTCTGCATAGAAACCAATCAGCTTCCCAGTTGTATTGTCAATGCTTAAAGCATATGTAAAGGTTTTTTTTGGTTTTTTTTAAACAAACATGACATACTTACCTTCTCTGTGCAGTTGCTTTTGCACTGAGTGGCCCCAATCCTCCTCTTCTGGGGTCCCTCAGCAGCGCTCCTGGCTCCTCCTCTTCTCAGCAGCGCTCCTGGCTCCTCCTCTTCTCGAGTGCCCCCGTTGGAGAGCTGCTCTCCCTTGGGGCATTCGTGGGGGCGCGGGTTCAGGTAAGTAAAATGGGAGCTCTGGGGGGCTGTTGCATCACAGGAGAATGCAATAAGGTGAAAAACCTTGAAGGTTTACAACCCCTTTATTTGAAGTTAGAAGCTGATGTACAGCTGCAGCAGATTCTGAGCAAATGGTCACTTAGCTTAGTGGATAAAGCAAATCTGTATTTACATTGTCTAATTCTATGAAAGCCAAAAAACACTCAAGTGGTTAAATTTCTCTGCACATGGTTGGATGATTGGAGTAAATGCAGATTTACCTTATTCTCTAAGTTAAACCGAACATTCTCTTCTTTCCAAAATCAACCCCATGGTGTGGTTCACATTTATAGAACAATGTAGTCGATGTGTGATGTAATTAATTGTATTTGCATTGCTTGTACTTGTATTCCTCTATTACAAATAAAGTATCAGCTTGTCATGAAGGGTCAAGATTTATTATGCACTGAGACAGTCATGTTTAGTTACAGGAAACGTGTTCTTTTGTTCATGTTCCTTTTGGATTACCTGGTTACAGCACATATAACAATTATAAAACCTGTTATAAATAATTATATGGAGTGAGATTGCTTAGGGTGGAGAAAGCTTGATTATGAACCCCACACCCTTCATTCTATCCTGTAGATGCTTAATAGTAAAGGTAGCATAAATATACCGTATTTATCAGTGTATAACATGCACAGGCTATAACACGCACCCCGATTTTAGGAGGGAAGTTTAAGGAAAAAAACTTCAATTTTAAATAAAGAACTTTGAAGCAAAATTAGGGTCACAGCTCATCAATGCACCCTGCTCAGTGCTCATCTGCAGCCTCTAAATTGCCCATCAATGCACCCTGCTCAGTGCCCACCTGCAGCCATTAACCTCCCTGGCGGCATGCATGGAAATCTGGCGTTTTATTTTGTAGTCCTGTAATTCTTAGGAATAACGCTCTTAAATCTCTTCAAACCAGAGTCTAGCAGACACCCCGGGTATGATAAAGTTTATAATATAATAAAGAATAATAAAAATTATTCAATAATGTAATCAAATCCTAAAACACTGAAAAAGGGACACTTTTTGGTTACTAGGGACAATCTCCAAATTTCAGGCAGAAAAAACAGTATTTATAATATAAAAGTGCATGCAGGGCACTGCACAGACCACTAGGGACAAAGGGGGTGTGTCATTTTTAATACAGTACTGTAATCTGTAAGATTACGGTATGGTGTGTGTTTTGTGTCTTTTTACTTTTTTGAAATTGCCGTCGTTCTCTGCTCCCGTGTGCCGTAACGTCGCAGGGAACGGAGCTCGGCGGCATTCGGCACTGTGAATCGAGCGGAGGACGGCTCGATCACACAGCGCGGGGGACATCGCTGGATTCAGGGGACAAGGTAAGTAAGTCTCACTGTGTCCTCCCCTGCATCCAGCGATGCGATCCCGAGTCTGGCTCTGGGTTACCACTCCTGCTAGTAAATTCCCAACCCGAGCCAGACTCGGGATTACCGCTAGGGAGGTTAAATTGACCAACAATGCAGCCTGTTCAGTGGCCATCTGCAGCCTATAAATTGACCAATAATGCAGCCTGTTCAGTGCCCACCTGCAGCCTCACCAGTGTTGGGTTATCCCTACTGCCTCTGAGAGAAGAGGAGTGAGCACTGCTGAATTACACAGAGCCGCAATCTCCTGTGTACCCAGCGTTCCGTCACTTACAGCCACGCCCCCTGGCCTTGCTCTATGATAGACAGAACTGTGGCCCAATGCGGGGCTAGGAGGCGTGGCTGTGAGTGACGGAGCGCTGGGTACACAAGAGAACTTGGCTCTGTATAATTCAGCGGCGCTCGCTCCTCTTCCCTCAGAGACAGCAGGGATCCATGTATAACGTGCACCCACGAGTTCCCCTGATGTTAATGGGAAAAATGTGCATGTTATACACCGATAAATACGGTAATAATAATAATAATAATAATAGAAGTTTTTGGTGGTAAAAGCAACAGGAGTAAGTTTGCACTAATTAATTATTTTTAATGGCAATCCTGACTCGCTTTGCAAGCGTTGTCTCACAAGATGAGCAGGATTCAAGCCGCTGGGGTGTGCAGTACCGCATCTGGCCAAAGGTGCGGGGGTGCAGGTGATGCTTGGAGACGCTCGGAGATGCTCGTAAACACTCTGTTCCCGAGCGTCTCCCAGTGTTTCCGAGTGTCTCCGGCACCCTGCCCCTCTGGCCACATGCAAAACTGCATAGAAAAGCAGTGGCTGTGGAACGGATTATCTGAGTTTCTATTATTTTACTATGGGGAAGCTCACTTTTATATACGAGTGCTTTGGATTACAAGCATTCTTCTGGAACGAATTATGCTCGTTATCCGAGGTATTACTGTACATTTATTATTTATGTTAAATATTACAATCCTTGCATATGTCCAGTTGTGGCATGTTCCCTTTAAGGGGGCTGCAGAGAACCCACACCTGGGCTGGCAATACATAACACTCTAATGCCGCGTGCACGCAATCTGACTTTCTGCCAACAAAACTATGGATTTTTGTTTGAAGGTTGTTGGCTCAAACTTTTCTTGCATACACACGGTCACACAATTGTTGGCCAACAATTACGAACGTGGGAACGCGGTGACGTACAAGACATACAATGAGCAGAGAAAAAGGAAGTTCAATAGCCAGTGTGGTTCCTCCCTCTTAACTCCGAGCATGCATGAATTTTTGTGCAACGGACTTGTGTACACACAATCGGAAATCCCGACAACAACGTTTTGTTGGCGGAAAATTTGAGAACCTGCTATCAAACATTTGTTGGTGGAAAGTCCGACAGAAAATGTTCGATGGAGCATACACACGGTAGGGCTTTCCGACAACAAGCTCACAGCCAACATTTCCCGTCCGAAAATCCGACTGCGTGCACGCAGCATATGTTCATTCTGTGTTGCAATAATGGGGGTGTAGAGGCTCCATGTTATCTGAAGTTTTATTATGCAGTTTTATTATGCACAAACCAAGTATAGACCTTCCAATGACTTTATTATAGCCAGTGGAGTGACACCATCATAGTACTAGAGCTTGTAACAGCAAGGGCACTTCTGCAGATATTTAGAAGAAACATATTTAGCCTTGTTCTGTTACATAAATATACAAGAAGATTGGAAATGTGGCATTTATTGGCTCAATTTATAATACTGCTTCTTGTCAAACAGCCGTCTCACCTTGATTGTAATATAAAGCCATTGACCTGACCTTTGTAAACATATGATTGTTATTTTGTAGAAAAGAATGTAATTAAGACAGAAAAGTGAGACCAAGGGAAAGCAGAACCGCTGTAATAATCCACAATATTACATTTTCATGATGATTGAATGTGTTTCATGATGGTTGCTGTGTAGGTTGTGATCTATTTTAATGAACCAGCATAACAGAAAAACACTCTGCTCTACAGGCGCTTTCACATACTTCTTCTTTACAGATGATCCCAAATTAAACAGGCCTTGGAGGTTTTTGGTATTCACATTTTCTAATTTTTGCTAAGAAGGTCTAACAATTGTAAATTATTTTTACATTTCAAGAATGCAGTGATCCATTAAAACCACGTTATGGTTTGGGTCTGATATTCATTGAAGCATTTCCTAAAGATTTCCCATGCTTATGCTATAAATGATACAAAGATATCTCCAAATTCACTGGACGTTTTCTATTCTTAGTTATAATTTTATTATAATTCTGGCACAACTATATGAGGTTGACAGATTTTTGGTGGCAATATTCATTCAGAGGTTTGGATGAATATTTCAAACTTATGTCACATACACACGAGTGGACTTTTCAAGGGACTAGGTCTGACGGTCTTTCCGAGGGACTTTCGGCTGAGTTCCAACGGACTTTCTGAATGAACGGACTTGGCCACACACAATCACACCAAAGTCCGACGGATTCGAACGTGATGACGTACGACCGGACTAGAATAAGGAAGTTCATAGCCAGTAGCCAATAGCTGCCCTAGCGTCGGTTTTTTGTCCGTCAGACTAGCATACACACGAACAGATTTCTCGGTCCGGCAGAGTTCCGGTGGGAAAATTTAAAAAGGTCAAAGGTCCGATGGAGCCCACACACGAACGAATTGTCCGACTGACTCATTCCTTTGCTGTCAAAAAGTCCGATAGTGTGTACGTGGCATAAGAGCTGTTGTCTGATGCTGGCTTCATATAAATTTGAAGTGGAACTCCAGATAAAGCGTGATATTACTCATACAATATAAATCACAGGACTTGTATTCTTAGACCATGGGTTTTATGTTCTCAGCCGATTGGACACTGGTAAAAAAAAAAAATAGGAGTACGCCATATAACCAAATAATATATAGAATCTTTTTACCATCTGAACATTTGGTATATTTGGACAAAACAACTAAGAAAATATTAATTCTTGGTATTAAATGGCATCTGTTACTTTTTTATCATCCTTATCTGAAGTATTATATGTATTCTTCTGAATGTACTGTATTTATGTTGATACTATACTACAAAACTTGCTTTTTATGATTAACCACTTGCCCTCTGGAAGATTTATCCCCCTTTATAACCAGGCCAAATTTGGCGATACGGCACTGTGTTACTTTAAATGACAATTGCGCCGTCATGCAATGCTGTACCCAAACTAAATGTACTTTTTTTCCCCACAAATAAAGCTTTCTTTTGGTGGTATTTGATCACCACTGCAGTTTTTATTTTTGGCACTATAAACAAAAAAGTCCAATAATCTTCATCAATTTTGGCCATTATTATTATACAGGATTTATATACCAGCAACAGTTTGCGCAGCGCTTTAAAACATTAGAGCAGACAGTAAAATTACAATACAAGGAGGATTCAGTGGGTCCTACTCATTAGAGCTTACAATCTAGGAGGAAGGACCAAGTGACAAAAAAGGGCAGCACTGGGTGATGAGCTGATGAAGAAAATAGAAGTGCAGTTGTTTGGGGGAGGCAGGATAGGCTTCTCTGATGAGAAGTTTTCAGGGATCGCCTAAAAGTGGATAGATTTGGCGGCAGTCTGATAGATTGGGGTAGGGGATTCCAGAGGGTGGGAGAGGCTTGGGGGAAGTCCTAGAGGCAAATATTGGAGGATGTGATGAGGAAGATAGAGAGCAGGAGGTCCTGAGAGGAACGAAGAGGACGATTAGGTTGGTATTTAGAGTCTAGGCTAGTGATGTAGCTGGGGGCATAGTTGTGGATGGCTTTGTAACTTATTGTCAGTATTTTGAATTTATTTTGTTGAGTGAGTGGCAACCAATATGTATTCTGCTACATATTTCTGGTTCAAAAAAAATTCCAATAGGCATGTATTGATTGGTTTGTGCAAATGTTATAGCATCTACAAACTATGGGATATTTTTTTATTACTAGTTATGGCGACAATCACGACTTATAGCGGGACTGCGATATTGCTGTAGACGGTCAGGACACCAAATGACTATATTGACACTTTTTTGGTGACCAGTGTCCCTAATACAGTGATCAGTACTAAAAATCATTGTACTAATGGCACTGACTGGGAAGTGGTTAAACATTGGGGGCGATCAAAGGGTTAACTGTGTACCTAACCAATGTTTGTGTACTGTGTGGGAGATGCTTTTACTAGGGGAAGGCATTGATTGCAAGAACATTGGATCAATGCCTTCCCTACTAACAACGGCGATCTGCCTTGTTCACATAAGCAAATTGTTGTCCTGGCTCTCTGCCTAATGATCGGCGGATGCTGGTGAACATCGAGTCTGGGGTACCCACCGATTAGCTCCCGGTTTTTCTAATCACAGTGGGAGCAGGTCGCTGGTGGTGTGCAAGTGCGCCCCAGACCTGAAAGTGTGCGATTATGTACTAGGTACGTGATCTGGTGTAGAGCAGCCACAGTGCCGCAGTATATGTGCGGTGGGTGGTGGTAAAGTGGTTAAGACATTTTTATAATTTTTTGGAAGATTTATAAAACTGCTTATATAGTATATTTTATTATATTACCATTATTCTTACAGATTCAATATAACCTGAAAACTGTTTTTCCAACTATCATCTGATTATTTATAGTATTGGTATTTGATTAGATAGATGGATATAAATGGTGTGTGTGTGTGTGTGTGTGTTTATATATATTGTGGTGGTGTGGTACCCCACTAGTGTATGAATACAGGATTTTCAACCAGGCGGGTTGAGGGGCTCCAGTGTATTTGCTTGTTTGGGAGGAAACTGGCTTTTCAGTTTCCTCATTATTTACTAAAGTCAACTTTGGGACCTGGAGCCCGGGGATTTCTTAGAGATCTGGGTGGGATGAAAACCCCAGTCCTGAGTCCAGATTTCGAGACTCGCTGGCACACTGATTGTTCTGGTGTGTGTGGGCCTGATAGTAGAGTCAGGACCAGGGTTCTGGGCTCCACCCTCCAGAGGAGTCCAGAGAGTGCAGGTGTGCACAGTGAAAGCCAGAGACCCAAGTCTGAGGATCAGAGCATTGAGGGGCTGCTATCTATATGGATGGTGTTGGCAAAGGTATAGTCTGAAGGAGACAGATGAGAGCGTGAAGTGGAAGGCCTGAGCAGCAAGATTCTGCACCCAAGGCTAAGCGAGCCTTAAGAGCCAGGTGGATTGGCATTTTTAATTTGTTATTTTTGGAAGAAGAACCCCTGTGTGGGCAACCAAACGAATGTATGAACTTTCCTTTTTGTTTACTTTCAATAAAAGTGGGCTACCACGCCCTTAAACTAAAGTTCCTGTTGGCTGGGAACTCACTGAAAATGCATCTACCACTGAGCTAGACATGCCCAAATGTCACAATATATATATATATATGTACATTATGTCACATTTTTGTATTTTATTATATCTTTTCATGTGACAACACTGAAGAAATTACACTTTGCTACAATGTAAAGTAGTGAGTGTACAGCTTATATAACAGTGTAAATTTGCTGTCCCCTCAAAATAACTCAACACACAGCCATTATTGTCTAAACCGTAGGCAACAAAAGTGAGTAAACCCCTAAGTGAAAATGTCGAAACTGGGCCCAATTAGCCATTTTTCCTCCCCGGTGTCATGTGACTCGTTAGTGTTACATGGTCTCAGGTGTGAATGGGGAGCAGGTGTGTTAAATTTGGTGTTATCGCTCTCAATCTCTCATACTGGTCACTGGAAGTTCAACATGGCACCTCATGACAAAGAACTCTCTGAGGATCTGAAAAAAATAATTGTTGCTCTACATAAAGATGGCCTAAGCTATAAGAAGCTTGCCAAGACTCTGAAACTGAGCTGTAGCACGGTGGGCAAGACAATACAGTGGTTTAACATCACAGGTTCCACTCAGAACATATCCAGAGGTTGTCTTTGGGAAATAGTCATATGAGTACTGCCAGCATTGCTGCAGAGGTTACAGGGGTGGAGGGGTCAGCCTGACAGTGCTCAGACCATACGCCACACACTGCATCAAGTTGTTCTGCATGTCTGTCGTCCCAGAAGCAAGCCTCTTCTAAAGATGATGCACAAGAAAGCCCACAGTTTGCTGAAGACAAGCAGGACATGAATTACTGGAACCATGCCCTGTGGTCTGAGACCAAGATAAACGTATTTGGTTCAAATGGTGTCAAGCATGTGTGGCAGCAACCAGGTGAGGAGTACAAAGATAAGTGTGTCTTGCCTACAGTCAAGCATGGTGGTGGGAATGTCATGGTCTGGGGCCGCATGAGTGCTGCTGGCATGGGGAGCTACAATTCATTGAGGGAACCATGAATGCGAACATGTACTGTGACATACTGAAGCAGAGCATGATCCCTTCCCTTCAGAGACTGGTCCGCAGGGCAGTATTACAACATGATAAAGACCCCAAACACACCTCCAAGACAACCACTGCCTTGATAAAGAAACTGAGGTTAAATGTGATTGGACTGGCCAAGCATGTCTCCAGACCTAAACCCTATTGAGCATCTGTGGGGCATCCTCATACAGAAGGTGGAGGAGCGCAAGGTCTCTAACATCCACCTGTTCCATGATGTCGTCATGGAGGAGTGGAAGAGGACTCCAGTGGCATCCTGTGAAGCTCTGGTTAACTCCATGCCCAAGAGGGTTAAGGCAGTGCTGGAAAATAATGGTGGCCACACAAAATATTGACACTTTCGGCCCAATTCTGACATTTTCACTTAGGGGTGTACTCACTTTTGTTGCCAGCGCTTTAGACATTAATGGCTGTGTGTTGAGTTATTTTCAGGTGACAGCAAATTTACATTGTTATACAAGCTGTACACTCACTACTTACATTATAGAAAAATGTCATTTCTTCAGTGTTGTCACAAGAAAAGATAAAATATTTACAAAAATATGAGGGGTGTACTCACTTTTGTGAGATACTGTATATAAAAAAAATAGATATTTATTATGTGACAGTATTGTTCCCTGCCATAGTGTATGTCACCCTGGATTCTCAACTAGGCAGGTTGAGGGGCTCTAGAATGCTTATTTTGTTTGGAGGAAACTGATTTCTCAGTTTCCTTGGTGGTTGTTAAAATACGGTTTGGGATCTGAGTGGGATGAAATCTCCAATCCTGGGACCAGGTTTGGGGAATAGCCAGCACACTGATTTTTCAGGTGTGTGTAGAGTCAGGACTAGGGTTTCCCGGCTACACCTTCCCGAGGAGTCCATGGGGGTGTAAGGGAGTAGTCACAAGGGTGCTTGTCTGCACGGTGAAGTCTGATAGAACATACAGAGGGCCCAGGGCTGAAGCAGCAGGGAGCTGCGGGAACGAGTGCCAGGAGAGGTACAGAGTATGCGCGGCACAGAAGTATTGGGACACTGTTTACATGGTCAAGAGGACCGAGGCACAAAGCCTGAGCAGCGGTGCTAACCAGAGAGCGAGGTGGCTCTGTATTTTTTTGTTAATATTATTGCTGTGTAAAGTTGAAACCCCTATGTGAGGATCCTGGATGTACTGTTAAATTTTGTTTAACAAAAGTGGGGCAACAAGCCCTTAAACTGCAGAACTGGTGCAGTTCCCAGTGCAAGTGTGATTTCCAATGCTCACGACGTGCCATTAGGATTAATGGCACCCGCATGCATCCAGTGTGGTTTTCTGTGCAGGTGGAAGAACAGGCCCACAGAGGGACCCACCGGCACAGATGTGAACCAGGCCTTAAAGTGTTATAAACCCAGGACCCTGCATTCACTATATCTGGTCTCCCACAGTACACAGAACATGGAAATCCAAAACATTTTGTAAATATAAACTGCTAAATACCTTTTCTCATCAGCAATATATAACAGCCTTGTGGTTTCTATTAGTGTCAGCTTAAAGCTTGTAGGAGGGGTTTTTATTCTACTCTGGCTGTCCTATGAGGCTGTGAGACCCCTGACATGCTGTCCTGACAGTGCTGATTGTCCCTGTGCTGATCACATGCACCCTCCCAAGAAAGAGAAAACAAACTCTCTAGCAATAGACACCAAACTGAGCATGTGCAGAGTGACTCCAAAGGCACTGTACTATCAGGAGATGGATTGGGGACAGTGGAACAAGAGGAGCGTCAGAGAAGACAGGATCAAACAGCCTTTTTACACAATGATTTAACCCCTTAGGTTCCACAGTGAGTATAGCAAACATGCTTCACTGCACATACAGACTGATTATACTGTTGTGAGTTTAGTAACACTTTAAGGTGTGTAAGGCCTCTCTTCGTTCACATGGGGCGATTACATTTTGTGCCCCATGCAGGGCCATGTTTTATCAAGCACAGGTGTTCCATGCACCCCCATAGCTGCCTATTTGGCTGCACAAACACAGCTACTGCTCCCAATGTGGCATCAATGTGGGTGAACGACCCTGAATGCACCCTGGATGTCATATTGGGACTGGGTCTGTGCAGCAAATGACAGCTACGGGATTGCCTGTTATACATGTCCCTCCCCACATGGCTCTGGACATGGATGTAATTGTTCCGTGTGAGCAAGGCCTAAGAGGGGATGATGTTTTGACAGTGACTCTCCACCGTGGTTAGCAAGCTTTATGGGAACTGAGGGAGCTTTTACACAGCAGAGAGCATGAGGGTAGGAAGTGGGCGAGGAAACAAATCCAAGGGCCTCACTGAAAGTACGCCTTCTGTATTATGCTGTAATAAATTTGAACACAAGGTTAAAAGAATGAAAAAGGCAGTGTGATTGGAGAACGCATAGGTCAGACACAGTGTGAGGTTGACTGTATGTAGCTGTAAATTTTATTAATAGTCATATCCAGTTTAGGGTCCTTTGTGTCCACAATTCACAGCCTAGTCTGTAGCTATCGGTTCACAGGATAAACCGAGGCCTAGCACATTGCAAGTAGATGTTTATAAGTGCACTTAATTACAGGTATTTATGGCAAAGAGCGCTTTAACATATCTCAGGCCCCAAGCGCTGTTCCCAGTATTTCATTGTGCTGCTCTTGTTTGCATCTGCCCTCTATCTGCTTGTTCAGTTCACTGTGTTCATTTGTCTCCCCTCCCCCAACACGTTCCCTTCTCTTCTGCCTGGGACTGACACCTCTGTGCCTCCGAAAAAAACAGACTTGTGTCCTCAGGTAATGCTCAGGTACAGAGTTTCTTTGTAGGTTAGCATGCAAGCCAGCTGTTTTGTTTTTCTGTTTAATAACCTGGCCTGTTTAAGGCACTGAATAGTTAATGATGTTAATATGCAACCAAAGCCTAAAATGTTCTGCTGACATCTAGTGGTGAGCAGAATAAATGCTTCAGAGCTACTTGCTGGCTGCACATTAGCTGTAACTTAGATAGCCTGTGCCATGATCACTGAGCTGTCTGCTGTAGGAGAATGCAAAGTGACACGACTATGATGACAATCTCTTCATGCATTTAGCTGCACCAGAAATGCACAAATACAAACAGGCGCTACATAATCATAGAGACAAAAGAAAAATCATTTTATTATATATACAGTGGGGGTTATTTACTAAAGAAAAATCCACTTTGCACTGCAAGTGCACTTGGAAGTGCAGTCACTGTAGATCCGAGGGGGACATGCAAGGAAAATAAAAAACAGCATTTTAGCTTGTACATGATTGGATGATAAAATCAGCAGAGCTTCCACTCATTTCAGATCTACCCCTGATGCCTTGTACACACGGTAGGACATTCCGACAAAAAAATCCGTCAGATTTTTTATTTTTTTTGTCCTAAACTGGTGTTGCATACACACGGTCAGACAAAGTTGTCGGAAAATCCGATCGTTCAGAACGGGGTGACGTTCATTCACTATGACGGGACTACATTGAGGCTAGTAGCCAATAGCTTTGGTCTCGTAATTGAATCTGAGCATGCGTGGCACTTTGTCCAATCGGAATTCTGTACAAACGATCAGAAAAAGTCTGATCGGATTTTTTTGGCAGAGAATTTGAGATCCTGCTCTCAAATTTTTTCCGTCGGAATTTCCAACGGAAAAATTCCGATAGAGCCCACACATGATCGGATTTTCCGACAATATAATCCGATCGGACCTTTTCCGTCTGAATTTCCGACCGTGTGTACAAGACATTAGATTTACTTTGACTGCACTTCCAAGTGCACTTGCAGTGCAAAATGGATTTGCCTTTCGTAAATAACCCCCTGTATCTCACAAAAATGAGTACACCCCTCACATTTTTGTAAATATTTTATTATATCTTTTCATGTGACAACACTGAAGAAATTATACTTTGCTACAATGTAGAGTGTACAGCTTGTATAAGCCCTTGTACAAACGGTCAGAAATTCTGACCACAAAATCCGTCAGATTTTTTCCGAAACTGGTGTTGCATACACACGGTCGGACAAGGTTGTCGGAAAATCCGATCGTTCGGAACGCGATGACGTTTGTTGGTTACGATGAGACTACGTTCAGGCTAGTAGCCAATAGCTTTGGTCTCGTAATTTGATCTGAGCATGCGTGGCACATTGTCCGATTGGAATTCTCCACAAACGATCGGACAAAGTCCGATCGGATCATGTTGTCGGAAAATTTTATATCCAGCTCTCAAACTTTGTTGGTCGGACATTCCGACGGAAAAAGTCTGATGGAGCCCACACACGGTCGGATTATCTGACAACATGGTCCGATTGGACCTTTTCCAGTCCAGACAGTGTAAATTCGCTGTCCCCTCAAAATATCTCAAGACACAGCCATTAATGTCTAAACTACTGGCAACAAAAGTGAGTACACCCCTAAGTGAAAACGTCCAAATTTGGCCCAAATAGCCAGTGTAGTTAGTGTTACAAGGTCTCAGGTGTGAATGGGGAGCAGGTGTGTTAAATTTGGTGTTATCACTCTCACTCTCTCATACTGGTCACTGGAAGTTCAACATGGCACCTCATGGCAAGGAGCTCTCTGAGGATCTGAAAAAAAAAGAATTGTTGCTCTACATTAACATGGCCTAGGCTATAAGAAGATTGCCAAGACCCTGAAATTGAGCTACAGCATGGTGGCCAAGACCATACAGCAGTTTAATAGGACAGGTTCCACTCAGAACAGGCCTCGCCATGGTCCACCAAAGATGTTGAGTGCACGTGATCAACGTCATATCCAAAGGTTGTCTTTGGGAAATAGACGTATGAGTGCTGCCAGCATTGCCAGCATTGCTGCAGAGGTTGAAGGGGTGGTGGTGGGTCAGCCTGTCAGGGCTCAGATCATTCGCCGCACACTGCATCAAATTGGCCTGCATGGCTGTCGTCCCAGAAGGAAGCCTCTTCTAAAGATGATGCACAAGAAAGCCTGCAAACAGTGTGCTGGACACAAGCAGACTAAGGACATGGATTACTGTCCTGTGATCTTATGAGATAAACTTTTTTGGTTCAGATGGTGTCAACCAGGTGAGGAGTACGAAGACAAGTGTGTCTTGCCTACAGTCAAGCATGGTGGTGGGAATGCAATTTTCTGGGGCTGCATGAGTGCTGCTGGCACTGGGGAGCTACAGTTCATTGAGAAAACCATGAATGCCAACATGTACTGTGACATACTGAAGCAGAGCATGATCCCTCCCTTTGGAGACTGGGTCGCAGCGTAGTATTCCAACATGGTAAAGACCCCAAACACACCTCCAAGATGACCACTGCCTTGCTAAAGAAGCTGATTATAAAGGTAAGGGACTGGCCAAGCATGTTTTCAGACCTAAACTCTATTGAACATCTGTGGGGCATCCTCAAACAGAAGGTGGAGGAGTGCAAGGTCTCCAACATCTACCAGCTCTGTGATGTCATCATGGAGGAGTGGAAGAGGACTTCAGTGGTAACCTGTGAAAATCTGATGAACTCCATGCCCAAGAGGGTTAAGGCAGTGCTGAAAAATATGGTGGCCACACAAAATATTGACCATTCGGGCCCAATTTGGACATTTTCACTCAGGGGTGTACTCACTATTGTTGCCAGTGGTTTAGCTATTAATGGCTGTGTGTTGAGTTATTTTGAGGGACAGCAAATTAATTTAAACTGTTATACAAGCTGTACACTCACTACTTTACATTGTAGCAAAGTGCAATTTCTTCAGTGTTGTTACATGAAAAGATAATAAAATATTTACAAAAATGTGAGGGGTGTACTCACGTTTGTGAGATACTGCATATATATATATATATATATATATATATATATATATATATATATATATATATATATATATATATATATATATATACTGCCAGAGACCCTAGTGAATAAAATGGTGATCGTTGCAATATTTTATGTCACACTGTATTTTGCACAGCGGTCTTTCAAATGCAATTTTTTTTTGAAGAAATACACTTTCATGAATAATAAACAAAAAAAAAAAACAGTAAAGTTAGCCCAATTTTTTGGTATAATGTGAAAGATGATGAGTAAATTGATACATAACATCATTTAAAACTGTACGCGCTCATGAAATGGTAACAAACTACGGTACCTAAAAATCTTCATAGGCGACGCTTTAAAATCCAGGTTACCAGTTTAGAGTTACAGAGGAGGTCTTGTGCTGGAATTATTGCTCTCGCTCTTACGATTGCGCCGATACCTCACATTTGTGGTTTGAGCACTGTTTACATTTGCATGTGCGACTTCACTTCTGCACTCGAGCTTGAAGGGATGGGGCAATTAAATTTATTTTTTATTATTTATTTTTTAAACTGTCCTGTTAAAAAAAAAGTGTGATCACTTTTATTGCTGTTGTAAACATCCCTTGTGACAGTAATAGGCAGTGATAGGTACTCTTTATGAAGGGATCTGGGGTCTATAAGACCTCAAATCCCTCCTTTGCACATAAAAGCATTCAAATGCCAAGTTTGGCTGTTTTGAATACTGTAATTGTTTTAAATCTGGCACCTGTAAGGCTTTAGTAAACTGGAAGTAATGTCAAGACATCACTTCCGGGTTACTAGATCCAAGACCTTATCAAAGCCAATTGCGGTCTTGTTCGGGCCTCTGGCCCACCGGCAGACGTGCTAGCTGGTCGCTCGGGCCTCCTGGTGGGACGGGATTGAACCTGGGCGAGCTGCGAAAGGCAGTGGGAGGGTAGAAGGTCCACTCCTACTGCTTGTGATAACAATCGAGGGTCTGCTTAGCTGCATCGATTGCTTTCATAAGAAAGCCAACCATCGGCTCTGCAAAGACGGTAATGGAGTGCTGCCTGGAGCTGCAGGCATCACTCCGGTAAAACCCCTTGAAGCCGCAGGCCACATATTGGCCTAATGTCGACATGCAGGGGTTAAAGAATTGAATACAAATATATATTTTAATTTTTTTTTAACATACTGTCACCAGTCAGTATCCCATATCACTGCCACACCAGTCATATGATGATGCTTTACTGCACTGGTGAGATATGTTAAAAAAAATGTATTTCATTTCTTTATTTTCCAAAAAATCTGGACAAAAAATTACAACTTCAAAAAACTTGCTATGCCTCTTATTAAATACCTCCAACTGTCTGCTTTAAAAAAGGGGGTCATTTGGGGGATATTTGTACTGTCCTGACATTTTAAGGGCCTCAAGAAATGAGATAGTCAGTACATCAGGATTGATCCGTTTTCAAATATATATACCATAGTCTGTAGACGCGATTATTTTCACACAAACCAATTAATATACACTTATTGGGATCTTTTTTTTACCAAAGACATGTAGCAGACATTTTGGCATAAATTTATGAAAAAACTTGATTTTATTGAGCATGTTTTATAACAGAAAGTAGAATATATTTATTTTATTTTATATTTATTTATTTTTTCTCAAAACTGTTTTTCTTTACATAGCAAAAAATAAAAAACCCAGTAGTGAGACCAAAACCAAAGAAAAGCCGTATTTAGGTGAAAAAAATAAAATAAAATTTCATTTGGGTATAGTGTTGCATGACTGCACAATTGCCAGTTAAAGTAGCACAGTTCTGAATAGCAAAAAAACAGCCATAACATGGGGGTAAAACCTTCCAGAGGTCAAGTGGTTAAGGGTTAGCATTTCAAGAGCTACAGTACATAAATACAGCCCTGAAGGAAATCACAAATTTAGATGCCATCACTTCATGGGTAATATTTCTTTAAATTATAATAAAATCAGTTTTTTAAACTTCAACCACAAAACATAACAAGTATAATATTTATCAATGAGTTTTCATCTTTCGCCCATGAGACGAAAAGAGTCTATTTCATGTTGCCATTCATAACGGGGACTTGTTTTACTTTGATTCTGTGTCCGGGGGTCAAAGTCCTGCATGCTGCATCTACGATGTGATTTCATGAAAACACACAGCGGCAAAAACGCAGCGCACACATGTAAACCCGGCCTTAGGATCTGATTTATTAAGGACGAACACTGGCACATTCATTTTGCACGAGCGAGCAAATTATATCCTCATTGGATTTACTATGTCCTGCTATGCATGCAGACATATGGGCACAAGCTCCAGATTACATGTGGTGACTTTACTAATAAGTGTGGTTATCCATGGAATGTACGCCTCAGCATCCAAATGTTCTCCGGCTATATGGTGGTGTGTCAAAAATAAAAATATTATTTTTTGTAATGTTTATGTCTCTATGTGAATCACTGTTAGGGACTTTACATGTGCATCTCATGTAGGAACAAAACCACACAAAGTGCCTACTGATCTCATTAACCACTTGAGTACCAGCCTGTGTAAACCCCACCACTAGTTTGACCAACAATACATGATCATGCAACACTGTACTCAAATTATTTTTTTTTTTAGATAGAGTTTTATTTTGGCAGCATTTAAAAATCACTTTTTTTATTATATAAAAGAAAACAATTAAAAAAAAATTCTCCCTTTATGTTATAAAACATATTAAATAAAAATGCCAAAACAGTAAAAACACCCTCAAATGGCTTTAAAAGATAAATAAAAAAAGTAGACATTACAAAGTGAACTCATTTTTTGCCAAAATTTTCAGGAATGAAGAAACCTGCTAGTATTGAGGTGCTTATAATATGGAACTTGGTGATGGTGTTCTAGATACTGTGCATCATTAATGTAAAGGTCATACACAGGGGGAGCAGATGAAGGGGTTAAAGTGGTATTAAAGCTTTGTTTACAAAAAAAACTAAAATAACAAACATTATAATTACCTCCTCTGTGCAATGGTTTTTCACAGAGCAGCTCCAATCTCCTTCTTTTTGGGTTCCATGCCACAGAACTTGGCTTCTCTCCCTCAAGCAGTGCCACTAGAGAAAGTCGCTTGCCCTGTGGGCACCGCTGCATGCTCACTCCTGAGCTCTATGCTTTGATAAGAGACGTTGCACACAAAACATGTAAAAAAAACTTCAGCCTTTAGTACAACTTTGGTGGGCGACTACAGAACTTTTTCCGGGGGGGGCATCATTTTAAGGCTATCCATGCTCCGCCCATTTTCGACAATCCCATGAAAATCTTTCCACTGGAAAGATATGTGTGTTATATAAGAGATAATTAATTTTCACTTTGTATTGGAAGTTACCCAGGCGGCTGTGTACCGTGCCTAGAGAATGTACATCTTTTTACATTGTAATACATCTGTTGTGGCCATATTTTGATCTTCATACTGTCACTGTATAGGCTGATTTTCATCAAGATCAAAATATGGCAACAACAGATGTATTGCAATGTAAAAAGATGTACATTCTCTAGGCTATATGGGCATGGTATGCAGCCAACTGAGTAACCTCCAATCCAATACAAAGTGATAAGTGAAGATGAATTATCTCTTAAACTGTACACACACACACATCTTTCCAGCAAATTGCAATTATAGCTAAGCTCAGCTGTCCCACTTTCCAAGCAAAGCAATATATTATTGTATATAAAAATGCTCCTGAGTCTTGCTGTTACTCGTGGTTCTTCATTGTGTATGCCTCAGTATTTTCTGTCTGTTATGATGATCTCCTAAGCCGAGGGCAGCACACTGGCAGGCGGCAGTGTATCACTGACTCTGACTCGGCCACATGAGTGGGCGGGGCCAGCTCAGCGCTGGCTGGATCTACACAACGCAAGCATGCTAGCAGCCAATGACTGGAATGGAGCGGCCGAGGTGAGCATCACATTGGATGATAGGGCTGGGGTGAGGGGGGACGTCAGATGATAGATGCCAGAGTCTCAGAGACAAAGAGAGCAGCCAGTGGACTCAGAAAAAAGAATGCAGCATGGCGGGGGCCCCTGCTGGCTGCTGCAACACCTTGACGATTCCAGGGGGGGGCACTTGACCCCCCTTGCCCCTCCTGCGGACACCCATGGTTTAGGTTACATACAGTGGGAAGTTGAAGAAGAGAGGGTTAACATGCAGAAAAGGAAGGCGAAGGCATTAACATATTCTTGGGGGCTAAGAATATGCATGCATCATACATACTAGGTGAAGTACAACTGGGGGAATCCATAGAGGAGAAGGATCTGGGGGTTTTGGTAGATCATAAGCTCAATAATAGCATGCAATGCCAAGCTGTGGTTTTCAAAGTGAGCAAAGACCTTTCTTGTATTAAGCGATGTATAGACTCCAGAGGGAGAGATATCATTATACCCCTGTAAAAATCATTACTAAGACCTCATCTGGAATATGCAGTTCAGTTTTGGGCACCAGTTCACATAAAAGGATATTGGGGAATTGGAGAAAGTGCAGAGAAGAGTGACCAAACTGATAAGAGGCATGGAGGAACTCCGCTATGAGGAAAGATTAGAGGAACTAAATCTATTCCCTCTTGAGAAGAGGAGATTAAGAGCTGGTTCACACAGGGGCGACTTATCAGGCAACTTAGGCGCCTGACAAGTCGCGTATGGTTCTTTAGTATGGAACCGTTCTAATAGGAGCGATTCATGTCACTCCGACTTAGAAAAAAGGTTCCTGTACTACTTTTGGGGCGACTTCAGGTGACTTGCATTGACTTCTATACAGAAGTCATTTTGCAAGCCGCCGCTGAATTTGTGTGCAGGTCGCCTGAGGCAGTCGCGCTGCAAGTCATGCTGCCCCTGTGTGAACCGACTCTAAGGGGGATATGATCAACAAGTACAAATGCATAAGTGGTCCATATGGTGAACTTGGTATTGAGTTATTAATTTTAAGGTCATCACAGAGGACAAGGAGTCACTCCTTACGTCTAGAGGAAAAAAGATTTCCTCTCCAAATACAGAAAGGTTTCTTCACAGTAAGAGCTGTGAAAATGTGGACTAGACTCCCTCCAGAGGTGGTTCTGGCTAGCTCAGTAGTTTGCTTTAAAAAAGGCCTGAATTCTTTCTTAAATGTACATATTATAAGTGGGTACTAACATATATAGGTAAAGTTGATCCAGGGAAAATCCGCTTGCCTCTCGAGTGATCAGGAAGAAATTTTTTTCCCCTGCTGTAGCAAATTGGAGTAAGTTTTGCTGGGGTTTTTCACCTTCTTCTGGATCAACTGTGGGCGAAGGATTTAGTGTATGGGATATTATTATTATTATTATTTTTTGGTAGAACTAGATTGATTTGAATCTTTTTTCAACCTGACTAACTATATGTAACATACAGAGACAGAACGGATATGAGATGCACAGGAGGGATGTGTGTGAAAGGGTTAAAAAACGATCCCACAATGAAGTAAATTACACACCCACCTCCCCTGCTGCTCACCTCCGTCCTATGATCTCTTCATTCAATAATTTCACAACAGAGAAAGGGACGGGCTCTCAAAAGTAAACAAGGGCAGTGTTTACATTTGTTATTGCTGTGATTGGCCATCACACGGATCACAAGGCGCAGAGCTACTTTGATTGCTACTTTGCATTTACCTGTAATCTGCACTGTCCAATGACAGCTTGATCGCATTCAATCAACAAATGCAATGCCCACCTGTGCATGTTTTCTGAAACATTTATAAATTATTATAGCTTAGTGCTGAAATAGAGCAGCATTACTAGTATCTATACCATCCTCAAAGCTTTAAAACTTGGCCATAGCCCTTTAAGGGTTTGTTCTCTCTTGCTGAAAAGTGATTTGCAGTGGATTGCTTTTTGCTTTTCAGAGGGTGTTTGAGAGGCAGTGAGAATGTGATACATCATCTCCTCACTGCCTGAACCCCTGTTCCACAACCATATGCATTGCATGCAGTTGCGGTGCGGCCCCTTAAATGAGTCATGTTTAACAAGCATGCAACATGTGGTTACATTTTTTAATGGCATATGTACGGCCCTGAGTAGCTGCATGCCCTTCTTCAGGTGGGTGGTTAGGAGGTGGAAAAAAACTGCTTTTGCGGCCCCCTGCCGAGCCACGTGAACAAGTCTAAATTCTCCCCAGCCTCCTATTGGTCATCGTAGTTATGAGCAGCCTCAATGAACAACAGGGAGGTGCAAGAGGTGGGAGCAGAGGCAAGCTCAATATTTACAGCACATAAGTGAATGATCACACACAATCTACATAAGCATTCCCTGCAGTTCCCCCTAATAATCCATAACAATCACATAACTACCCTCAATACAATAATCAAAGACTGGTTAGTATAGCTTAAAGTGGTTGTAAACCCTTTACAACCACTTTTTACTACAGACAAGCCTATAATATCCTAAACCTACATGATATCCCAGTATTTTCATGTGCCAACGTCATCGGCACATGCACAGTTAAGCAAACTGGAGCAATGACACGTACGTGCCGTTGCGTCAGTTAGACTGTATCGTTACCGGTAGCACCCGCGGGAGTGACATCATCGCGGCTCCGGCCAATAAAAGCACCAGAGCTGTCGTAGCCGGAAGTAACCCCCGGGAGCAATGTTGACCACCGGAGCGGTGAATGAGGACTACTGCGGGGGCTTCGATCTCAGGTAAGTAATTCATAATGAGCTAGTATGCTATGCATCATAGCTCATTATGCCTTTGTCTTGCAGGGTTTTTTTTTTTTGGGGGGGGGGGATTTTGTTAAGGGTTTACAACCACTTTAATGGCACTTCTGGCCCCTTTCACACTGGTATGCTTTTGCCGTGCATTTCCAGGGTGGCAAAAGTATGTGACAACTATTCCCCTATGCAACTGTTCATAATTCAGGTGTGCTGCACTTTGAAAAGTCCTGCATACTGCTACTTTGGTGCCATTTTTCAAAAGGGTACCTTCCATTGTAAGTCAATGAGAATGCATTCAAGTGTTACTAAACCCAGGACCCTGCATTCACTATATCTGGTCTTCCACAGTAGTACACAGAATATGGAATGCATCAGCAGATGGCTTGGGGCAGTGGAAGAAGGGGAGGAACAGAGAAGCATCCTTTTTACACAATGCAGAAGATGTACCCTTTAGTTTACCCCTTTACTGCATATACAGACTAGTTCTACTGTTGTGGGTGTTAAGAGTAATATAGGCATGGTTAGAGGGATTAGGGTAAGGCAGTAAAAATATTGACAAGGATAGAACACCACATGACACTAGATTCAGTCTGTGCTCTTCATTATCAACAGATACAATGCTGGAAGAAGAAAACCAATGCACAGAGTGCACAAGGTAGCATTTCCATATCCTTGGACTGATCAGCAATCAATTTGCTTCCTCTCTCACCAGCCAACCTTATATACAGAGATCTATAATTCCTTATGCTTACTCACACGTTTCAGTGCATTAACCTCCTCACTCCACTTTCCTTGCAACAAGCAGATCTCCGAGTTCTTGTGCTGAAACAATACTTTCCCTAACCAGTCACTCTGTATCCTTGACTTCAATTTTAACACACTTCTGTTTCAGATCATAAATGATCTCTGTTGAAAGAAGGGCACTAAAACGGCTCAGCTCACAAAATCTGCACTTGACTTGCATAATAATTGTAATATATTACCCCGTGCGATGCAAACCTGGACTAGAAGAGCCATTTCCTCTGTCAGTCTAGCTCTGTCCTCTCACTGACAAGTGAGACTGCTGGACAGGTTTTAGCCATATTTCAGGCAGTAGAGTATGTCTCATACAGGGATATACAGAACCAACTAATAAATTAAGTTGTGAAGGTTCACTACTACAGAAAGAATTATATTTATTGTTCCTAATGGACACGTGACCCTATAAAAACACCATAATCTAAATTGCGTAAACCTTTTTCATGATTTTCAAGTGCTAGGAGACAATAAAATGAATTTATGTGTATGATACTTTGGTCAAACGATAGGAGGCTAAGTAGGGCTCTCCCGAGTAGTCTCTGGTAATTTCATTAGCCTATCCAAAACGGATTAGAACATGTCATGGGTTAAAATGATGCACCATAAATGTTGGATTTTATTTGATAAGTTCTGACACTGAACTGCCACAAACATTGTTATGATCAGTAGTCGTATACAAGTGGTAGTTTGTATCAGGTAACGTATATGTGTATGCCTATAGAGATATCAGTAAGAGTGCTCCAATCACTGGCCTGCCACTGAGGAAGAAAATAGTGAATGGATGAGGAAATTCATCCCAGCTAATCAATCCTTCTTGACCATCAAGCATCAAGAAAGGCCTTCAGACAGCTAGACATTTCTAAATCTGATATAATTGGCAAATACATTACCCTGAAGCTTGGCTCCAGATCTTTTTTGCACCCAGTTTCCACATCATCAGGTGCTAGCTCTCTCCTCAGCCCATCAACAGCCTCAACATCATGTCATACAAACAGTGCCAGGACAAGATCATCCAGTGCCCCGTGCAAAGATGGCAAATTGCGCCCCCCCCCTTCATTATGTGTGAGATTATGAGGAGGAGGGGGAGAGAAAGCACAGCCCACACCTCCTCCTGGCTCTCTCCTTGCTGCTTCCAGCTCTGGGCTGACAGAAGTAACGATGGCACTGTTACTACTTTCGTCAGCCTTATAGTAGAAGGAATTTGTGGTGCCTGCCATCCCTACAAGACACGATGTGCCCAGGGTAGCCGGCCCTTCTGCCTACCCCTTGTCCGGTCCATGCATACAAATAAATAAATGGAGGAAACACTTTGAAATCCCACATTGCAATCAATTCTATCGAGCTTAAAGTCTGTACACAATTGACCTGAGCTCCTGTCTTTTATTCATGAGTGAACGTGCCAGATGGAATAGCCCATTTGGGTTATGAGTGGTCTCAATAAACTTGTTTGTGGTATTGTATTTCAGAGTGTAGCCTTCGTATTATTATTATTATTATACAGGATTTATATAGCGCCAACAGGTTATAGCGCTTTACAACATGGGGGCAGATAATACAGTTTCAATACAGGAGGGATCAGAGGGCCCTGCTCATTAGAACTTACAATCTAGAAGGGAAGGTCAAGTGGAACTAAAGGTAATAATCGTGGGGATGATATCTTTGTTAATATGGCATAAATTGCAAATGTTATGTCTACAGGTACCTTCAGCCATGGTGGAAAGTGTAGATGGTGCCAAAATATTGTTCACTGACTTGAATGGGGAGTAAGCCATAGAGTATGGAGTAAGTAAGCCATAGACTCCAGACGATGGAGACTGTGAAAATCCTACTGCTCTCAGGCATTCAAAAATGGTTTGATTTGTCATGGTTTCTGACATCTAATTTCAATGGGAACCCTTACAATACAATTTAGTTTAGTTTATAACAGCCTTTCTGAACCTTTTTAATATGGAGGAACCCTTGAAATAACTTTCGGGTCTTAGGGAACCGCTGGCAAGATTACTTTATTCACAACTCATGGTACATTAGCATGGTGATCAGTGGGAAGAATGCTCCTTACATTGGTGATCACTGGGAGGAATGCCCCCTTTATGGAAAGGTAAAAACATTACTGGTGCCAGTGGTAACTTATCCAAATGCGGAAATAGTTGATTGCACCAGGAACCCCTAGAAACCCCTGGAAGAAACGTAAGGGTTCCATGGTACCCTGGTTGATAAAGGTTTGCCTATACAATACATAGGAATGTAACAGTTACAGGACTATGAAGTATGTAGACCAAAGCTATATGCATGAAGAAAAACAGTGTACATGTGTCCAGCAACCATCTATCCTGAAATATTGGATTCATGGATGTAAAGAGATTGGAAAACTCTGAGTTCTAATAAACTAGTAAAAAGCCCACTTGAATCCATTTCCTGTTCTGCTTATGATACATGTTCTAGGAAATAGCTTGTACTAAAATCAGCTGTTTAATATGAAGTTTGTTATGTACAGGTACTGTATGTGTTCAATAAAACATCACTACTCGATGAAAGATTACAACTTTCTTAGATCAACTGTATTTAGATTTAATTATCCTGATAGAGATCCATCTGTCAACATTTACCAATAATTAAGACAGATTTACCACACCCCAATTTTTTACAAGAGTAGTAACTTACCAACTATACACTGTGCAAGCTTTTAAAAAACAATAGCCATGTCTGTTCTATGGCAATACAAAATCAAATCAAAACTAGTATAATAATTAAAAAAGTATAATAAAAACCGGCATTCGGGCCGTGAGCATGTTACTAGGTTTGGCAGAAGCTGGGCATTTGGCCGGCTTCTGTCAGATGAACATGCTGGAAAGCCAACAGTCGACTGGCTCCCGATCTAGAGTGTTCTGATGGGGGAGATTGCTGTACTAACAGTGGATTGCTAGTACAGCGACTCCGATTAAAGCTGTCAGTTTTTTTATTTTTTTTTTATTGAACCTGATGGGTTAGATGAAATAAATTTGTTAATGTACTAGGCTTTACCCACATATTTATCTTTAGAAACCAAAAAGGAGGGGCTCATTGTATAATTTTGTTTTGTTTTGGAGCTTTACAGTAGGAAAAGGGTAGACACCCTGATTTCCCCTGATTTGTTGTTGTGCAGATCTAGAAGTGATCCAGAAGCAAAGTGAGAAATAAACCCATCTATGACAGCTGTAAAAAAAAAAAAAAACAGATATACCTATTAGAAATTTTGTTCCATACTGAACTGTTAAAACTGTTACTGTTTGGATTTTCCTTCCCTTATTATCTAGTGAAGGTGGATCTCCAAACTGACTCTTAAGCCCCATATGCATCAGATTTTCTGCTGATTTTTGTCTTCAGATTTAACAAACCCATGTAATGCAAGGCTTGCCTGATTGCATCCTCATATTATATGGTTTTGGTAAATCTGAAGGAAAAAATCTGCAGAAAATCTGATGCGTATGGGGCTTTACTTTTCTCCAAACCGGCCAAACGCTGGAAAAAAAAGTTTGGGAGGATTTCTACTTTAATCAGTTATGGACACTGGACATAATACACATGTCACAGAAGTACACGGGTATATGTAGTATGTCCTGTCCATTTGTCCCACTGCTGCTTCCCCTCCATAGACACATGTATGAGATACAGAGATATAAAGTAGCATATGTGGGGATCTGAATAGGATATCAGTTAAACAAATTTGACAAGTAAAAAAAATCCTAACCTTAAAGTAGAACCATGGGTAAAACTATTTTTTTCATTTTGGATAGAGTAAGTGGGGGTTACAACCCCTGTCACATTTTTTTTGCCATCTCGGTCCCATTGCAGAGATTTCCCTTCACTTCCTGTCCCATAGCCGAACAGGAAGTGAGAAAAGAAATCCCTACAAATTAAGGGCATTTTTTGGGAACCCCCAGGTCACCAGAACTAGTGTTCTCACTGGAAGATTTCCCCTCTATTACTTTTCTGGGGACAACCCAATTTGGGATTTTCTTTTACTTTCACTTTTAATGATAATGGTAAACAGGACAAATAGAGAAGGTGGATCTCCCTAATGGGGGCACAGACAGCAATAAAAACTAACAGATGTTCTAATCCCTCTCCACGCTATCCAAAACGAAAAAAAAAATAGTCTTGCCATTAGTTATACTTTAAAGGAGAAGTAGGGCCAAAGCTCTTTTGGCCCTACTTTTTCCTGTGGGTAACACGAGTGCACTAAACACGATCTGCTAAAGTCCGAATTCAGCTGACATCGCTCAACCAGTCTAGACTCTGGAGAGAAGTTGACTTTAATGTCGGGATCCACCCAGATGCCTAGACTGGCTGCTGAGAGCCTGAGTTGGCCACTCCCCCTCCATAGCAGAGTGCTCCAGTAAATGCTGGAGTGGCAGAGAAAAGAGTTGGTGACTGACAATCACGATGACCAAGAAATTTTTAAATCGCTCAGTTCTGGATGTAGAGGCTGCGGGGGACAACTGCAGCTGGGATCAGTGCTGCAGCCATTTAGGTGAGTATGATTGTTTGTTATTTTCAATTCCCACACTTTTCGTTTAAATGTATTCCTATTTGTCAATTTATAAACCAGTTCTGATTCCACCATCTAACCATTGCAAGTGTGATCTCTATTAGAGATTCAGTTGTGCTGAGATAGCTATCACTTACAATCTTAGTAGCATTGGCAGACAGTGACTTGCTCCAAAAGACATCTTGCATATTATAGAAAGCTTTAATCAAAAAACTATTGTATGTCTAGCTCCAGCAATTATACTGTATGTGCTCAGAATGTAAACTAAAGACACACTAAAAAGAGGATGGGACTAGCTATAAAGAACATTTCCTAGCTATGGAGTGAGGAAGGGACAACATTATTCAAAGACAAGCAAACATACAATCCATGTGCAACATGATATAACCCTTAATTTACCCTAAAGAGACCACAGGCAGAGCGGGGATCTGCCAGTGTAAACAGATCCCCGTTCTGTCAGGGGAGTAGAGTAAGATAGTCTGTTCCTAGTGATTAGGGGTAAAGGACTACGCAAAGCCGCAGATGGATTCTGGTGGCAAGAAAGCGCCCTGAGGCTATTCAGTTCGCATAGGTAGCGCTATACAAGTCACTCACTCACTCATTAGGAACAGCTATTTTAGAAAGGTATTTCTAATGTATTTTTAAATCTACACAAACATGTTTTGCCTTTTTTTTCTATTTTAAACTGAATGGGTTGTTTTACAAGGTGATGGTTTAAAATCACTCTAACTACTTCCCCGACCAGCCACCGCAGATGTACTGCGGCAGATTGGCTCTCCTGCGCGAATTGCTGTCATTGTACTTCAGGTGCATACCCGGCGATCTGTGGGTGCACATGCCTATTCTCTAGTGGGGAACCAATTAGCGGGTCCGGCGTACTCGATGTCTGTGGGCCACCCACGATCGCTCCACAGAGAGGCAGAACGGGGATCTGCCAGTGTAAACAAACAGATCCCTGTTCTGTCAGGGGAGTAGAGTGAGATTGTCTGTTCCTAGTGATTAAAGCGGTTGTATAGTCTATTTTTTTACTTTTACCTACAGGTAAGCCTATAAGCCTGTGTCATTTATACAGTAATTAGTAATCATTTCTATAGCAATGATCGATTTATAAATGTCACTGGTCCCAAAAAAGTGTCAAAAGTGTCTGATCTGTCTGCCGCAATGTCGCAGTCCTGCTAAAAATCAATCCATTACGAGTAAAAAAAAATAATAAAAATGCCATAAATATATCACCTATTTTGTAGATGCTATCATTTTTGTGCAAACCATTCAATATATGTTTATTGTGATTTTTTTTTACTAAAAATATGTAGATGACCTAAACTAAGGAAGAAATTAGTTTTTTTTACTTTTTTGGGATATTTATTATAGCAAAAAGTAAAAAATATTGTTTTTGTTTTTCAAAAGTTTATAGCAAAAAAAAAATGAAAGAGGTGGTCAAATACCACCAAAAGAAAGCTCTATTTGTGGGAAAAAAGAACATCAATTTCATTTTGGTAAAATGTGGCACAACCGCGCAATTGGCGGTTAAAGTGACGCAGTGCCGTATTGCAAAAAATGGCTTGGTCAATAACCACTTATGGGCCGTCGCACACAGATATACGTCCTAACATTGAAGAGCTGTGATAACCCTGGTATCCTCTTCTTCGGCCGGCGGTCCGCATTCAGGTAAAAGTGGTCTCTATGGTGGATTCGCCGCTAGATCACTTTTAACAGTGGTGGGAGAGGGGCTCTCCCTCCCGCTGAGCTCCGTTGCCCTCTGCCACTTACCGGAGCTGTCGGCAGTGGCGGAGGCGATCGATCCTTTCACATGCTGGGTAAGGAGACGAGTGAGGGGAAGATGCCTCCCACCCGTCTTCATACCATTGCAGTGCAGAAGCGACGTCAAAACGTCACATCCGCCCATAGCTCTTAAAGGTCCATATTTTTTCAACTTTTCTAAATAAAATGTTTTTATTGCATTTTTGTGTAAATATGAGATCTGAGGTCTTTTTGACCCCAGATCTCACATTTAAGAGGACCTGTCATGCTTTTCTTCGATTACAAGGGATGTTTACATTCCTTGTAATAGGAATAAAAGTGACACAATTTTTTTTAAAGAACAGTGTAAACAGTGTAAAAATAAAAGTAAAATAAATAATAATAAAAAACGGCCGAGCTCACGTGCAGAAGCAAACGCATACATGAGTAGCGCCGGCAAGGAAAATGGTGTTCAAACCACAGATGTGAGGTATCGCCGCGATAAGTAGAGCAAGAGCAATAATTCCAGCCCTAGGTCACCTCTGTAGCTCAAAACATGCAACCTGTAGAATTTTTTAACCGTCACCTATGGAGATTTTTAAGGGTAAATGTTTGTCCCCATTCCACGAGCGGGGACAATTTTGAAGCGTGACATGTTTTATAGTTTCATAGTTAGTAAGGTTGAATAAAGACACCAGTCCATCCAGTTCAACCTGAGTGAGTGTCTACAATAGACCCTATCCCTGTACATTGCACACTCACATTGGTCCCTACCCTCAAGGCGCCCACAATCCAAGGTCCCCATTCATATACTAGGGCCAATTTTAGACAGAAGCCAATTAACCTACCTGCATGTCTTTGGATTGTGGGAGGAAACCGGAGTACCCAGAGGAAACCCACGCAGGCACAGGGAGAACATGCAAACTCCAGGCAGGTAGTGTCGTGGTTGGGATTTGAACCAGCAACCCTTCTTACTGCTAGGTGAGAGTGCTAACCACTACACCACTGTTGGATATCAATTTACTCGGCGTAACATTATCTTTCACAATATAAAAAAAATTGGGCTAACTTTACTGTTGTCTAATTTTTTTAATTCAAAAAAGTTTATTTTTTCCAAAAAAGTGCGCTTGTAAGACCGAAAATACAGTGTGACAGAAAGTATTGCAACGACGGCCATTTTATTCTCTAGGGTGTTGGGGGAAAAAATGTATAATGTTTGGGGGTTCTAAGTAATTTTCTAGCAAAAAAAAAAACAGTTTTTAACTTGTAAACAACAAACCTCAAAGTGGCTCGGTCCTTAAGTGGTTAAGGGGGTAAATCCTTCTGGTCCTTAAATGGTTAAGACTTGACATGTTGGGTGTCAATTTACTCATTGTAGCCTTTTCTTTAGTTTAAAAAAAATAGAAGTAATATATCATGTTTGTATGCAAAATTAACTTTAGCATGCTTTACAAAAAAAATTGTATTTGATAAATGTGTGTGCTAAAATCATGTGACAGAAATTTGCAACTACCATAATTTTATTCTCCAGTGTCACAAAATATATACTGTTCTGGTGGGGTTAACTAATCTTCAGGCCTAAAATTGGGTGGCCGCCCCAGTAGACAAGTGGTTAAAAGCTGCTATATGCAGCGGAAAAAATGTTTTACCGTTCCTTTCAGCAGAATCTCTTATGTGAGGAGAGGGATGCTGAAAGGGGTGTTTCACTGCAAAAGTGAGAAATATGACCTCATTTCCTCAATTCATACAAAATAAGGTAATGAGGGTCACTTTCCCAGCAGTACACAGCCGTCACTGGTGTTATTTTTAGTAATAGCGCTCCTTTAACCCCGCTCAAAGCATGTCTGGCTTTGCTAACAGTCCAGAGGACAGGACATTGAGGATTCGCACTGTGTAATGTGAATTGCATCAGCTGCGCTTCTATTACACATTACACATACTGTGACTACAAGACGACAGAAAAGTCATCCTATTTCAGCCATCGCTGGCGACATGAATTTGTGAATTCCCACAATATTGTAGCTTTGTTGTAAAATCCATACATGGGGCCTACTCTTTCCCTCACCCCTGACCTCCCGACCCCTGGCTGGCCTCAGGACAGGTCTGACCTGGTCACAGGCTGACCCCCGAGCCAATAAGACGCCCCTTATTATCATAAAACATGGGATGGGTGGCAGGTTGATAGATTAGAACTTGGGCATTATTACAGGCACTGCAGAGGAACATGGGATAAATGGTTAGGCCAAGGATTTTAATATCCCTCAGGGCTTGTGCTAGGCTGACTACTAAAACCAGCACTGACCTATAATACAATAAGATGTATAGATGATGGGGTATGATCAAGTATCATCCGCGGGGGGAACAAAGGCAGCTGTGAAAAGAAGAGCGCGTCTCTGCACCTGCACTTCCTCCTCCATGTAAACAGATTACCTTTCATGCGCTCAATGGAATCAACCAATTATGCAACAGTTTAAGAAATTCAACTTACTATATATACATGATTTCATTAAAATATGCAGAGAAATATTTTACACTATTTTCATACAATTTTTTTTTTTTGTTAGTGTAACGCTTCGTTTTCCTTTTATTCTTTTTATCGCAGCAAATTGCAGTAGCAGGTTAGTCATCTATAACCCAGTGATTAGCAGTCGTCAATATTTTCTTCCTCGTTGTCTCTGCTCTATATACATACGCTTTTGAAGCCATCAAATTAGCATTGTAGCTTGGTTGTAAATGTCTCCCTTGGTGAATGCCAGAGATCATTTATTATATACACAAGACACGGAGATTACAAGGTGTTCTGGGCTTTGGCACTTCATAATCCAGGCCACCTTAACCATTTTGCAATTTTCTGTGTTTAGCCGCTCTGCAATGGGGTTTACACTGTCAGCCATGACAATATTAAACTTCATGGTGAGCAATTGATACATAGAAAATCTATCTATCTATCTATCTATCTATCTATCTATCTATCTATCTATCTATCTATCTATCTATCTATCTATCTATCTATCTATCGAGCTGACTATACACTGCATACTGACATGCGATTCGATCAGAATAATTAAATTTGCAAACAACTGAATATCTATAACTTTCTTTGTGATCAATTTAAATTGGATTTGATTGGCCGAATCAATCAGCCAGGGCAGAAAATTATAGAACATTTTTTTTTGGGGAGCAATTGAATAATTTGTTTATGAATACGATCAAATTTCAATGATGAGTTTACACGATGGAAACATATGTGATCGATAACTTACATTTGTAAGTTACAAATGTATCTTAACCACTTCAATACTGGCCACTTTCACCCCCTTCCTGCCCAGGCCAATTTTCAGCGCTGTAACATTTTGAATGACAACTGCGCGGTCAGGCAACGTTGTACCCAAAATAATTTTTTCCAGACAAATAGAGCTTTCTTTTGGCGGTATTTGATCACCTCTACAGTGTTTATTTTTTGCGCTATAAACAAAAAAAGAGCGACAGTTTTGAGAAAAAACACAATATTTTTTCATTTTTGCAATAAAAAAGATCCCAAATTTATTTTAAAAAAAAACACAATTTTTTTTCCTCAGTTTAGGCCAATATGTATTCTCCTACATATTTCTGGTAAAAAAAAAAAAATCTCAATAAGCGCATATAGATCAGTTTGCACAAAAATTATAGCGTCTACAAAATAGGTTATTGATTAATGGCATTTTTAGTATTATTTTTACTAGTAATGACAGTGATCTGCGATTTTTATCGGGACTTTGACATTGCGGCGGACAGATCGGACACTTTTGACACTTTTTTGAAACCATTGACATTTATACAGAGATCAGTGCTATAAATAACCACTGATTACTGTGTAAATGTCCCTGGCAGTGAAGGGGTTAACACTAGAGGGCAATCAAGGGGCTACATTTTTTCCCTGACTGTGTGTTCTAACTGTGGATGGATGGAACTGACTAGGGGAGGAGACTGATCAGTGTTCCTTTATACTAGGAACACACAATCTGTTTCCTCTTCCCTGACAGGATGTGGATCTGTGTGCTTACACACACAGATCCACGTTCCTGCTCTGTCACCCCCTATGCCAGCGGGAAATCAAGGACATCATATGACTCCCGCCCGGAGGGATAGAGTGTTCTTGCGGTAACTCCACTTTCGTTGGGGAAAAAAATTGAAAATAAAAAAAAATTATATAGCGCGTACAATTGCGACACAAGTCATATTGTATTTGAATGTTATTAAAAATGACCTTCCCTTTTCAATCTGCAGCCACTGTAATTTTCTGAGAATGCTATGCGATATGGCTACCTGGAGTTGTTCTGTACACGGAATGTGTACTGACCACTCCCCAGAAACATTTCCTGCTTGTGTGATTGGCTCACCAATTTTCACAGAAGTCTGCCTAAGATACAAGTCAGACTCTGAATGACAATTGCGCGGTCATGCAAAACTGTACCAAAACTAAATTTTTATCATTTTCTTCCCACAAATAGAGCTTTCTTTTGGTGGTATTTTATCACCACTGGGGTTTTTATTTTTTGCTAAACAAACAAAAAAAATGAAATTTTTGAAAAAAAAAACACCTTTTTCTTCGTTTTGGTTATAAAATTTTGTTTTCTCCTTCACTGGCGGGCACTGTTGAGGTGGCACTAATGGGTACTGATGAGGCAGCACTAATGGGCACTGATAAGGTGGCACTGATGGACACTGATGTGGAAGCACTGATATGTAGAATTTATGGGCACTGATATGCAGCACTGATGGACACCAATAGGTGGCACTAATATGCAGCACTGATGGGCACTGATAGGTGGCACTGATGGGAACTGATAGGTGGCACTGATGGGCATTGACAAGTGGGTGTGATGGGCACTGACAGACTGCTGTGATGGGCACTGACAGGTGGCACTGATTGGCAATAATAGGTGGTACTAATAGGCACTGACAGGTGGCACTGATTGGCATCACTGATGATAAGGTACTGACAAGGTTTTAACAGGTGTTACTGTAGGGCACTGACTGGCAATGTGATGGGTACTGACTGGCACTGTGGTAAGCACTAATTGGTACTGATTGGCACTTTATTGGGCACTGACAGGCGATCCTGAGGGGCCACTGACTTGCAGCTGATGGGCTTCTTACCACGATCTGAGATGCGGCGTGTCAGACTGGCACGACGCACTCGCGATTGCCGTGCTGTGCACCCAGCATGTTAACCTGCTGGACATCATATAATACCCAGTCAGGATAACAGAACCACTTCCCGGCTGTCAATCAGCTATAGGCCGGGAGGGAAGTGCTTAACCACTTAATCTCCTGAAAGTTTTACCCCCTTCATGACCAGGCCATTTTTTTAAATGGCAATTGTGTGGTCATGCAACACTGTACGCAAACAAAATGTATATCATTTTTTACACACAAATAGAGAGCATTCTTTTGGTGGTATTTGATCACAACTGGGTTTTTTGTTTTTTGCTATATTTTTTACTAATGAAAACAGACCAGAAATTATATAATTATATATTTTCTACTTTCTGTTATAAAAGATATCCAATAAAATAAAATTTCTTCAAAAATGTAGACCAAAATGTATTCTGCTACATGTCTTTGGTAAAAAAAAATCCCAATGTATAGTGTATATTAAATGGTTTGTGTGAATCTACAAACTATGGTATATATATATGTGAAAACGAATCATTTCTGATGTACTAACTAACTAAATTTTTGAGGCTCTAAGGCTCCATGCACACTGGAGCTCAAAAAAGCTTTTTCTGGATGCCAGATTGCTGGCAGAAAATGCTGGTTGAAAAACCTGCTTTTAACAGCGTTTTATACTAGCGTTTATGAGCGTTTATGAGCGTTTTACAGCGTTAGCGTTAATGGGCGTTTTTTATAAAAATACATAGAGGACACTCCAAAAATCCCACAATGCATTCCCAAACTCCCACAATGCATTGAAACAATAGCATTTTTTACCCTAGCAGCCATTTTAGACCAGAAAAAGCACTGTCTTCAGCAGAGAGCTGTCTACTGTTGCTAGCTGCGTTGACTATGGATCCAGCCGTGAAGACAATGCAGGAAATACTCCTGATTTTGTGGCGTCGGATCAGAAGACGAAGAGAAATTAATGAGAGGACCAGAGTTTGTCGGTACTGGACCCATCCGTTGATTGACCAACGCATCTCTTCAGGATATTTCACCAACCTATATGTTCATCTGCGTAATTATCCTGAAAAGTTTTTTAACTTCACAAGGATGTCTGTTGGCACATATGACAATCTGTTAGAGAGGCTGCGACCACGTCTCACTCGAATGGACACCCAGATGAGGATGAGCGTGTCTCCTGAGGAACGTCTCCTGGTGACACTCAGGTATTTCATTATTTTTGTCATGTGTATTTAAAATGTTTCTTTTTTTTTTTAAACAGTCCTTAAAAAATATTGTCCTTAAAAAATATAATTTTTTTAAAATATTTGCCTTTTTTACATTACCAATTTTTTTTTGCTTGGACAATGTTTTATCCACAACAAATTTACTGGCTTGTTGATTTTTTAAGATTTTTTGATAAAATAAAAAGGATTGTATATAAAAAAAAGTTAGTTTGTAACCTTTTCCCAATTTTAAAATGTTATTGACAAAATTTTTTTATTTTTTTGTAGGTTCCTGGCCACAGGACAATCGTTTGTCTCGCTGCACCACTATTTTCTGATGGGTGTAAGCACAGTGGCAAAAGTGACCCGGGAGACCTGCCTTGCTCTGTGGGAGGAGTTAAAAACCGATATGATGCCTGAGCCTACAGAAGAAACATGGAAAAAAGTAGCTAAAGAATTTTGGGAAAAGACACAGTTTCCAAACTGTATAGGAGCTCTGGATGGAAAGCATGTCCGAGTCAAAAAACCACCTAACTCCGGGTCGCGTTATTTCAATTATAAAAAGTACTTTTCTGTTGTACTTCTGGCATTGGCGGATGCAAATCTGTGCTTCATATTTGTAGATGTGGGGGCCTACGGGAGTCAGGGGGATGCCCGAATATTCCGGGAGTCTGCACTGGGTCGTCGTCTGCATGAAGGACGACTAGGGATTCCTTCTTGTAGACCACTGCCAGGCACTACGGAGCCCAGTCTTCCACTGGTGATGATAGCCGATGAAGCTTTTGGCTTAGCAGAAAATCGAATGCGCCCATATAGTGGAGGAGGACTTACTTACCAGCAGAGAATCTATAACTATAGATTAAGCCGAGCCAGACGTGTTGTGGAGTGCGCCTTTGGAGTATGCACAGCAAAGTGGCGTGTACTTCTCTCCGCCATGCAGCTTGATGTGGAGAACGCTATAAAAGTCGTCCTAGCATGCTGCGTGTTGCATAACTTTTTAATTGTCAATGAGAGAGTCTCCACAGAACCTGCACCCCCAAACCTAGGACATGATATGCAATTCATGGACTTGCGCAGTACTGCTAGAGTTATAAACATCCGAAATCAGTTTGCCAATTTTTTTGTTTCCCCTGCTGGTAGTTTGGCCTGGCAAGACCAATATATTTAGTTTACTTTTTCTTGATACTAGCCTTTACTTACCTTGAATGTTCTCCCAGATTAATAAAATTGCATATGTTTTTTTCATTTCAATAAAGTTAACTAAATTTTAATAAAATTCATTACATTACAATAAAGTTCAGATTTTTTTTATTCTTTTCTTTTTTGATCATCAAAAATAATACAACCAAACAGTGTATAGTGTAACTTTTTCTAAAAAAAGAGGTCAAAACTGATAGCTAATAACTGACAACTGACAACTGACCATCAACTGGCCAATAACTTTATATAATGTCAAAATGGGTGACACGTTCAAAAAAATGCAAATTTAGTCAAAATAAAATCATAATTCTTCATAAACTGGATCATCACTCCGTGATTCCAGGCGTGGTGATTTGGAGGGATTAGTGGTGTCAAATCGATGTCTCTGGTGTTGAGGTGTGGGTGGCATACTTGCAGGAGGCACATTTTGTATATAGGAGGAGAGACCTGGTACATTGTAGGAGTAGGCAGAAGGGGAACCTTGACCAGTGGGAGGGCTGCTAGAAGACAGGCTTGGCACATTGGTGGAGTGGTACCTTGGTGGCCCAGAGGGAGCAGTGGAAGATGGACCTGGCATGTTGGGGGGGTGGTACACTGCTGGCCCAGGAGGAGCAATGGAAGATGGACCTGGTACGTTTAGGGAGTGGTACATTGCTGACCCAGGAGGAGCTGTGGAAGAGGGACCGGGTACATAGGAGGAGTGGTAAACTGCTGGCCCAGGAGGAGCAGTGCAAGAGGTAACAGGCGCATAGGTGGAGTGGTACACTGCTGGCCCAGGAGGAGCAGTGCAAGAGGGAGCAGGCACCATTTCTGAACAGCTTGAATTATTTGGTTGAACAGGAGAAGCAGTGCTGGAGATATTACCAAAAGGAGAAACTAAAATGGGTGGTGTTGGCATGCCACTCCTTTGTGCCACCCTACAGGCCAACACATATGTGTACATGTTCTCCATGCACTGCTTCTCCCGTTCAGCATCTAGATCTGACAGCAGCATGAATAGGCTGCGACAGAAAGTCACACGAGGATGACTATGATCCATAAACACGTCGCTTTCGGTTCTCTGTTTGTTTAAAGGGGTTGTAAAGGTAAATGTTTTTTCACCTTAATGCATTCTATGCATTAAGGTGAAAAAACATCTCACACTGCCGGCGCCCCCAGTCCCCCCGTTTTACTTACCTGACCCCTCGAAAATCCCGCGCTCGCCCCCGCCGTCCTCTTCGCCGCTCAGCCTGGCCGCTGATTGGCTGGAGTGGATGGATTGAAAGCAGCGCAGCCATTGGCTCGCGCTGCTGTCAATCACATCCAATGACGCAGCGCGCCGGGGGGCGGGGCCTTGTGATACAGCGAGCGGCTATAGCCGCCGGCTGTATCACGGGAGCGCGCCCGCAGTGCTTCTCACCAATGCGAGGGAGCTCGCATTAACGTGAGAAGCACCTGCGGAAGGAAGCAGAGACAGCCGCCGAGGGACCCCAGAAGAGCAGGTTCGGGGCCACTCTGTGCAAAACGAGCTGCACAGTGGAGGTAAGTATGACATGTTTGTTATTTTAAAAAAATAAAATTTTTTACTTTACAACCCCTTTAAGTCCGCAATCAGCTGTACAATGCGTTGGTCCATTTGGTTGCTGTTGTCTGGATTACGCTGCCGACGATTACCGCGTCCACGACTACCACTGGAAGAGCATGCGTTACCAACTCTATTTTCCTATGAAGAAAAAAAACAGATAATTGATTTTTACAAAAGTGATAGATAGATGAATAGATATATTAGATAATAATAATAATAATAATAATAATAAATATACCTGCTCAGTTTCTAGATTCACACTCCCAACTTCTGATGGCGTGGCCAATGTGCTAACATTTGGGGAAGCAGTCGCCCGTGAAACATTTCCTTCCCTCTGATCATCCTCCTCATCTGCCTCTGTAGCATTCCAGTTTGATGTGGTTCTAATAAAGATAACAGAAAGGTTGTGACTACTGTTAAAAACAACGTTTTAGTTATTACAAAAATATTCATGTTAATTTTTTTGTAAAAAAATTACATAATATATTTTAAAATTTACAAAATCAAGCTCTAAAAAAATGGAAAAAAATGAAAATTTAATTGAAAAAAAAATTGTTCACAATATTTATTGAAATATTGAAATAACCACTTTCAGACTGGACCATTTTGCTGGCTTAAGACCGGAGCACTTTTTCCGATTCAACACTGCGTCACTTTAAGTGACAATTGTGTCCTTTTTTCCCCCACAAATAGAGCTTTCTTTTGGTGGTATTTGATCATTTTATTTTATTTTTTGCACTATAAAAAAAGAGCGACAATTTTGAAAAAAAATGCATTATTTTTTTCTTTTTTGCTATAATAAATATCCCCCAAAAAAATATCAAAAAAAAATTTTTTTCCTCAGTTTAGGCCTCAATTTAGTACTCTTCTACATATTTTTGGTAAAAAAATCGCAATAAGCGATTATTGATTGGTTTGTGCAAAAGTTATAGCGTTTACAAAATAGGGGATAGTTTTATAGCATTTTTATTAATAATTTTTTTTTACTAGTAATGGTGGCGATCAGCGATTCTCATTGTGACTGTGACATTATGGCGGACACAGCGGACATTTTTGACACATTGGGACCCTTGTCATTTATACAGCAATCAGTACTATACAAATGCACTGATTCCTGTGTAAATGACACTGGCAGTGAAGGGGTTCACCAGGGGGTGGCAGTGTAGGGGTTAAGCGTGTCCTAGGGGCGTGTTGCTAACTGTGGGGGGCATGGCTGTGTGTGACAGTCACTGATCCTTGCTCCAATCACAGGGAGCAGAGATCAGTGTCACTTGTTGCTAGGCAGAATGGGGAGATGCTGTTTACTTCCACATCTCCCGTTCATCCAGCGGTTAATATTAGTTAAAATATTTTAAAAATCTGCTTAATATTTTTTTTAAAAAGCCAAAATGTAATAAACATTTTTTCAAAATGTTTAAAAAAATATTTGATTTAAAATATTTAAAAAATAAATACAATTATAAAAAATGTAATCTTTGGAATTTTTTTATAAATATTTTAACAAAAAAAATTGTTAAGATAAAAATATACTCATTACCAATGGTACGTCACCTCACTGGCCCCTCCCTGCAATACAAATTACTTACGCTCTTGACTCCATGGAGCGTCTTAGGAGGGAAAGCTCCTCAGCTAGGGGGTGCGGTCTAATATTTGAAGGTGCTCCACTTCGCTCCATAAACAGCTTATCCTTCACTTCCCTCCTTATTCTGTCAACTGGTGACTTCCATCGAGACTGCAAAGCTGCAACTGACAAAAAAAAGGTAGATTAAGCATTTTTGAAACTATATACAATATACACATAAAAACAAAAAAATTATTCAAGCACACATATGCACTTACGTCGATCTTTCTTCATGCTTTGGCTCATTTCATCCCAGTCCTCCGTTAGGCTGCAGCAAATTTCATTCCAATTGTTCCTTTTGGAACTTACTTAATACCTTGGGATGTCTACTTTGTAAAAAGGGGTCATTTGGGGGGTATTTGTACTTTCCTGACTAGTTAGAGTCTCAAGAAATGAGATACACCTGATGTACTGATGTACATCTCCCGTTCATCCTCCCCATGAGACTATCGTGGGTATCCCCGTGGCGATCAAGTCTGCGGGACCCGCGACCGGACTCCTGGAGGACCTGACCGGCATGCACGCGATGGCATGGAGGCAAATTCAAAGAGACTTACCTATATGCCTGTCTGTGCCATTCTGCCAACGTATATGTGTGTGCACCGGTTGGGAAGCGGTTAATATTAGTTAAAATATTTTAAAAATCTGCTTAATATTTTTTTTAAAAAGCCAAAATTTAATAAACATTTTTTCAAAATGTTTAAAAAAATATTTGATTTAAAATATTTAAAAAATAAATACAATTATAAAAAATGTAATCTTTGGAATTTTTTTATAAATATTTTAACAAAAAAAATTGTTAAGATAAAAATATACTCATTACCAATGGTACGTCACCTCACTGGCCCCTCCCTGCAATACAAATTACTTACGCTCTTGACTCCATGGAGCGTCTTAGGAGGGAAAGCTCCTCAGCTAGGGGGTGCGGTCTAATATTTGAAGGTGCTCCACTTCGCTCCATAAACAGCTTATCCTTCACTTCCCTCCTTATTCTGTCAACTGGTGACTTCCATCGAGACTGCAAAGCTGCAACTGACAAAAAAAAGGTAGATTAAGCATTTTTGAAACTATATACAATATACACATAAAAACAAAAAAATTATTCAAGCACACATATGCACTTACGTCGATCTTTCTTCATGCTTTGGCTCATTTCATCCCAGTCCTCCGTTAGGCTGCAGCAAATTTCATTCCAATTGTTCCTTTTGGAAACACGGTCCCCATGTCCAGGGTGAGATAAGTCCCAAATTGCGGGGTGCATTTGTACTGCAGCAATGAGCTGTGATTGAGAAACATCTTTTGCCATTTTGCTTCCTGTCCTGTATGCATAGGACGACTCAGAAGATGTGTGTGCAGCAAGAGAGGAAGTGAACTGCTCAAGAGGTGTGGATGGGAGGTCAAATGTTGCTTCCTGTATGCACAAGATGTCCTGTAATTTTTTTTATCATAAAAACGTCAGATGCTAATTAACTAGCGTTTATGAGCGTTTATCGGCGTTTGGCGTTTTTTGGCGTTTTTTCCCGGTCAAAAACGGCACTTTGAACGCGAATTTCTGGCGTTCAGAAAAAAGCCCATAAACTCCACTGCTCATTAAAGCTAAAAAACTTTCATGTGTGCATGGACACATAGGCCAATATAGAGTGGAGTTTATGGGCTTTTAAAAAAAACGCCCAAACTCCAATAAACTATAGTTTATGAGCTCCAGTGTGCATGGAGCCTTAAAATGCCAGGCCAGTACAAATTCCCCCAAAATTACCCATTTTTGGAAAGTAGAGAGTCTGAGGTATTTAGTAAGAGTCATGGCAAGTTTTTTAACCAGTTGCTGACCGCCGGCCGTCAAATGACGGCCAGGCGGCGCAGCTATTGTGGCGGGAGGCCGTCATATGACGGCCTCCCGTTTAAACAGGGATGCGCGCGATCGTGCGCGCGCATCCCTGTTTCTTCGGTGGCGGCGTGTCACGGAGACACCGCTCGCCACCGAAGGGGGTGAACAGCCATTCGTTATGGCTGTTTACCACGTGATCGGCCGTGATGAAGTCACGGCCGATCACAGATGGTCACACCCCCTACGTGCACGGCGCATGCGCGCGATCGCGAGCGCACTGCGCGTGCACGTCGGTGGCGGCGTGTTCCCCGGGAACACTGCTCGTCACCGACACTGGTAAACAGCCATTGGCTGGCTGTTTACCCACGTGATCGGCTGTGATCCTTTCACAGCCGATCACTAAAATGTAAAAAAACCGCGGTAACGGGATGTTACCGGGTTCTCCTCCTCACACACCGATCGTGTGTGAGGAGGAGATTGCGGTAACATCTCGTTACCGCATACAGTGTACACCAAACATACTGATTGCCCCCCCCCCAATAAAGAGGACCTGTCACCACCCCTCATAGTACCTGTCAATCACAGTCCATCAGAGTACCTGTCACAGTCCATCAGAGTATTTGAGTACCTGTCCCAGCCCATCAGAGTACCCGAGTACCTGTCCCAGCCCATCAGAGTACCCGAGTACCTGTCCCAGCCCATCAGAGTACCCGAGTACCTGTCCCAGCCCATCAGAGTACCCGAGTACCTGTCCCAGCCCATCAGAGTACCCGAGTACCTGTCACAGTTCATCTGAGTACCCGAGTACCTGTCCCGGCCCATCAGAGTACCCGAGTACCTGTCCCGGCACATCAGAGTACCCGAGTACCTGTCACGGCACATCAGAGTACCCGAGTACCTGTCACGGCACATCAGAGTACCCGAGTACTTGTCACGGCACATCAGAGTACCCGAGTACCTGTCACGGCCCATCAGGGTACCCGAGTACCTGTCACGGCCCATCAGGGTACCCGAGTACCTGTCACGGCCCATCAGGGTACCCGAGTACCTGTCACGGCCCATCAGGGTACCCGAGTACCTGTCACGGCCCATTAGAGTACCGAGTACCTGTCACGGCCCATTAGAGTACCGAGTACCTGTCACAGTCCATTAGAGTACCGAGTACCTGTCACAGTCCATTAGAGTACCGAGTACCTGTCACAGTCCATTAGAGTACCGAGTACCTGTCACAGCCCATCTGAGTACCCGAGTACCTGTCACAGTTCATCTGAGTACCTGTCACCGCCCTTCAGAGTACCCAAATACCAGTCACCAAACCATCAGAGTACCTGTCACCAGGCCATCAGAGTACCCGAGTACCTGTCACCAGGCCATCAGAGTACCCGAGTACCTGTCACCAGGCCATCAGAGTACCCGAGTACCTGTCACCAGGCCATCAGAGTACCCGAGTACCTGTCACCAGGCCATCAGAGTACCCGAGTACCTGTCACCAGGCCATCAGAGTACCCGAGTACCTGTCACCAGGCCATCAGAGTACCCGAGTACCTGTCACCAGGCCATCAGAGTACCCGAGTACCTGTCACCAGGCCATCAGAGTACTCGAGTACCTGTCACCAGGCAATCAGAGTACCCGAGTACTTGTCACCAGGCAATCAGAGTACCCGAGTACCTGTTCCAGTCCATCTGAGTACCCGAGTACCTGTCACAGTCCACCTGAGTACCCGAGTACCTATCTCCAGCCCATCAGAGTACCCGAGTACCTATTTGCAGCCCATGTCTCATAGAATATACGTTGGGGTGTTTACTTTCCAAAATGGGGTCATTTTGTGGGTAATTTCACTGTCCTGGTGGTCCAGGACCTTCAAAAGTGTGATGGGTAGGAATGAAATAAGATGTGTCATTTATGCTCCTAGAACGCCTGAACGTACTACTTCAATGTTTGGCCCATCTATGTGGCCAGGCTGTGTAAAAGTCCTACACATGTGGTATCGCCATACTCGGGAGGAGTAGCAGAATGTATTTTGGGGTGTAATTTTTGCTATATACATGTTATGTGTTAGAAATATCTTATAAATTGACAATTTTGTGTAAAAAAAAATGCGTTTTAATTTTTTTCCACATATTCCAAAAACTTCTGGAAAAAAATGAACCGTTCAAAAGACTCATTATGCCTCACAGATTATACGTTGGGGTATTTGCTTTACAAAATGGGGTAATTTTATGGGAAATTCCATTGTGCTGGTACTCCAGGGCCTTCAAAAGTGTAATAGGTGGTTGAGAAATGAGATGCGTAATTTTTGCTCATAGAACGTCTGAAGGTACTACATCAATGTTAGTGCTCTGTATGTGGCCAGGCTGTGTAAAAGTCTCACACACGTGGTATCGCCGTACTCGGGAAGAGTAGCAGAATGTATTTTGGGGTGTAATTTTTGCTATATACATGCTATGTGTTAGAAATATCTTATAAATTGACAATTTTGTGTAAAAAAAAATGCGTTTTAATTTTTTTCCACATATTCCAAAAACTTCTGGAAAAAAATTAACCATTCAAAAGACTCATTATGCCTCACAGATTATACGTTGGGGTGTTAGCTTTCCAAAATGGGGTGATTTTATGGGAAATTCCATTGTCCTGGTACTCCAGGGCCTTCAAAAGTGTAATAGGTGGTTGAGAAATGAGATGCGTCATTTTTGCTCGTAGAACGTCTGAAGGTACTACATCGATGTTGGTGCTCTGTATGTGGCCAGGCTGTGTAAAAGTCTCACACATGTGGTATCGCCGTACTCGGGAAGAGTAGCAGAATGTATTTTGGGGGGTAATTTGTTGTATACATATGCTGTGTGTGAGAAATAACCTGATCATATGACAATTTAGTAAAAAAAAATAAAAAAAAATAAAAAATCTTCATTTTGCAAAGAATTGTGGGAAAAAATGACAACTTAAAAAAACTCACCATGCTACTTACTTAATACCTTGGGATGTCTACTTTGTAAAAAGGGGTCATTTGGGGGGTATTTGTACTTTCCTGACTAGTTAGAGTCTCAAGAAATGAGATACACCTGATGTACTGAAGGCCTGATCAGAAGTGATGAATTTTCAGTGATTGGCACCATAGATTGTAGACTCTATAACTTTCACAAAGACCAAATAATATATACTAATGTGGGTTATTTTTACCAAAGAAAAATTACTAATTAGCAAAAATTTATGACAGAAACGAAGAAAAAGGCATTTTTTTCACAAAATTTACGTTTTATTTTATTTATAGCACAAAAAATAAAAAACCCACTAGTGATTAAATACCACTAAAGAAAGCTCTATTTGTGTGGAAAAAAGGACGCAAGTTTCATATGGATACTGTGTTGGATGACTGAGTTTTGTCATTCAAAGTGTGAGAGCGCTGAAAGCTGAAAATTGGTCTGGTCAGGAAGGGGGTGTAACTGCACTGTACTGAGGTGGTTAAAGTTGACATTTTTGGACACAATTTTTTGGAAATGAAGAAATGAAAAAAAAATTGTATTCCCATTTTTTGTGCATACTGTCACCAGTCACAGTACAGCATCATCGTATGACTGGTGTGGGGGTTATCTAGGATACTGACTAGTGACAGCGTGTTAAAAAAAGTTTGGAATCATTTTTACTACATATTTTAATTTTTTTTAACATTTTATTTTCTAAAGCCTGTTGACATGGTTGAGACCCACCCAGATGCCTAGATTGACAGCTGGCTGAGCCTCTGTCAGGGCTGGGCTCAGCTCTTCCTTCTCTAAGCTGGCCGCTCAGTTGTTGGCTAATTGCCAGCTCCTATTTCTCCACAGTGACTCACCTGTTGATGATATCCTGCTCGTCAGTCCTGCCTACTTAAGCCCTCAAGCCCAGATGATCTCTGCCTTTGCCCTGGTCACATCTCTAGAGACGCTCGCCTGTGTTCCTGTTAAACAATTCAGCCCCGGAAGGATTTACCCCCTTCCTGACCAGAGCACTTTTTACGATACGGCACTGCATTGCTTTAACTGACAATTGCGCGGTCGTGCCACGTTGCGACTCAAACAAAATCGACATCCCTTTTTTCCCACAAATAGAGCTTTCTTTTGGTGGTATTTGATCACCCCTGCGTTTTTTATTTTTGCGCTATAAACAAAAAAAGAGCGACAATTTTGAAAAAAAGCTATATTTTTTACTTTTTGCTATAATAAATATCCCCAAAAAATATATAAAAAACAAGTTTTTTTTCTCAGTTTAGGCTGATATGTATTCTTCTACATACGTTTGGTAAAAAAAATCACAATAAGCGTATATTGATTGGTTTGCACAAAAGTTTATGGCATTTTTATTATTAATTTTTTTATTAGTAATGGTGGCGATCTGCGATTTTTATTGTGACTGTGACATTATGGTGGACACATCAGACACTTTTGACACTATTTTGGGATTATTGTCATTTATACAGCGATCAGTGCTATAAAAATGCACTGATTACTGTGTAAATTACACTGGCAGGGAAGGGGTTAAACACTAGGGGGCGATCAAGGGGTTGTGTCCTAGGGAGTAATTCTAACTGTGGTGGGGATTGTCTCGCTAGAACATGACAGAGATCACTGCTCCCAATGACAGGGAGCAGTAGATCTCTGTAATGTTGCTAGGCAGAATAGGGAAATGCCTTGTTTGCATCCCCCTGTTCTGACGCTCCGTGACACGATCGTGGGCCCCCGGCAGACATTCAGTCCGCAGGACATACAGGGACGGTCAGTGTTTCCACTCCCATCACAGAAACACACTCACCAGCTGCTTTAGCCTCACACTCTCGTGCTTGGCCAGAACCCACTCAAATGGGGTTTAAAATCAGATCTCCAATATCTTCAACAGTGTGATAACGTTCAATAAATGTATTCAAATTTCAAACTTCCATCACCATTGTACTCACATGAAAAGATAATCACATCCAGTAAACCACATCAAGGAAATCCATGCAGCAGGTTTAAATGTATAGCAGTTGCGGCAGACCCAGGAAGTGTGAATCCTGATGATGTTCTCACCCACTCCTCAACCCAATCCTTCGCTCCCCACTGCACCGTGTCTCGTCACACCGTCCTACGTCACACGTGCTAGATTGCCGTATAGCTACACCCAACATGTTTCGTAACTGAGACTTAATCATGGGATTGGCCATACGGTACAGCAATCCTCCCTTTATTTGTTTAGTGTCTAAAATGGGCGGGTACATCCCCCCCTGCATCTCCACACTTCCTGTGTCTCCGCCCCCACAATGCAGCGATCATATAACCTTCTCATAGCGGCTGGGAGTACATCTTGCAACTACACTAAAGAATGATAAATAAAAGTTTGAGAGTGACAGTGTGTGTATGAGCTGGTCTGCCCAATATAAAAATCAAGAAAAAAAGAGAAGGCCTAGTGCATATTGCACGGCAACACCCCTTAGGATTGTGAGGATAGACCAGACAGTATTTAAAAAGATATTTTATTTAATTATATCAAAAAATAATTACACAGTAGAAACAGTAAAACCAATAATGATACAAAACCACAAGTGTAGCATAATACCCTCCAATATGTGATTAGTGGGCTAATACATGCAGCTGATCAGAATGACGCCTGACATGTTTCAGACTAATTTGTCCTTCCTCAAATGCTTTATGTCATCCATAGCAAACATGTTCTATAATGTAAACATATTTAAGTATTAGTATAATAGTACAATCATATGTAGACATATTTATAAAATAATACAGGCAATCTAGTTCAACAAGAAGACCATGTGGTTATACAGAATGGACATGGCAAATTAGGGACAGCATACTTACATGCCTGCACTGTTCATTACCAAACAGAAGGGAAATAAAGCAGTGTGGATGTAGCCTGCGCACAAGACTAAATAAATTAAAAAGTTGATCAGCGCAAACTATATACCATATATTACTACAAAGATGAAATATCCTTGTCTGATATTTGTATGTATTTTACCTCATAGATAAAGTGCAATAAATCAATAAATATACAAATACTAATGGTGCAAATTGCTGCTGTGCATGCAATTATTTAGCTGCTGTGCAAACTGCTACTGTGCAAACTACGCAAATAAATTATTTTCAAAAAAATGCGCAACACATTACCATAAATTCATAAAGTAGATAAAATAGCTGCTGCTGTGCAGATTATTAAAACAAACAATTAATATAGTGCAAAATCCTGAAAATCATCATCGGGTGCTAAATATTAAATAATGATTGAACGAACACTAAATAGTGCAAAATAGTGCAAGATTATAATAAAGTGCCGAGTATCAAATGATCTCTTGTGTACACCTTTGAGTGTGTGGGTGTACCAATACAGTCCTATTTGTATTGAGTAGTGATACCCATAAAAGTTCATCCATAGACAGTAAATGTGCAAACTAGTGCAAAAAGTGCTGGTGTGCAGCAATGTGACAGGCAAACTCTTCAAGTGACATCCACTGTGTGCTCTTCATGTGCTCCACTCAGTGCTCTCTATGCACTTACCTCTAAATGGGTAAGAAATGCCACTCAGATATTTCTAATGATGAACCCTTCTGATTGTGGTAACCAGGGATGATGTCCTTAAGAGTGCTGTATTGCAATAATGGCTCCCAGTTGGTTAATTTGCCCATTCATTCACGGCAAATGAAAGCGGGGAATAAGCAGGAAGATCCCATAGCGTAATATGTCTCAAATAGATTTATTTATTTAAAAAAAAATGGCTACTTATAACAATGCTGAAAATGGCAGGCAGATCAAACAATATGCGGTGTTACAAACGTCTCTATGCGTCACTTCCGGTTGCTCCATAATCCAGTAACTTCCCTATGCATTACGTCACAGGTCATTACTTCATCAGGGATGTAACCGCCTTCGTAGCTGCCTGTTCCGTTTGTGCTCAGAGTAAGACTCCACGACACCTTCCAGTGGGTTTCCTACAACCCATACCCAATTTAGAAAGGCCCTGGATCTACCTGTCTATGGATTTCATTGTGGAGTTACACTTCTAAGGAGCCGCTCAGCTGTCGGATAATTTCCAGCTCCTATCTCTCCACAGTGATTCACCTGTTAATGATATCCTGCTCGTCCGTCCTGCCTACTTAAGCTGTCCAGCCCAAATGATCTCTGCCTTCACCCTGGTCACATCTCTAGAGACGCTCTTCTGTGTTCCTGTTAAAGACTTGCTTGGCTGACATTCCTTCTGGCTCCAGATCCTGCTTGCTTTTTTACTTACGCTCATCTCTGGCTCCCTGATGTTTTGGCTTGTCTGACTATCTGTTCCGGTTCCTGAACTCTGGCTATGTCTTGACTACGTTTACTCTGTTTACCTTTTTTTATCATTATTAAAAAAGTGTGATTTAACTGTACTTCTATCTCAGTCTGATTCATGGTTTCTGACAGCCTTTCAGTGAGCTGCTGGGAGACTGAGCCAGCCATTCCCCACACTCTCCACAGTGAGCCCTGGACAGCAGAGCACAGTGAGCAGAGAGCTGAGCAGAGAGCTGGTCCGAGCTGAGCGATCAGCAGTTTTAATCATTCTAATCTTGGTCTTAGAAACAGCAGGGGAAGGCTGCAGCTGGGATCGGTGCTGCAGCCATCTAGGTGAGTATGATTTTTTTTTTTTCATTCTCATACTTCTCTTTTAATATAAAGTCATGAACATACATACAGTTGATTACATTAGCTTTACTAATTATATTTGTATTATTTAACAATTACTGTTATATCAGCCTTTTTACTGTATGTCTGCCCTTACTAAATAAACCCGTTCTTGTCTAATGGGAAACTGCTGAGGCAGTGTCAAGAAACATAATTCTTGTTAAGCAATAATTAATATATTTTTATTACACTGATTTGTATACAGGATTACTAATAAAACACTCCTGTCACTTTTAACAGTTTTCCTTTGTCATTTATTGCCTGGGGCACATGGATGTAAAGTTGCTTGTCCAAAATCTCAGCAAACAGAAATATTCAAGACTGATCTATTACATCCAGGTCATTCTCTACTGTACTTGCCCCAATACTGATTAGCCATAATTCAGTCAGGCTGGCTAGGGGCATTGCATAGTGTGCCTATGGTGCAGAAGGACAGGACATTATCACTGATGTGTCAGTCACTTGTTTGAGGAAGAACAGAATGGTATGACCACTGACATCTAGGTTTTCATGGAGAATCTTTGACTAATCAGTATTTCAGAACTAGTGCAATTTTAACTAAAATGGCATACAAATGACAAAAATACATACTTCTTGTTTCATTAGGGCCCAAAGGAGAATATTTTTACCTATATTTGGACACTGCTCTCTGTCTGCCATTCACCTTGGTACATTTCCTGGTGTCCAAGGATTGCACTTTTGTGAAAGTCCCGTACTCCTGTGACACAGTGGATCCACTAACCATGACAATGACAGGGGTGTACTACCATCTATTATCAGGAAGACCTGTAGAATTCCAATGTAAAATAAGATTTTGCATCTTGAAAATGAATTGCATTCTGTCAATATTAAACTTCACATTCTTGTGCCTGTTCCATTTCAAAAAATCAGTAACAGCATTTTCTAGGTTTTAATGCATAGGTGCTGAAATTGGCATTGGTTTTGTAATTCTAATGTTCCTCAGTTCAAATGTGCTCACTGCTTACAGATGGGCATGAAGGATTTGCTTGAGGCGCAATGTTTTACATTTCAAAATTAGGACCCGGCATGCCAGTTGGATAACCAACATCAGCTCGTGCACATCTTACCTAAATGCACCTAAAAACCAGAGGACCTTGAGATCCAATTAAACCAGATTAAGTTATGCAGATTAAGTCAACGGCAAATACGCAATTGTGTGTATGCAAAGTAATAAAGATTTTATATACCTAATTAACGGCCCCAGGAAACTACCATGAATTAGTAATTACATGTTTATAACACAAATTAGAGATGACTTACACCTGACATATGCAACAGCTTCATGGTATGCTATTATATGAACTCTTGTTGGTTAACACTCAATTACTTAGCATTATTTTTGAAATTGTAATAGATGCCTGTATATCATAAAAATCAAGATGGTTGTAAATATTACTTGTTATTGTTTCCCTGTTTTTTTTTCTCTTGTATATGGGTCTCCTAAGTAGATGCAAGAAAGCTCCTCCTAATCCCCTTCAATACTGATGGCCTAAATAATAATAATAATTGTATCACAATGATAGAAAAAATTTAATTAATAATAGTAACTATTATTTTAAACAGTAACATAATGACTTTAATTATAAAAACAGAAACACAAATACACACACACACATGAAAATTAAGTGTAAATAACTTTATAATTTATATATATATATATATATATATATATATATATATATATATATATATATATATATATATATATATTATATATTTCAAAGCTCAAAAATGTTTTGCTCTGCTCCAAAAAAATACTATGTAAAAGCCATTATTACTGTTACAATTAGTATCCTGTAAGCTGCCCCTGAGGACCGGAATTTCCCACACCTGAATGATACCTGTAAGCATTCTATCAATCCCATCTTATAATTCATAGGTTCAGTCTGTCATTGTGTCATTAAATAAAACCAGATTGCCTTTGATTTATAGACATAGGCTCATTCAGACTTGTTGCTTGTAAATGCGGTAGGAGAAGGATTCTCTTCTACACTGGACTCCATGTTCTCAGTGACCTGCACATTAAAACAATCATAACATAAACAGCTTTTATTCTAAAGAAAACTTTACTCAGTTCATATGCTTGAAGTTGTCAACAGTTATGATCAAATCTTAAAAATTGGCACAGCAATGACCCTTGATTTGATTAAATATTTGCACTCGTTTTCATGCGTATGAGTAAAGTAATTACTCCCTGTCCTATAAAATGGAAAAGCGATCCTTTGAATCTCTCACCTGTTTAGTTAAAAGAAATGCATCAATATGAAATAAAGATCTCTATTTGTCCACTTCATAAAATAAAAATAAAAGTTAAAATATAATAATTTTGTTTGTTTTGATTCTTTCTTGTACTTTTTAGATCCTCTTATTGGTATGATTGACTGAACGATATTTACTTTGTTATGATACTGAGTGCCATAAACAAATGTTACTTGCTTGCAACATAAATGGAGTTTATTTAAGTGTTTTGTTTCGGTTTTTTGGCGCTCTTTAAGTGGATTTACTGATTGTGGCAACAGTGGGCCAGATTTGGGCAATGTATGTTTTGGGCAATGTATGTTTAAAACTGCCAATTTTAGTCTCCATCAGACAGAGTGTAGTCATCCTACAACACAAAGTGCCAGAAAGTGGAAGTTCACCCTAAAACCTGTAAATCTACTTGCATCCACAATCTAAGACTAGCTATCCCTGTAAAGAAGAAATCGCTATACATAGCTTTTCTGAAGCCACAGCAGTCCAATCCCACTCTGAGCTGTCAGCGGTGGCTTCTCTGTGAAGGTGTGTGCAGATGAGGCAGCCGACAACAGAAGCCCCATAGTAACTCTATGGGTGACGTCACTTCCCAGGCATTTCACAACCGTTGTTGGCCACCTCCTGCACAGAGCTTCCACCCATGAAGACCGGACCGGATCGGCTTCAGAAAAGGTATGTATAGCGATTTCTTCTTTACAGCCTAGCTAGGTTAGTCTTAGATTGTGGATGCCAGTAGATTTACAGATTTTAGTTTTAGGGTGAAATTCTACTTGAAAAAAGGCCTTCCTGGCAAGATCATCAGTTATTGTTTTAATGTCCATTTAGAAATGCACATTTTTAAGAAATGTACATTTGTGAAAATTGATTCTATTTTAAATGACTTTCACATGGTAAAGCTTATATGATTTTTCTTGTTTTTTTTTTTTTTTTAGTGATACGCATTTACATATATTTTTAATGTTGGGATAACTGTTCCCCATAGCTTCCTGCTGTTTCCTGGATCCATTCATTCAAAAATTGTTTAAACTCTGAACATTTTTTTAACCACTTCAGATCCGCGCTATTGCCAAATGACGGCATTAGCGCGGACCTACATTTTCAGGACTACGTCTATTGACGTCGTCCTGGTTACGAGCGGCCTGCGCGCCCCCTGAGGGGCGCGCGCGGCGCGCTCTGTGATCGGCGAGTCCGTGAGACTCGCCTGATCACCGATCCGTGTAAGGGGTCGATCCCGACCCCTTATCACGTGATCAGCTGTCAGCCAATGACAGCTGATCATGTGATAGAACGGAGCCGGTAATCGGCTATTATTCCTCCTCGCGCTGACAGCGCGAGGAGAGAAAAAAAAAGCCGATCACCGGCGGCCGTGATCGGGACATCAGTCCCGATCACGGCCATCAATACAAGGGACCACCTGCCACCTGCCTGTGCCCACCTGCCTCCCGCAGTGCCATCCTGAAGTAAAATAAAAGAAAAAGTAAGTGCCCCCCGTCAGTGCCCCCTGTCAGTGCCCATAGTGCCCACAGTGCCACCCACAGTGCCACCCACAGTGCCACCCACAGTGCCACCCCACAGTGCCACCCACAGTGCCACCCAATCTGCCTCAAAGGTGCTGCACCCCAGTGCCGCCCATCAGTGCCCAGCAGTGCCGCCCATCAGTGCCCAGCAGTGCCGCCCATCAGTGCCCAGCAGTGCCACCTATCAGAGCCACCTATCAGTGCCACCTATCAGTGCCCATCAGTCCCATCTATCTGTGGTACCTATCAGTGCCCATCCGTGCCACCCATCCGTGCCACTTATCCGTGCCACCCATCCGTGCCATCTTATCTGTGCCCATCTTTGCCCATCAGTGCCGCCTTATCTGTGCCCATCGGTGCCGCCTTATCTGTGCCTATTAGTGCCGCCTTAACTATGCCTATCAGTGCCCACCAGTGCAGCCCATCAGTGCCCACCAATGCAGCCCATCAGTGCCCACCAATGCAGCCCATCAGTGCCCACCAATGCAGCCTATCAGTGCCGCCTAATCAGCGCACTTCAATGAAGGAGAAAAATGACCCGTTTGCAAAATTTTATAACAAACTATTAAAACATGATTTTTTTTTTTTTTTTTTTTGCATCTTTTTTTGTTTGTTTAGCAAAAAATAAAACTCCGAGCTGTAACTAAATACCACCAAAAGAAAGCTCTATTTGTGGGAAAAAAATGATAAAAATTTCATTTGGGTACAGTGTTGTATGCCCGCGCAATTGTCACTCAAAGTGCATCAGCGCTGAAAGCTGAAAATTGGTCTGGGACTGAGGGGGGTTTAAGTGCCCAGTAAGCAAGTGGTTAAACAGAAGGTCCTGATGAAGAAAACAGAGCTCCATTGGATTACATTTACAACTTTTTATTTGAAGATCTAAACCCTAATTGGATGCCATTTAATTTGCTGAAGCAATTGCTATCCTTAACAACTAACATGGTTAGTTTTCATAAAATATCCTTTTTGTACATGGTTTTGCATTTTGATGTTGTTGATCTCATTCAGCTCCTTTTGGCCACTTCCTGTTAGCATGCACTCATTTGGTTGCATATCATTGGTTTTGACTGGCTTCCTAATAAATTGATGGAGCAGAATTGAGACATGTGTTACCCCATAACAGGAAATCCCTAAACAAGGACTTTCACGACAGGTTCACCACATAGCTTTTTAATGAAAATAGAATGATCAAAAATACCAAAAACAACTTGTGAAATTATATGAACATGTAATAATAGGCAAATAGTAAAAGGTTTGTCTTCAATAGTCTTCTTGATTGGCCACCACTGCTCTCTGCCTTGCACAAGGGAACCAAGCAACTAGTCATGTAACAGCCCTGTGTAGTCTACAGTAGTACTGTAGAATATGGGTGGATCATTTGCGTGAATTTCTCCACCAATGAACCCCCATCCTTTTTGAATGGGCAGTTAATACAAATCAGACATTTCAGTCCTGCCTGTGACAGCAGCTAATGGAGACAGTGATAGAAAGAAGAGAACTCCCCTGTCACTGGCTACAGTGTGGCTCACAAATCGTTATTATAACATCCAGCACAACACTTAGGACCCTCCTCCCTGTGTCTAGCCATAGCATTGATTTAGGTGGCTACTTGTGATGTCACAGGTAATTGAAACTTATTTTTATCCAAATGGATATTTTTTAAATAAGAGTGGGAGGATTTTAAGGAGTTGAGCTTTGAGTGATTAGATCTATTTTATATAGGGAAAAAAGGTAGAGTTGCCACCTTTTCTTCAAGCCAAACCCGAACGCTTTAGCAGCACACGGCCAATTTTTATTTTTTTTGCAATATACACTATAGGATTATAAAAGACCTGGGACACCTTTGGGTGCCCCCAGGAGAGAGTAGTAACTATGTGCACTGTGGCAAACAGCAGGTGTGGCCAAACTGCGCTTGCTGACATCATTGCTTCACCCCCCCCAGTGGTGCCAAACCTGCCCCAGACAGCCAAACGCAGCTCCTGGATGGTAACAGATTTGTGTGTGACTATCTTGGTTACTTGGTGAGCCACAGCCCTGTCTGAATAATGTGTCCGGGTTTTAGGAAGACTTAAACCTGGGCACATGATTCAAAACCTGGACTGTCCGGGTGATTTCTGGACAGGTGGCAGCCCTAAACAAAGGTGGTATGGTACTTATATCAACTATTTTTTAAGCATCAGTGTCTTGCTATTTAGATCAAAGTTATAGGGTACAAAGCATTCGTTTATCAACTGTGTGTCACGGTCTAGCCAATTTCACAATTTTGTGAAATTGTTACCTCCCCACTGCAGTGTTTTTCTAGATCTCTGACTTCATTTCACATGTGCTGCCGGCTTCTATGTTCCCCTATGGGTGTTGCTTGCTCTACTGTGGATTTATATCTTTTTCATTTCCATTACTGCCTGGGTCTCCTTTCTGTTTGCTTCGCTATATACTCACATTCTCAGTGTAGCATTCCTTCCCTAAGCAACTTCAAAGTTTTCTGAGCTCCTGTTCCCTACCATTACGAGTATTCTGTGTCTGACTTCCTGTGTACCGACTCCAGCTTGCCTGCCGTTTGTGCTCATCTGCCGCCCGCCCTGACCTCAGTTTGTGTCTTGGATTCCCTTCTGTCTCCTGCCATTTGTACTCTGCACACACATAGTCTCTGCATTCTCAGCTGAGCGTACCTGGAGGCCGCAACCTGGTTCCAGCTTGCTGCAAGTCCATCCCCACCATCAGGGGCCCCGGAGAAGAAGCAGGCTGGGGCTTAGACTCTGAGGATCCCAGAGTTGGCAATCTAAAAGGGCTCACTACTATTGAAATCTGACATAGAACATTCAGAAATATAATCTCTGTATGCGTAACAGGTCAATGTCACAAAAGAAGTCCCTGACTCTTTTACAAATGGAGTCAGAGATCTAGCAGAACACTGCATCAATGGTAAGAATTTCACAAACAGAAATCTGCAGGTATGATGCTACAGTATATTTTGTAGCTGTCTGAAGCAGCATAGTGATAAGCTCATCTCTCCTCCTATCATAATGCTTCTTGTTATCACTGGTCACTTGTCAACAAACTGATTGGATTCTGATACTGCTTCTTTTTCTCACACTAGAGCCCTGCTGTACAGGGACTGCAAAAGACTTATACCAGATAAAACTCAGGTACTTGCACTGCTTACAGTTAAAAAATACATGTAATGACATATTAATGATTACAGAACTGCATTATTTGGGTCCATTATACCTGCTTAGAGTTCAGATTTAATGAATCTTTAGCTAGTTAGCATGTAACATTTAGTAAATTACAGGAGGAATGGCACACAAACGCCTGGCATTTGATTCATCAGGCTCTTTACACAAGTTATGTGTGAAGAAGCCCTTGGGAGAAGGCAGAGGTTGAGTCCAGTTTCTTGGGAGTTAGGCAACTTGCTATATCTGTAATTAAATTTGTTGCCTCTTTTGCGCTCTCTTTTCAGGGATTCAGCAATTCTTGGAGAGCTGATAGAAGTAGCAGGAAACAATGCATTTCACTTATACAAGTTTTGTCTGAAACTGTTCATACTCGGGTATTTTGTTAAAAAAAATTCAGTTTTGGAACATTGGTTCAGTTTTCCTTTTTGACCTTAGTGACAAAACAAATTGAAGGAGCAGGATGGAAAAAATGTTTTGGAACAAATAATATTCTGACAGTGAATGTAGACTTTTGTTAATTTCAAGATCAATTTCCATTCATTCGAAAATTAAAGAGTACCCAATCAGGTGCAAGCAAAAGAAAAATATATATATTTTTGTTTGCATGTGATTGGATGATGGAAATTAGATGAGCTTCACCACATTCAGAAAGCTCTGGGGAAAATGAGTACAACCACACTTGCAAATGTCTTGAGTTTAGTAAATTTGCCTTTAATCGTTTTTTTTTTTTTTTTTTTACAATCAGCAAGAACGTATTACATGCTTGATCAGTGGTGAAAAAAGAAATACGCTCCTGGATATGTGAGGAAGGAGGAGTTAGTGGATTCTTCTGTTTCCTTACCTCCCTGCTCTTCCCCCCTCCCACCTTTTTTTTCCTTTTCTTTTTTTCTCGTTTTCTCCGCTTTCTGCTACTTTCTGCGTTTTTTTAGATTGATGGTATCCACTGTGTAAAATCCCACGCTGGGTGCAGAGACTCCCTAGAGCCTGTTTTTCCGGGACATTTTCTTCTATATTTCCATTTTACATACTTGACATTGATTTCCATGTGGGACATGGAATTACTCTGTGTTTAGGCTGAGATCTACATGCTGAGCCTTTTTATGCACATGCTATTATTTGAGATGGGCTGGTCCCATGGTTTCTGTTCAGTTGCTCGGTACATCCATTTTCTGGACAGTATTCAATGAAACAAAAAAAGCTGCTCCAGGTGAGTGAATCTCTAGTAAATCCCCGCACACACACTAGTCAGGCGCTAGCCCAGCTCGCACGCTGTGTAACATAAGAAAATGATTCTGGGCGGCTGCACTTCCAATAATCCTTTTTATTGAAGCTTCATATGACAAGTGGTTAACAGATGGAGCAGGGGACAAAGAGGTAGACGCGCTTCGCGCAACAGTTAGTGCTTAGTCAATGACTTAGCGCTAACTGTTACGCAAAACGCGTCTGTCTCTTTGTCTCCTGCTCCATCTGTCATATGAAGCTTCAATAAAAAAGGATTCTTGGAAGTGTAGCCTTCCGGAATCATTTTTTTACATGTATTTTCTGCTTCTTATATGGTAATAGTATATTATTTCTTATTACATTGTAACAATGTTTTCTACATTAGAATAATAACAGTTGTAAGTTATGATTAGTATGTGTATAATAACAGTTGTAAGTTATGATAGTATGTATTTGGCATGTGGTGAATGCAGCAAGGAATTACTACTGAGTTACAACAGATCTTTGTTAAATAAACTCAATCAGTCACAGACAGGCAGATCCTATTAATGGCAAATCCCATCATACATTCCAGAGTACAGCACTATTTGAACCTGAGTTCTTATAAATTCACATGTCAAACTGCAGCCAACAAATACAAGCCTCCCATTGCTGTTCCTCGGCGTAACTGTATAGCTGTGTCTATTTGACTGTGAAATGCTTCAAGGGCCTGTACAACACACTCCCTGCTCTTTCTTCTACTCTAGGTTTTATCCAGCTTGAAAGTTGACCCTAGTACAAAGCACCTTGCTCTTTGTGTGTCTAAACAAATTATTCTGGTGTGTAGATAATCTTCAGAGTTTGATCCGCTTACACCTCATCCCCTAGCACTCTAAAACTACACCCACGCATCACTCATTTTTTATGTAGGAGGAAAGTGGTTTGAAGTATCTTGAACACTTATGTAAGTAACTTCTTATTAACCAAACACTGTGCACTTTTTAAATCTCATGAGTACAGTAACATAATTGTTATGTCACTATTTAAAAATGGATAACTCATATAAAGTTTGTGTGGCTGTTATTATATCTGTGAAATAAGGAGAACCTTTATATTATTGTAAAATGTTCTACCTCTCAAATATTATCAGTGGCTTTAGTTTTAATAGGCGGCAAACTATATCTCTAAGTTATTAAGGTAACTTTGTTTTATTCTAAAACATGCCCTCTCATTATAAGCACCTCTGATGATTCCAATGTAGACTTTTCCATCTTATGGCACCATTATTTATCCTAAAAGAAAGGATCTTGCTTTAAAGTGGTTGTATACACTTATTTAAAATTTTTACCTACAGGTAAGCCTATAATAAGGCTAACCTGTAGGTAAAATTAATATCTCAAAAACCTGTATGGTTTAGGAGATATTTAATTTGCATGCAGCTGCTGACGTCAGCGGCGCATGCGCTGTGAATGCCCGGCTGAAGACGCTGCCGGACCCTGCCGGGGAGAAGACTTCCACGGTAATGCTAGGGAGTGACATCATCGTGGCTGCGGGCCACTCACAGCACCGGAGACCCGAACCCGGAAGGACTGCTGAGGGTAAAATGTCAGCTTCCTCGGTGTGGACCGGACTGCGATACGGGGACCTCGTTCTAAGATAAGTACTTCATAGTGAGCTAGTATGCGGTGCCTTTGCCTTTACAGGTTTTTTTTTTTGACATGTGTGGGTATACAACCCCTTTAATACATTGGAAGATATCTGCCTAAAAAAACTCAACTCTTGGATAGTGGCATAGACTCTCTTCATTTATCAAACAATGTTATGCTAATCAGCACTTTAGACATTACAAGGAATCATCCATATCAGTCCCTGCCCCAAAGGAGCTTATAATATAATGTCTTACTACAATCAGTTTTGAAGCATTGGACCAGCACCAAGTGAGAATGTATCACAGTTAAAGCTGAACTCTGGGGAAAGTAAAAATCCTCTCTTGCTGCCCCTGCACTGCAAAAGTTAAAGTTTTACTAAACCCAAAACAGTAAAATCAGTCTGTGTATGCAGTAAAGCATGCTTGTTATACTCACTGTGGAAGCTAAGGGGTAATCCTCTGCATTATGTAAAAAGACTGTTGGATCCTATCTTCTCTGTTCCTTCCTTTCTTCCAGAGTTCCCAAACCATCTCCTGATAGAACAGAGGCTAGGGGACAAGCTGCACATATTCAGTTTGGTGTGTATTGCCAGAGAGTTCTTTATTTCTTGGGAGAGTGCATGTGATCAGCACAGGGCCAATCAGCACTGTCCAGGGAATCAGGGGTCCTGCAGCATCATAGGACAGTCAGAGTAGAATGAAACCCCCATAAGCTTTAACCTGATACAGGACTGCTCTAACTGCTGATGAAAAAAGGTATTGCATTTCTATGTTATGTGTACTGTGGGAGACCAGATATAGTGAATGCAAGCTCCTGTGTTTAGTAACACTTAAAATTTTCATTTACAGTGCCTTGCAACAGTATTCACCCCCCCCCCCCCCCCCTTGGCTTTTTACATAATTTGTTACATTACAGCCTTTAGTTCAATGTTTTTTTTTTAATCTGAATTATATGTGATGGATCAGAACACAATAGAAGTTGATGAAGTACAATTAGAAAAATATATACATAAAACGAATTTTCAGAAATAAAAAACTGATAATTGGCATGTGCGTATGTATTGACCCCCTTTGTTATGAAGCCCATAAAAAGCTCCGGTGCAACCAATTACCTTCAGAAGTCACATAATTAGTGAAATGATGTCCACCTATGTGCAATCTAAGTGTCATTACATATACACACCTTTTTGAAAGGCCCCAGAGGCAGCAACACCTAAGCAAGAGGCACCACTAACCAAACACTGCCGTGAAGACCAAGGAACTCTCCAAACAAGTAAGGGACATTGTTGTTGAGAAGTACAAGTCAGGGTTAGGTTATAAAAAAATATCCAAATCTTTGATGACACCCAGGAGCACCATACAATGTATCATAACCAAATGGAAAGAACATGGCACAGCAGCAAACCTGCCAAGAGACGGCTGCACACTAAAAATCACGGACCGAGCAAGGTGGGCATTAATCAGAGAGGTAGCACAGAGACCTAAGGTAACCATGGAGGAGCTGAGAGTTTCACAGCAGGGACTGGAGTATCTGTTCATATGACAACAATAAGCCATATGCTCCATAGAGTTGGGCTTTATGGCAGAGTGGCCAGAAGAAAGCCATTACTTTCATCAAAAAATAAAATGGCACGTTTTTAGTTTGAGAAAAGGCATGTGAGAGACTCCCAAAATGTATGGAGGAAGGTGCTCTGGTCTGATGAGATTAAAATGTAACTTTTTGGCCATCAAAGAAAACGCTATGTCTGGCCCAAACCCAAAACAATCATATCACCCAAAGAACACCATGTTTTTCAGCAGTCGGGACTGGGAAACTGGTCAGAGTTGAGGGAAAGATGGATGGTGCTAAATACAGAGATATTCTTGAGCAAAACATTAACCACTCTGTGTGATTTGAGGCTGGGATGGAGGTTCACCTTCCAGCAAGACAATGACCCCAAACACACTGCTAAAGCAACACCTGAGTGGTTTAAAGGGAAAGGTGTAAATGTGGCCTAGTCAAAGCCCACACCTCAATCCAATAGAAAATCTGTGGTCAGACTTAAAGATTGCTGTTCACAAGTGCAAACCATCCAACTTGAAGAAGCTGGAGCAGTTTTGCAAGGAGGAATGGGCAAAAATCTCAGTGGTAAGATGTGGCAATCTCATAGAGACTTATCCAAAGCGAATTGGAGCTGTGATAGCCACAAAAAGTTGCACTACAAAGTATTGACTTTAGGAGGGTGAACAGTTATGCACATTGACCTTTTCTGTTATTTTGTCCTATTTGTTGTTTGCTTCACAATAAAAAAAAATCTTCAAAGTTGTGGGCATGTTCTGTGAATTAAATGATGCAAATCCTCAAACAATCCATATTAATTCCAGGTTGTGAGGCAACAAAACACGAAAAAATGCCAAGGGGGGTGAATACTTTTGCAAGGCACTGTACATCTAGGGGACAAGAAAAGCAGTTTTACTTACCTGATCCTCCTCCTCTACAGCCTCTTCTCCCCTATGCTCTGGCAGTTGGATGCCCCTGATATCATCAGAACAAACTCAGGATTTATAGCCCTGCACTGAACGTGAGAACGTCCCTTAGACTTAAACAAGCATTTAACCTCTACAATGCAAGAGTAGCCCCACTGCAAGAGAGGATTTTTAGTTTTCTTGCAGGGGTAAAAATGTTTGCTTAGGTCTAGAGGATGGGAAAAGCATTATTCTCGTCCACTAGCCCTAAACAAGCATTTATCCCATGCAATGCCCCACCGCAAGGGAGGGTTTTAAGTTTTTCTGCCTGGAGTTCTGCTTTAACCTACCAGCATGTTTTTGGATTGTGAGAAGAAACCTACACTGCAAGCAGAAGCTTTGGCTACAAGCCTGCTATGCTAACCTCTGAGCAATCATGTTACCCGTCACAGGAGAACACCAAAATGTTTATTATTTATTTGCTGTATTCTACAGACATTTCACAAATTTACAGATATTGTAAGACCATTCACATACGCTTTTGCTCAAGAAAGTAATCTGAGGTCCCTACCAAACTTTTGCACATTGTGGGGCCACTTTCCTGAGTCGCCAAATAATCTACCACTATGTTTTTGAATTTAGGTAGAAAACCAGGGCACCTCCAAGAAACTAGTGCCAACGTGGTTAAAATATATACAACTCTATTGCTGATTATGTTACTAGAGAAATGGAAATATGTTTTTTTCCAGTTAGGTCAAAAGCTATCTGGAACCTCTGAAGCTGTTCCTTCGCAATAAAAGGATTGTTTTTTTGTTTTTTTTAACAATAGAGTCGCCTCTCTTTGATGTTAAGAGAATCATTATTCTGTTTAGTAGATATTATGAGCATTTAAATTATATGTTACCCTAATATTACATATTCCTGATCTGTGTTTCCTGTACCTGTATTAAAAAGGTATCCTCTTCGTTTTTTTTTTTGTGTGATATATGATCCTGCCAGCCCCTCGGCTTTCTTGTTTCAAACTGAACATGCATGGGCATGGAAGCATATCAATCTCAGCATTGTCGGGTTTTCTTCTTGTACTACAGTAATCAGGCTTGTGCTGGCGCACCTTTTACACAGCTCTTCAGCGGGAAGACCAGTGTACCACTGTTTCTCTGCCTCCTGCTGACCCGCCTTCCTGCAGTCTCCACCCCCACCTCTCTAAGCCCCTTTGCAGATGAGAACAGAGGTTATATGATCACGTACAGTATTAAAAAAAGGTATTTATCTACACTGCTTGTTAGGATTTTTGCACATAATGTATAATGTGTGTGTGTATATGCTCCTTCCTAGATTGTAAGCTCTAATGAGCAGGGACCTCTGAATCCTCCTGTAATCCTCCCCAAATATACAGCACCAGCCACCACTGGTAGCTTGTCACCATTACAGTTTTAATGTGTGACATGTTAGGCGTCTATGCACTCAGTGTAACATCTTAGTTTATATTATACCAAAGAATTGGGTATTATATTGTGTTTTTGTGCACACAAAACCATGTGCTTTAAGTCAAGCAATTCACTAAAGAATGTATTTAGGATTTTTTTTAAAGTATTCATTATTTACTTACTGAGTAACACGTACCTAAACACCTACATGACAGATTGTCTTTATTTCTGATGAAAGATTCCATGAATCAGCTGTCTCGATACATTCCCAGCAGTTAGAGCTACTGGTTCTTTCTAAGGTTTATATACTTTTTATAAAGGTTTTTACATAATATATAATATTTTATGACTTCCCTGAAGCCGAGCCAGTAAATATTGGTGGCAGGCCTACAATATACACCTAAATGTAGAATGAATAACGATTTGTTTATGGAAAATAGCGTAAAAATGACACATCATAAAAAGTGAAAAATATAGGTCTTGTATTTTTTCCATCTTTACGAATGCTAAATATCTTTTTGCATCATAGATACATGGAGAAATATGTTCGCTCTTGGGGGGGGGGGGGATTTAATGGGTTAATAAGAGCCTGAACGTTGCTTATCTCCCACAATCCTCTTCTCCTGATGTGTTTTGACATCTGTGTCGTGGTTTTGCAAACAGTGGAGGAAAATATTTGCGAGCGGGCACATTCCAACATATGAACCCAAATAAACGGTCTGAAAGCAGACACTAGCCAATTAATCCTTGCCGTGGTGGGAGATTTACATCTTGCGCTTCCTTTCCAATTGGCTGGGAAATGGTTAAACACAGCTACCTGCGTTCTTTGCTGTAATAAACCGAAATCTTCACCAGCAGAGAGTTCTTCCTGCTACATGATGAATATGACAAACGAACCTAAAAAAAACAAGGTTGTGTGTTTGTCTCTGCATCGAAGAAAGGAAGTTGCCCAGCAGATGCCTAAACTGTTCATTTATACACACAACAGGAGCAGTGTTGGGAAACAAGAGGGTACAGATCACCTCCCTTAAAAAACACTGAGAGATACACAGCCTGCCCAGCAGAGCAATAACAGGCCTCTTTCCAGATACACTGCTCTGCTTTCCAAAGAATAGGACTTATTTATAAAAACCAGAGCAAAAGGAAACTGTGTTTTTGCTACAGCAGCCAACATGGGCTAGCTTTTATATTCTTAAAGTGTCAGCGATATTTCCTTTTTTGGAAGATGCTGGAGAATGAAACTGGCCATGCACGTATAGATTTATTTTCTTTAGCCTATAGGATGAACATAAGAGAGGCAACAGATTCCACCATCCACGCTACAGACCGGATTGATGAACTTCCTGCTGCAGACTGCTGTGTTCTGCCTGGCAGTGCCATTGGCTGTCACAATACCCAAACAGTTCCTGCATCTGATCGGATGCAGTCATGGTTAGGCCAACAATTTTCTTCCCGGATCTATTGATTTTTGCATTGAAGAATATTAAAGTGGTGCAGACAGGGCCACCCACTAATAGAATTTCAGCCGGTTCATCTGGAACCAGCTTGAAATGAATCAGAGACTATATAGGTGAGATGTTGGCTTTGGAGTTAATTGGTCCTACACTCAGGTGTCCATTTATGAAGTAGAGAAAAGTTTTCGCTGCTCCAAGCTCCGGCATTCACAGAGGAGAGCGTTCTCCTCTGGATGCCAGTTTATGAAGCGGTGTAGATAAGGTGAACTTAGCCCTTAAAACTAACAGTTTGTTTATAGATTGTAGGATGAATATGAGATTCCTGAAGGAAACCCACACAAACACAGGGAGAACATGTACATTCCTTGTGTCACTGTCTTTATATTATTGATAACTAAAGCTGTCTATACAGTATATAACCAAAAAATGACGTTGACCAAAGTGAATATCTGTTCAAACACATTTAAAATTCTCTTTGTAAACAGTGGTTTATTGTTATTTTCAAGAAAGAGGGGAAACCCTGCTTCTTTAAGCGGGATTCCGCTCTTTTTTTATTTTTTTCTTACCTGTCTCACTGGTGGGCGAGTGCTACCTTCGATTGGCATCCACGTCCGGCGTTTATTTGACCCCCGGCGCGACGAATCTTTTCCTCAGGATGACTTATAAAAACCTGCTCTGGCGTTTTCCATTTTAACTGTGGGCGTCTGAAGCCCACAGGCATTTACTTCCTGGTATATGATGTCTGGCTCCCAGCATGCTCCGCTCCATCTTGCACATGCTCAGTGAGAGCAGTGACAAGGAAAGAAAAACTTTCATTGTCCCCCATGGATTCTTGGGAAATTTCCCAGGGACCATTGCGAGGACGATAGCCACGCCTACTCCCACGGGAGGACAACCCGGAAGTCAGCTGAAACATCAGAAATAAAAGGTAAGTAAATAATATATTTTTTTTCAGGGTTCGTTTAGGTAAGTATGCTATCTGTTGATTTTAATAACATGAACTTTCATTTTTAGGTACCAAACCACTTTAACTAGTTGCATACGCTATATTGTCAAAAGTATTGGGACACCTGTCCCATATGAACTTTAAAGGCATCCCAGTCTTAGTCCGTAGGGTTCAATATTGAGTTGGCTCACCCTTTGCAGCTATCACAGCTTCAAATCTTCTGGGCAGGCTGTCCACAAGGTTTAGGAGTGTGTCTATGGGAATGTTTGACCATTCTTCCTGAAGCATATTTGTGAGGTCAGGCACTGATGTTGAATGAGAAGGCCTGATTCGCAGTCTCCACTCTAATTGGACCATAGGGTGAGTACATGGATTGAAAACTGGCTACAAGGACGAGTTCAGAGGGTGGTGATAAATGGGGAATGCTCGGAATGGTCAGGGGTGGGAAGCGGGGTCCCCCAGGGTTCTGTGTTGGGACCAATTCTGTTTAATTTGTTCATAAACGACCTGGAGGATGGGGTAAACAGCTTAATCTCTGTATTTGTGGATGACGCTAAGCTAAACACTTCTCCGCAGGATGTGGAGACCTTGAAAGAAGATATGAACAAATTAATGGGGTGGGCAACTACATGGCAAATGAGGTTCAATGTAGAAAAATTTACAATAACGCATTTGGGTGGCAAAAATATGAATCTGCTCACTAGGGGGTAAACCAACTCCAGGGATAAAGTGATAATTCTCCCACTCTACAAAACTTTGGTCCGACCGCACCTGGAGTAGGCTGTCCAGTTCTGGGTACCAGTCCTCAGGAAGGATGTACTGGAAATGGAGCAAGTACAAAGAAGGACAACAATGCTAATAAATGGTCTGGAAAATATTAGTTAAGAAGAAAGTTGCGAGAACTGAACTTATTCTCTTTGGAGAAGAGGAGTTTGAGAGGGGATATGATTTCCATTTACAAATACCATACTGATGACCCCACCATAGGAATAAAACTTTTTCGTGGAAGGGAGTTTAATAAGACACGTGGCCACTTACTAATTAGAAGAAAAGAGGTTTAACCTTAAACTGCATAGAGGGTTCTTTACTGTAAGAGTGGCAAGGATGTGGAAGTCCCTTCCACAGGCGGTGGTTCAAGCGGGGGGGCATCGGTAGTTTAAAAAAACTATTAGATAAGCACCTGAACAACTGACACATACAAGGATATACAATGTAATACTGACATATAATCACACACACGGGTTGGACTTGATGGTCTTGTGTCTTTTTTTAAACCCTACCTACTATATATGTAACTATATGGTAGTGTTGACAATTCTTCTCCATTTTCCACAGATGACTATAGCAGACTGGTATCAAGACAAATTTCAGTATTTTTACTAGTTGTTTTAAATCTGGCTGTGTGCCTCCTCCACCCCACAGAGAGACCTAATTCGAAATACAAAACATTCATGTGTTAAAACCTGTATACCCCTACGGAAAAAACTGTATACACCCCTGTGGAAACAGCCCTCCCCACCTTGTGAATTCCTGTGGTATACCAAATTGAACAAGATTCTATATATGGAAGATCTCTGTTCCACTCTACATATTCAGAAAAGAAATTTAGGACAACTTGGAGGCCTTGGTGGTACTTCACAACCAACAGATAACATCCTGACAATTGTATCTGGTCTGTTGCTAAAATTCACTCTCAATGTATGAGAACCTTGGAGTATAGCTTTAAAGTTACTCTGTCATGAGAGAAGTATGTGGACTTCTATTACAGGCCTCCTTCAAAAAATGCTGAATGTCCGTTTGTGTCTGACTTCAGTGAGAGTCCTAGAACTACGTATACTTGCTCAATGTCAGTGACTTACACAGCATTGAAGTCAAAGTATTTGATGACAGTCAGGGAACTAGCATTCCCAGAGAAGAATTTAGTAATTGCAGCTTCCTTTAATCTGTCATGACAGTGTCCCCTTGAAGAAACCCTGTGGACACCTTAAAAGCACTAAACAGGCAGGATGTAAGAGGACCCCCTAGTATATGGGTTGTTAAGCCAATTCCCAGACCCACAGGAGGCCTCTTGCTCTACAGCTTTGCGACGGTGAGCCAAAAAAATCTGTAGTAAAACTCACATTCTACAACTCCAATCAATGAATTTTGTTTGAGGAAGTAACTTGCCGTGGATCCTTAATATTCTAAAAGTAATAAATTACATTTCCCTTTTCAGGCCATAGGCCTAGCCATGTGTATCCCTATCAAAGAATCCACACTACACTTCCATTTTGATCTCTTTCTTTCCAGACCCAAATACCAACCTCAACTGCTCCTCCCACACTATATTTGGGCCTCTGCATTAGATCCAAAAGGACAGCTAAAACCCAACAAGGGCAGTAGCCCCCTCTTACACAGGGAAGTTGAAAATAAGTACCTATGGGAGTGCTTTGGGAGTTCCAAAATTAAATTATTCACATTTTTGCCAGCCATTGTAAATTTAAAGCTTGGGTCCACCTCCTACCACCATCTCTGTTTCACTATTTGCCAGTGAGGTTGTCAACCATAATTATGGACTTGTAGAGCAAGGGACTGTCCAAAAACCTTGGTCACAGAATTTGTTTTATATTTGTATATTTAAGCATCCTGGATACTTAATTATAAGGTGGTAATATGCTTTCAGTATCTCCTACCCGGTAAACACTTTAAATGCAACTACGAGCAAGGCTAAATCAGGCTTCTAAGATGTGTACAACTATGAATTACCGTATATACTCGAGTATAAGCCGAGATTTTCAGCCTCTTTTTTGAGGCTGAAAGTGCCCCCCTCGGCTTATACTCGAGTCATCGCTGTCTGCCCGCTCGATCAGCGTGTCGAGCAGACAGACAGCGGCCATTCTGATTCAAAAGCCGCGCCTCCGGCTCCCCCTTCGCCTGTGATAGGCGGAACACTGAATTTCCCAGCAGCCTGTGTTCCGCCTATCACGGACTTCGTATCATCCTCGTACTACGGACGAGGATGATACGACGTCTGTGATAGGCGGAACACAGGCTGCTGGGAAATTCAGTGTTCCGCCTATCACAGGCGAAGGCGGCGGCGCAGCTTTTGAATTTTACAATGGCCGCCGACGAACGAAGAGGGCACGGGACGGAGGCAAGGCACAGGACGGCACGGCACGGGACGGGACGGGACGGGACCGGAGGCAAGGCACGGCGGCGAGGCACGGCGGCGAGGCACGGCGGCGAGGCACGGAGGCAAGGAGGCTCGGCACGGGACGGAGGCTCGGGACAAAGGCTCAGGACACAGGTAGGCTGGACACACACACACACACACACACACACACACACACACACACACACACACACACACACACGGATACACACACACACACAGGGATGGATGGATGGATGGAGACACACACACACAGGGATGGACGGACACACAGGGATGGACGGACACACAGGGATGGACGGACACACAGGGATGGACGGACACACACACAGGGATGGACAGGCATGTCTTACCCTCGGCTTATACACGAGTCAATAAGTTTGCCAGTTTTTTTGGGGGTAAATTGGGGGCCTCGGCTTATATTCGGGTCGGCCTATACTCGAGTATATACGGTACACTTTATGGATCATGTATGTTTTTCAAGGTGCATATGACTGTATTTGCTTGTGTAAAGTGAACTTCATAGACAAAATACTTACAAGCATATCATGTCACTTCTATTTACTGATGACTCATAGAAATTAATAGGAAAACATGTGATTAAGTCTCAGGAATGACATAAAGACAAATATTTTTTTTACTTTGACACTCCACCAGCAGACAAATGGGCTCTTTATGTCGTAGCTGGAATTGCCGTAAACAGCTGTGTAAAGACTCCCCGTCACATTTCAAAAAGCTGTTCATGGGATACTTTTTCTAATTTTATGGCAAATATGTGCTTGTTTGTTTCCGCAGTCAGGACAAAAGATACTCAGAACTTTGGTGGTATAGTGGGGAGTGATATTATCAATTATACAGCTGATTTCCTGTCCAGTAATCCCTTAAATACATTATACATAAATGTTTTAACTAGGTATTAGTGTAGCTATATTTCCTGTGTTGATAGGCTCACATGTTGTGGCTGAAGTTTGTAGTGTCATGGCCAATTTCACTATATCCATGAATTCATTCTAGCTTGTCCCTATTTGATAAAGGGACAGGAAATGGGTCGCATAGCGTGCCATCCACACCTTGCTATTTGCTCCATTTTACATCACAAATGTGGGAGTGTTAATGTGATGTTGATCTCTCTGTTAAATGCTCTGTCTGTTTGTGTCAGATCTCATTGCAATATTTAGTTCTCACAAGACTTAGAGACCCAGGGATTATGAGGTATGTAATTTCTTCACAGGAAGTGTCAATTCTTAGACTACAGACAGAAGTCATGCATCAACATGTGCAGTGCCATGCAGCATGTCTAGGGTTGCCTCCTTTTCTTCAAGTCAAACCCAAACACTTTAGCGGCCCCCAGCAATCTTTTTTTATAGTATCAACTATATGTATATTTTGCCATTAAATAGCATTTCTAATCAAATGATGTTAATCACAAGAGTCCCCCTTTACATCAGATTCCACAGAGTTCCCCTTTTACTTCCCTTACACTGTAAGGGTGGGACGACTCTTATGTAAGGATGAACTCTGGGGACTATAACATATGGGATGCTCTGGGAACCCTGATCTAAGGGGGAACACTGTACAGAGAGGACTCTGATGTAAGGGAGTACACTGTGGCCTCTGGAGTAAAGGGGAACTCTGATCTAAGGGGTGCTCTGAGAACCCAGATTTACCTTAGTGTACTCTCTCAGAGGCAGGAGAGAGAAGGGGGAGACTTGAGTCACAGACAGGGATGGATGGTGAGCTCACTCACCCCTTGGCAGTCAGCAACTCTTTTCCAGATGTAGCTGAAGCTGATGGAGTGTGGGCAGACACAGAGTTGTAGGGGCGGGAGCAAGAGGAGCAGATCAAGCCCTCTCTCCTCTCCCATATGTATGGGGGGAGGAGTAATTGTTAGTTCTGGCTTTGGGCAGTGTGAAAGAGAGTGTAACAGACACTCTTGGCTTACACAACTGCAGCCAGCAACCCTGCTGGGAAGCCAAAGTCTGGTCTGAATAATGTGTCCGGGTTTCAGACGGTCTGAAGCCCGAACACATGATTACAAACCTGAACTGTCCGGGTGAATCCCAGACAGGTGGTGACCCTAAGCATGTATCATGTTTTGAACACAAACAGGAACTTCTGACACAGGAATGTAAAGATTTACTTTACTAGAGGTCGTGCATACAGGGCAACAAATTATACCATGAAACTACATGATCTATGCACATCTTAGGCCGCGTACACACGGGCGGACTGTCTGACGGACTTGGTGTTTCAGCGGACAATCCGCTCGTGTGTGGGCTTCAGCGGACTTTTTCAGCGGACAGTCTGGCGGACTAAGTCTTTCGGAATTTCCGTAATATTGTCCGTCCAACTTTGGTTTCAGCGGACAGTCCGCTCGTGAGTAGGCAAGTTGGACGGACTAAGTATGGCGCATGCTCAGAAAGGATTTACACGGCCGAAGGTTGCATTGCAGTGTATTGGACGTCGTATTTCTAGTCCCGTCGTACGTGCTGTACACGTCATCGCGCAAGCTTTCAGCGGACTGTCTGTTCGTCGTGTGTGGTCAAGTCCGTTCATTCAAAAGTAGGACGGACTGTCTGTCGGATTGTCTGACGGACTTAGTTGGACGGACAATCCTCTCGTGTGTACGCGGCCTTATGCATCTTATTCGGTTGAAAAATAGGCGCTGGTAGGAAGGTTTAAAATGCCTTTAAAGAGGAAGTAAACCCTTCCAAACAACTTGGACCTATAGGTAAACCTAGATTAAGGCTTACCTGTAGGTCCAAGCAATATCTCCTAAACCTATATGGTTTAGGAGATATTTGCCCGAAAATGGGCACCGCTGTCTACGGCGCATGCGCCGTAGACAGCGGCGCGCAGGCGCACTAAATGCGGCACATCCAAGAATGGATTTGCCAAATTTGTCGACTCCCGTGCGCATGCGCGGGAGTGACGTCATCGCGGCTTCGCCGTATGGCAGCGGCGGAGCTGCGAGACGCGACTCCCGTGCGCATGCGCGGGAGTGACGTCATCGCGGTTGCGCCGCTGTGATTCGTCGGAGCTGCGAGACGCCACAAGCAACATGGATGCGGTGGACTACAGGGGACAGCGGCGACTTCGCTGGCTCCTGTGTCAGGTAAGTGACACATAATGAGCTACTATACGATGCATAGTAGTCCATTATGCTTTACCTTTGCAGGGAAAAAAAGAGGAAGTAAACCCATCAGGGTTTACTTCCTCTTTAAGGAAGAAATCTACCACCATTTTGATGAGTTATTTTTATCTAATATGACAGCTAAAATAAAGAAATGAAAGGAAGCTTCAGTCAGGTTTCAAACAATTAAAAGTTAGCAGCTACAAAAAAATGTAGCTGCTAACTTTTAATAACAGCACTCACCTATCCAGAGATCCAGCATCATCCTCATTTGGGCTGGATCTTCACTGGTCTTTGAGTCCCTGGCTCTAGCAGGTTCACTGTGGGAACCCGGCTGTGACTCCTTGTGGCCTCACAGCCTTCTTCCACTGTGCACCCTGTGAATGATTCCGCACCCTCCTGGGACCTGTGATGTGTGCCAGAAGGTTACGGACAGGGGGAACACAAATTTTTTAGCAAATTGCCAAGCAATTTGAGAGGAAGTGGGAGTGGGTACCTGCGAAAACTAGGTTCCCTCCCTAAACAAAAATTACAAATATGGTAGAGAGGGAGGGGGGATTGTTGAGGTGGAGGATGAGGAAGAGCAGAATTTCCCCTTTTGGGTGAAGTTACGCATTAAAAAGTTACCTGGTCACCTATGTTATATTATTATTATATTATTATTATTATTTTTGGTGGAGAAATAATAAACAGTTGTGAATATTATTAGTCACCCTCTTTACATATACTTTAACCCGTTCCCACCCGGCCTTTTGTAGTAAGACAGTCGGGTGGGAGCCCTCTTATCCTGGGAGGATGTCATATGATGTCCTCCCAGGATCCTGCCACACTCCAGTGCCAATCACAGCCCATCTGTACCCTGTAATTATTTGTGGCTAATCACAGCTAATCACAATAGTAAAATCTGAATGAATAGTTTTAATTCAGAAAAAAAAATGGTTGTTTTAACCACTTAAACCCCGAATCATTTGGTTGGCCAGAGACCCGAGCACTTTTTGCAATTCGTCCCTGCGTCGCTTTAACTGACAATTGCACGGTCGTGCGAGGTGGCTCCCAAACAAAATTGACATCCTTTTTTCCCCACAAATTAAAGCTTTCTTTTTGCTATAATAAATATCCCCAAAAAAGATATAAAAAAACATTTTTTCCCTCAGTTTGGGCCGATGCGTATTCTTCTACATATTTTTGGTAAAAAAAATCACAATAAGCGTTTATTGATCGGTTTTCACAAAAGTTATAGCGTCTACAAAATAGGGGATAGTTTTATAGCATTTTTTTAAATCATTTTTTTTACTAGTAATCATCGATTTTTATTGTGACTGCGACATTATGGCGGACACATCGGAAACTTTTGGCGTGATTTTGGGACAATTCACATTTATACAACAATCAGTGCAATTAAAAATGCATTGATTACTGTGTAAATGTGACTGGCAGTGAAGGGATTAACCACTAGGTGGCGCTGTAGGGGTTAAGTGTGTCCTAGGGAGTGATTGTAACTGTGGGGGGGGGGGGGGGCTGTGTGTGACACGACACTGATCACCGCTCCCGATTACAGGGAGCGGTGATCAGTGTCAGTAGGCAGAACGGGGAAATGCTTGTTTACACTAGCATTTCCCTGTTCTTCCTCTCCGTGAGACTATCGTGGGTATCCCTGTGGACATGGAGTGCGCGAGACCCACGATCACACTCATGGAGCTTGTGGTAGGCGTGCTCACCCACAAGCCGCTTCTTAAAGGGCATCATACAGGTACGTGATTCTGCCTGTACACGCCCTTCTGCTGCAGTATATCTACGCGAAGTGGTCGGGAAGCAGTTAAACCAAAAAACAGTTATAAGCAGTCATTGTGTGTAAAAACAAAAAAAATACTGATAACCTACCCAGAGTAGTACTGTGTTATTATGGTAACACTGTATGGCTCTGATTATTGTATTTAAAAAAAAGTAATAAAAAAGAAAATAATATTATTATTTTTTTTAATTATTAAATTAAATGATCTTATTTATTTATTTATTTATTTTACTGTCACCAGTCAGTGTTTCTGATCACTACCACACTAGTTATATGGTGACACTGTGCTGAACTGGTGACAGTATGTAAACATTTTTAATAAATTGTGAAAAAAAAGTCTTAATTTTCCAAAAAATCGTAACAAAAAAGTGAGAACTTCAAAAAAACTCACCATGCCTCTTACTAAACACCCTGGACTGTCTACTATCCTAAAAAGGGGTCATTTGGGGAATATTTGTACTGTCCTGGCATATTAGGGCCGCAAAAAATAAAATCGGTCATCAGTACATCAGGATTGATCAATTTTCAGATATATACCATAGTTTGTGGACTTTATAACTTTCCTACAGATTAAATAATTTACACTAATTTGGGTTATTTTCACCAAAGAAATATAGCAGAATACATTTTGGCCTAAATTCCTGTAGAAAGATATTTTTTTTTTCATTTAAGTGGAAAAAAAATAAAACAATACGGCGGTGATTAAATACCACCGAAAGAAAGCTCTATTTGTGTGAAAAAAAATTATAAAAATTTCATATAGGTATAGTGTTGCATGACCACGCAATTGTCATTCAAAGTGTAACATCTCTGAAAGCTGAAAATTGGACTGGGCAGGAAGGGGTAAAAGTGTCCGGTATTGAAGCGGTTAAAATAATTCTGTCAATATAGATGTGGTGATCCTCCTTTGGCACTTATTGCAAGGTTCATAGGGGGTATTGATGCTTACTCAAATCAGTGAAGGAAAAATATTCTTGTCTTCTAGCTCTTAAATGGTTTTATTTATTTCCTTCACACTATCTTACCTTTTATCTATGCTATCCATCCTTTTTCTTTTTGTATGGTTTATTTTCCTCTGATCTTTTATAATTGATCTTGACAAGACAAATATCAAATATAAAACAAGTAATTTTTAGGGGCCTGTAGGGAGCACAAATGTGGAAAAATAAATTTAGCCATAATAACAGATATCTAGATGTCTTGTGTGTCTCCAGTCTATGACCGTCTTCTACAGCATGTCTCCAGTCTCCATCATCTCCTGTAGCATGCCGTAGTCTCTGATCATCTAATATTTCGTGTCTGCAGTCTTTGGCAGCTTTCTGTAGCATGACATTTATTGAATGTTATTTGTGGCACTTTGGTAATGTCAGTGCCACACTAGAGGCCCCCCCATATCAAGTAAGTTAACCACTGCTGTTCTGATGGGTATGTGCACACCTAAAAAGGAGTAAATTGGAGGAGAGGTTGTGTTGAGCTGACCATTATTTGGTGTGCACCAGGTTGACCTAATAGTTGTGCTTTCTATAGAAATCAAATGCTTTTATGTAAGCTTAAGAATTAAAACAAACAATTGTATTTCTGCTGTAGACCACTTCACCTCTTTTTCTAATCTTTTGTTAATGATTGAAAATGACCTACTAACATGACGTTATTGGATTATAAACTGTTAAGTAAATGGTATTGAAATGTAAACCTAAAAGGGCAACAATTGTTGAAGAAAAATGAACATAGGCATTTGGGTTCAAAAGAATTTTTCCTAAAAATGGTCTGGTTGAAAGTTATGCTACATAGGAGATTAGGGAGGGCAGGTAGACTCTACTGATTACAACAGTGTGTGGACAAACGTGGTAGCAGACATAGGAGGTTCATCTATTCAATAACATGGACTCTAAAATCTCAGGGTACTCAATCAGGCTTGATTTACATCTATGCATGTTGCTTTTGAACGTTTTTGCAGTGCTTGCTGCATTTTTGGACATACCTTTTTTACAGCGATTTTGCCGCGATTTGCGTATTGCATTTTTTTTTTACACTGTATATAGCTGGTTGCTAAGGAGGGGGCCGGGAAGCCGGCCGCCGCGTCCTTAACAACCGATGGGTCATCAAATATTTGGCAGATAAAAAAATTGTGAAAAAAAAACAGCGTGGGATCCCCTCCTAGGTCCATACCAGGCCCTTGGGTCTAGTATGGATTCAGAGGGGACCCCCACGCCTTTTTATTTTAAATCGGCGTGGGGTACCCCCCAAAATCCAAGTAAGAAGTAGCGGGGAGGAAGAAGATATTTTTAATAAAAGACTTGTCAAAAACTGTCTACTGTATTTTTTCACACTACACACTTTTTTGGGAGAATGGGTAGGGGTACAATGCACCCCATACTCATTCACATGGGGGGAGAACGGATCTGGGGGCCCCCTTTGCAGAGCCCCCCCCTGCCCCAAAGTTGAGGGCAAGTGGCCTGGTATGGTTCAGGGGGGGTGCTCGCTCGTCCCCTCCCTTTCCTGACCTGCCAGGCTGCATGCTCAGATAAGAGTCTGGTATGGATTTTGGGGGAGACCCCACACCATTTAACCACTTCCCGGCCGGCGCGCGCTGATGTACGTCGGCAGAATGGCACGGGCAGGCATATTGGTGTACAGGTACATCCATTTCTATATGCCCCCCTGCTCGCGTGCCAGTCCCCCCCCTGAGTCCGATTGCGGGTCCCATGGACTCGATCGCCGTGGGGATACCCACGATCGTCTCACAGGGAGGCTGAACCGGGAGATGCCATTGTAAACAGCATCTCCCTGTTCTGCCTAGCAACAAGTGACACTGACCTCTGCTCCATGGGATTGGAGCAGAGATCAGCATTTATTAACACAAAGCCCAGCCCCCCACAGTTAGTAACACACCCCTACACTGCCACCCCCTGGTTAACCCCTTCACTGCCAGTGTCATTTACACAGGAATCAGTGCATTTGGATAGCGCTGATTGCTGTATAAATTACAATGGTCCCAAAAATGTGTCAAAAATGTCCGATGTGTCCGCCATAATGTTGCAGTCACAATAAAAATCAGTGATCGCTGCCATTACTAGTAAAAAAAAAATATTGATAAAAATGCCATAAAACTATCCCCTATTTTGTAAACGCTATAACTGTTGTGCAAACCAATCAATAATCGCTTATTGCGATTTTTTTTACCAAAAATATGTATAAGAATACGTATCAGCCTAAACTGAGGGAAAACAATGTTTTTTTATACATTTTTGGGGGATATTTATTGTAACAAAAAGTAAAAAATAATGCGTTTTTTTCAAAATTGTCGCTCTATTTTTGTTTATAGCGCAAAAAATGTAAACCGCAGGGGTGATCAAATACCACCAAAAGAAAGCTCTATTTGTGGGGAAAAAAAGGACGTCAATTTTGTTTGGGAGCGACGTCGTACGACCGCACAATTGTCAGTTAAAGCGACACAGTGCCGAAGCAAAATGGTCCGGTCTGAAAGTGGTTAAAAAAAAAAAATTGGTGTGGGGGGCCCTTTGAATCCATACTAGACCCAAAGGCTTAGTTTGGACCAGGGGAGGGACCCCACACTGTTTTTTTTCCACAATTTTTTTTAGCCGGCAATTCTTTTTTTTACATTTGGTGGGGAAGCCCGCTGATAGCTGATGACTCATTGGTTGTTAAGGACGCGGCAGACGGCTTCCCTGCCCCCTCCTTAGCAACCAGTTATATACAGTAAATGTACAGCTAAAAACCGCGGCAATATCTCATCAAAATCGCGGTAAAAACACGGTACTTGCATTTTGAATGCAGGTCCATTGAAGTCTATTACATGCAAAACGCTGCATTTTGGAGAAAAAAGTCCACAACCATTTTCAAAAACACAGAGGCACAAAATGCACTGATGTGAATATGTTCCACAGGAACCCATGTTAAAAAAAATTCCCTGCATTTCTGCAAAACGCATCAAAAGACTGTGAATTGAGCCTTAAGGCCAATCCTATGTCTTCATTTTTGTACCCACATCTTCATTTTGCAGTATTCTTTATACCCATGTACAGAATACTCACATAAACACAGCATTTTGGATGCTAGTGCCTAATATTATGACGCAGAGAACACCATTATTGCGGCATGGACTACAGAATGAATACAGCAGCAAAACAGTGCTCAGTCATAGAATACATGAATACATAATACATAAATACAGCAGTTATTTAGAGTTTTATGTGCTGCAGGTGGGTGGAAGAAAGCATTTGTGATGTAGCAGAGCACCAGTTTACTCACCATTCTCAGATGTAATTACAGACCCTTTTTTTCTCAATTTTCCACAAATCTCTGGGTTCCAGGAAATGCCTAGGGCAGTGATTCTCAACCAGGGTTCCGTGGAACCCTAGGTTTCCTCCAGAGGTTGCTAGGGGTTCCTTCAGCATTGGGCAATTTCTGCCTCTCAGATAAGTTCCCACTGTTCCCAAGATCCCATTGATCTTTTTAGCTATCTGTAAGGAGGTAATTCTTCCCAATGACCACAAGTGTAAGGACCATTCTTCCCACTGACCATCACATTGATGTATCGTTAATTGTAGATTTCTAATTTTTAGCAGGGGTTCCCCGACACCAGAGAACTATTTCAAGGGTTCCTCTGTGTTGAAAAGGTTGAGAAAGGCTGGCCTAGGGAGTATAAATCTATCACCTTCCCTCAGCAGCTCAGAGAGGCCTTATCTGATGAGGCAGAGGTAGCTGAGCAAGTGATCTGCAGCCAGGTGAGAGGCCCTCTACTGTCAGAATCAGCATGCGGGCAACAGTGCAGAAGCCTAATAACGTGCAGCTACTGTCGAAGACCCAGCTACTGTCTGTGGGGAACCACTTTCCAATTGCTACTAGTGTTTTCCAGTTTTAGCATGGTGGTCCTTTGTCTTTTGGATCCTTCCAGCTTTTCACTTGTGTTACCAGAGCTACTCTGGACTTCATCACGTTACTCTGACTGAGTTACAATGACATTGCTGTGAAGCGGTCATGTTTGAGCAGCTTTTATATGTAAGTGCAGATTTTATTACTCTGCATTCTATGCATGTTTTTGCAGTTCTGAACCTGTTTTGCATCACTGCTTTTAACTTTGCAACCGTTTAGTAAACTGCAATTTATAGTTACTCTCTGTCTGATCATTCGGCTGCTTACCTATTCTGTTAAGGTGCTACCATCTATGATCATGTTTCTGACACAGGTAACATGCCTATTATTAAATAAATGTGTCACTTTGGCCAATTTTATACGTTGTAATCCTGACTCTTTTAGTATGGATTATTCAGCTATTTAAATGCTTAAAAGCTGTATAGTTAATGAAGTTGAGACATAAATTTCAAGTTGACAGAGAATGAAAAAGATCCAAAAAAAACAGCAGAGTGTTAAAAGTCGAGAGCGAGCACATTGCAAATATTTGATTACAAGTCTAGTTCCCGCTGACACATATTATCATGATGAATGGATACTGAGAGGTGCATGTTCCAAATGGCTTGGAAACATAAACACCTGTTTCTTGAGCTTGACACTTGTGATTTGTTAATAAAAATCCTTCAATCATAAAACGCCACAGCTGAAAACAGCACCAGATTAAATATTAAGAGACACTATAAAAAGAAGAAAGGCCAACAGAAATCGAATATGACAGCTATTAAAGAGGATCTGTACGTTTCTTGTACGTATCACTCATTTGCCCTGAAATGGACAATAGAATATTTATTGCATATAGTATTTACTAAGATTTATTATTTTTATAGAAAAACTCTTTAACATATAGCTTATATACATGTGTTTCAGCCTCGGGCTAGGTTATGACTAAGCATTTAATGAAATGGATTGTCTGACAGCCAGAGACTGGAAGTAGTGACTAACATGGCCACACAGGTAGGTTGCCAAGGCACTCTGATTTGTTTGATAGTGTCATGCTGTGCAGTAATCTTCTGGGTAGAGTGATGAGTTGTTAGGGACTTGATGAACTGGCTCTCAGTGTACAACTTCAGAATGCTAAAAGAGACTTTGTCACCTTGCCCATTCCGGGTAAAATGACAGTGTATTTTTTCATCAGAGTAAAGTGACACTACATTGATATCAGGGTAATGTGACAGTGCGTTCATATCGGGGTAATGTGACAGTGCAGTCATATCAGGGTAATGTGACAGTGCAGTCATATCAGGGTAATGTGACAGTGCGTTCATATCGGGGTAATGTGACAGTGCATTCATATCGGGGTACTGTGACAGTGCGTTCATATCGGGGTAATGTGACAGTGCATTCATATCGGGGTAATGTAGCAGTGCATTCATATCAGGGTAATGTGGCAGTGCATTCATATTGGGGTAATGTGACAGTGCATTCATATCGGGGTAATGTAGCAGTGCATTCATATCAGGGTAATGTGGCAGTGCATTCATATCAGGGAAATGTGACAGTGCATTTATATTGGGGTAATGTGACAGTGCATTCATATTGGGGTAATGTGACAGTGCATTCATATCAGGGTAATGTGACAGTGCATTCATATCGGGGTAATGTGGCAGTGCATTCATATCAGGGTAATGTGACAGTGCATTCATATCGGGGTAATGTGACAGTGCATTCATATCGGGGTAATGTGACAGTGCATCCATATCGGGGTAATGTGACAGTGCATTCATATCAGGGTAATGTGACAGTGCATTCATATCGGGGTAATGTGGCAGTGCATTCATATCAGGGTAATGTGACAGTGCATTCATATCAGGGTAATGTGACAGTGCATTCATATCAGGGTAATGTGACAGTGCGTTCATATCGGGGTAATGTGACAGTGCATTCATATCGGGGTAATGTGACAGTGCGTTCATATCGGGGTAATGTGACAGTGCATTCATATCGGGGTAATGTGACAGTGCGTTCATATCGGGGTAATGTGACAGTGCATTCATATCGGGGTAATGTGACAGTGCGTTCATATCGGGGTAATGTGGCAGTACATTTATATCAGGGTAATGTGGCAGTGCATTCATATCAGGGAAATGTGACAGTGCATTCATATCGGGGTAATGTGACAGTGCGTTCATATCGGGGTAATGTGACAGTGCGTTCATATCGGGGTAATGTGACAGTGCTTTCATATCGGGGTAATGTGACAGTGCTTTCATATCGGGGTAATGTGACAGTGCATTCATATCGGGGTAATGTGACAGTGCGTTCATATCGGGGTAATGTGACAGTGCATTCATATCGGGGTAATGTGACAGTGCGTTCATATCTGGGTAATGTGACAGTGCATTCATATCAGGGTAATGTGACAGTGCATTCATATCGGGGTAATGTGACAGTGCATTCATATCGGGGTAATGTGACAGTGCGTTCATATCGGGGTAATGTGACAGTGCATTCATATCGGGGTAATGTGACAGTGCGTTCATATCAGGGTAATGTGACAGTGCGTTCATATCGGGGTAATGTGACAGTGCATTCATATCGGGGTAATGTGACAGTGCGTTCATATCGGGGTAATGTGGCAGTACATTTATATCAGGGTAATGTGGCAGTGCATTCATATCAGGGAAATGTGACAGTGCATTCATATCGGGGTAATGTGACAGTGCATTCATATCGGGGTAATGTGGCAGTGCATTCATATCGGGTAATGTGACAGTGCATTCATATCGGGGTAATGTGGCAGTGCATTCATATCGGGCTAATGTGACAGTGCATTCATATCAGGGTAATGTGACAGTGCATTCATATCGGGGTAATGTGGCAGTGCATTCATATCAGGGTAATGTGACAGTGCATTCATATCGGGCTAATGTGACAGTGCATTCATATCGGGCTAATGTGACAGTGCATTCATATCGGGGTAATGTGACACTGCATTTATATCGGGGTAATGTAACAGTGCATTTATATCGGGGTAATGTGACAGTGCATTCATATCAGGGTAATGTGACAGTGTATTCATATCAGGGTAATGTGACAGTGCGTTCATATCAGGGTAATGTGACAGTGCATTCATATCAGGGTAATGTGACAGTGCATTCATATCAGGGTAATGTGAAAGTGCATTCATATCAGGGTAATGTGACAGTGCATTCATATCAGGGTAATGTGGCAGTGCATTCATATTCGGGTAATGTAACAGTGCATTCATATCGGGGTAATGTGGCAGTGCATTCATATCGGGGTAATGTGACAGTGCATTCATATTAGGGTAATATGACAGTGCATTCATATCGGGGTAATGTGGCAGTACATTTATATCAGGGTAATGTGGCAGTGCATTCATATCAGGGAAATGTGACAGTGCATTCATATCGGGGTAATGTGACAGTGCATTCATATCGGGGTAATGTGACAGTGCATTCATATCGGGGTAATGTGACAGTGCATTCATATCGGGTAATGTGACAGTGCATTCATATCGGGGTAATGTGGCAGTGCATTCATATCGGGCTAATGTGACAGTGCATTCATATCAGGGTAATGTGACAGTGCATTCATATCGGGGTAATGTGGCAGTGCATTCATATCAGGGTAATGTGACAGTGCATTCATATCGGGCTAATGTGACAGTGCATTCATATCGGGCTAATGTGACAGTGCATTCATATCGGGGTAATGTGACACTGCATTTATATCGGGGTAATGTAACAGTGCATTTATATCGGGGTAATGTGACAGTGCATTCATATCAGGGTAATGTGACAGTGTATTCATATCAGGGTAATGTGACAGTGCGTTCATATCAGGGTAATGTGACAGTGCATTCATATCAGGGTAATGTGACAGTGCATTCATATCAGGGTAATGTGAAAGTGCATTCATATCAGGGTAATGTGACAGTGCATTCATATCAGGGTAATGTGGCAGTGCATTCATATTCGGGTAATGTAACAGTGCATTCATATCGGGGTAATGTGGCAGTGCATTCATATCGGGGTAATGTGACAGTGCATTCATATTAGGGTAATATGACAGTGCATTCATATCGGGGTAATGTGGCAGTGCAGTCATATCGGGGTAATGTGACAGTGCATTCATATCGGGGTAATGTGACAGTGCATTCATATCGGGGTAATGTGACAGTGCATTCATATCGGGGTAATGTGACAGTGCATTCATATCGGGGTAATGTGACAGTGCATTCATATCAGGGTAATGTGACAGTGAGTTCATATCGGGGTAATGTGACAGTGCATTCATATCAGGGTAATGTGACAGTGAGTTCATATCGGGGTAATGTGACAGTGCATTCATATCAGTGTAATGTGACAGTGCATTCATATTGGGGTATTGTGACAGTGCATTTATATTGGGGTAATGTAACAGTGCATTTATATCGGGGTAATGTGACAGTGCAGTCATATCGGGGTAATGTGACAGTGCATTCATATCGGGTTAATGTGACAGTGCATTCATATCGGGGTAATGTGACAGTGCATTCATATCAGGGTAATGTGACAGTGCAGTGATATCAGGGTAATGTGACAGTGCAGTGATATCAGTGTAATGTGACAGTGCATTCATATCGGGGTAATGTGACAGTGCATTCATATCGGGGTAATGTGACAGTGCATTCATATCGGGGTAATGTCACAGTGCATTCATATCAGGGTAATGTCACAGTGCATTCATATCAGGGTAATGTGACAGTGCAGTGATATCAGGGTAATGTGACAGTGCAGTGATATCAGGGTAATGTGACAGTGACAGTGCATTTTCTAAGATCCTCCCTGCACCACCTATAACTGGCAACAATACCTGGTGCTTCTAGGTATAAGTGAGCATGTGACGTCTTCCCATGTTACAGAATACCTCCCAACTTTTTGAGATGGGAACGAGAGACACCTATTAGCAAAAGTATGTAGGCATAGGACACATTCCCTGCCATGCCCGTTTAAAGGAGAATTCTACAAAAAAAATTATTAGTGCTTCTTTTTTTTTACCACTAGTATTGGTAATGTGACAGTGAGTTCATATCGGGGTAATGTGACAGTGCATTCATATCAGGGTAATGTGACAGTGAGTTCATATCGGGGTAATGTGACAGTGCATTCATATCAGTGTAATGTGACAGTGCATTCATATTGGGGTATTGTGACAGTGCATTTATATCGGGGTAATGTGACAGTGCAGTCATATCGGGGTAATGTGACAGTGCATTCATATCGGGTTAATGTGACAGTGCATTCATATCGGGGTAATGTGACAGTGCAGTGATATCAGGGTAATGTGACAGTGCAGTGATATCAGTGTAATGTGACAGTGCATTCATATCGGGGTAATGTGACAGTGCATTCATATCGGGGTAATGTGACAGTGCATTCATATCGGGGTAATGTCACAGTGCATTCATATCAGGGTAATGTCACAGTGCATTCATATCAGGGTAATGTCACAGTGCAGTGATATCAGGGTAATGTGACAGTGCATTCATATCAGGGTAATGTGCATTTTCTAAGATCCTCCCTGCACCACCTATAACTGGCAACAATACCTGGTGCTTCTAGGTATAAGTGAGCATGTGACGTCTTCCCATGTTACAGAATACCTCCCAACTTTTTGAGATGGGAACGAGAGACACCTATTAGCAAAAGTATGTAGGCATAGGACACATTCCCTGCCATGCCCGTTTAAAGGAGAATTCTACAAAAAAAATTATTAGTGCTTCTTTTTTTTTACCACTAGTATTCCTTTATACTGGCTTTTGAAATGTACAAATGTAGCAATTTAGAAATTGGGTGAAAAGTTTAGCACTGAGAAACACTTTTTGAAGGATAAATAGTGCACTTTATATACAACTATGAGGATCAGACCAAAATGAAGGACAAATGAGGAGGAAAGAGGGACAGAGGGACTTTGTTGCAAATCAAGGACAGTCCCTCGAAATCAGGGACAGTTGGGAGCTATGATACAGTGCTATACCTCCCAACTTTCTGAGAAAGGAAAGAGGGACACCTATTATCAAACAGTATGTAGGCACATACCCCTGCTACACCCCCATTACACGGAGAACTAAAGCCTAACTCCAGCTTAGCGATCACTTTTAACAGATTGTTTGGGCCAAACTGACCTAACCTAACTATTTCTATCACTAATTGATAAAGCTGCTGTCAACCCTGTATAAACTGTATGTAGCATCAGGTATATACAGTATGCAGCACTGCAATCCAGCAGCAGAACAAGGACTTCTAGTCTGCTGCAGGAACAAAATCTAGTCGGGCTGAAAGCTCTCAGTCATTTACAGGAAGTCTTGCACATGTTTTACAATTATTGTATGTGTTAGACTTGTGCACAATGAAAAATTTTGTTTAGTTTCGGTTCGTTGTCATTTGTAAAATACATAATTGCACTCTGTTATATTTGTTATGTTACGTTAATACGTTTTCGGATAATTCGTTATTTCTGTAGAGTGTCAATATTCGTTATACTGAATCTCAAATCATGTCGAATTCATTCATTATATGCGCTATCATTTTGTTCATATTTGTTAAAATTCGATATTTATTTATATATATATATATATATATATATATATATATATATATATATATTCGTGATAATGATTCATAGTTTGGAAAGTTGTTTGTTTATTGAATCTATTAACAAACACAATGACAATATCTCTTCTCCTCTGCTCAAATACAATACAACACCCTTCTCACTCAGTTCTTGGGAATGCACTTTACCAGTAATCCAACCTCCCTGAATTCATTCGTTATATCCGCTATAATTTCTTTCATGTTTGTTGAAATTTGTTACTTTTTTATTCGGACATTCAGATGCATCCGAATGTCCAAAAGATTCAAAATTTGGCTGAATTTTGATTTGTTACGAAACAAATTGCACAAGCCTAGTGTGTGTGACTCTGGGTGTGGTTGCCACCAACCTTGAGAATTACCGTATATCTGGAAAACCACAATTGCTCTTAGTAGGACTTTGAAGATTAAAATAATCAAATTTTCTCCATTTTAAAGGTTTGAACCACATCAAGAAGTGTGATCCAAATGGTATTCCCCACAGCTGATGATTTAGCTTGCTGTTATGGAATTACTGGTTAGCCCACTCAGCTTAGGGACTCCAACTCATTTCAAAATATTTATAACCATTATCTTCTTCAGGGATAAGATACCACTATAATTTATGCCATTTCTGGCAAAGTGACAATGTCTCTTTAACCTTCCTGGCGGTATGATTATGTCAGATTTCTGAAGCTCAAAGTGGTACAATGTTTCGCATTGGAAATTTGGAGTTTTATATTGTAGGCCTGTAATTCTTAGGAATAACACACTGTCCAAACAACAGTCTAGTAGACATCCCGAGTATGATAAAGTTTGAAACCTGAAATCATAAATTATAATATAATAAATAACTATAAATAATTAAAAAAAAAATAATATAATAATAATAATACATTTTATTCAATAATGTAATCAAATCAAAAACACTGAAATTTGCTCAGTTGCAGAATTGTTGCTGTCACTTTCAGTGTTTGATGACAGATTTCCCCACAAATCACTATCGCTCAATTCTGCAAGTGATTCTAATCTATTATCGCTGTTTTCTAGCTGGTCTAAAACCACTTTTGACGTAAAGGGAAACTTTTTGGTTGCCACGGACAAGCTCAAGTTTTCAGGCAGAAAGAACAGTATATATAATATAAAAGTGCATGCAGGGCACTGGACAACGCATTAGGGACAAAAGGGATGTGAAATAATTTGATACAATAATGTAATCTGTAAGATTACAGTGTACTGTATGTGTTTTTTTCACCATTTTGAATTTGCTGCCGGGCTCCGCCCCATGCGTTGCGACGCTCGCAGGCAATGGAGCCTGCACAGTAATGAATCGAGAGGAGTACACAGCCTGCGGATACAGCGGGGGGGGGGGCAACGCAGGATCCTGGGGACAAGGTAAGTAACTTTGCCTGGATCCTGCGATGCAATCCCGAGTGTGGCTCGGGGTTACCACTTTTGGTAATAAAAATTCACCCCGAGCCACACTTGGGATTACCGCCAGGGAGGTTAAGTTTGAGAAGTACACTGTCAAGATTTTGGGCACAAATTCAGATTAGAACTGAAGGAGTTGATTTGTTGCTGGTACAAGAAATTTGGTAGTACAAAAAAAATTTAAATGAGCATGCTTTTTTAAGTTTCTACTGTGGGTTTGGAGGAACTTAATGGATCAGGGGTATTCACCATTACTTCCTGTATTTATATATTGCCATTGCCAATAGATTACACAATACTTTAAGGAGTACAAAGAAGCAATTTTATTGCTCCCTGTCCAGAGAATTTAGCCCCCTTATCTGCCTACAACAGTCCTAAAAGCACATTTACCCTCTAGTGGTATAAGCATTAGGCATATTAGGCTTGTGCCTATAGACTGCTGAGGCAAAGAGGTAGCTACATATTTTTGCATGTCTCATTATCAGTCATCATACATTTATATACACAACGTTAAAATATTTTAAATTGTTAGGACCAGTAAAGTAAGGAAATGCTCTGTATAAGAGGGGATCCTAGCAGATGGGTTTGTGTTGGATGCCAATTGGTTTCATTAATGGAAACTGGTCCCTGATCAGAAGACAGAATGTTTGTTGGTTGGGGAGGAAATCTATTTAAAAACAAGGAGAATGTATAAACTTTCTCCTTGTAGACTTTTCCCTGGTTGAAAATGAACCCAATACCCTATATTGATAGAGTATATTGGTTACTGGCCACGCTGCTTGAAAACCAACAGCTAAAAGGATATATGTATAACCATGGGATTTTCAATATAGGATGAACTAAATGAGGCAATAGGAAAAATAAGGAAATGCATACAGGAGTCTAATTGGATTTGCTTGGCCATTCAATAAATTAGACAGGCCTAGAATGCATTAAAGAGCAGTGAAGTATGTGCTGGCTAAGCTTTTTTCTCTCTTGTACAGTTTAGGCAAATGAAATTGAGCAGACCATAATCCCGTCTCCCTACCCACCCTTTCCTTCTTCCCGGGTAACTTTCATCCCAGAACATCTGGCATTAGCTAAGCACACACCACTAATGCATGCTGATGCACTACTTGTGAAACCTCATTTAGCACTGACAGTGCTCGAGTCTACCCTTCAACTTTTCTTTTCAAATACTACAAAGCTGAGAGCATTAGCCAAAATGTAACCACACCTCTGTTTTATTTTATATCCATTTCTGTAAATGACGGTACAAGACTATAGTTCACAATACAAAGCATGGTTTTGTTAGTCTTCCATGGACTGACTCACAAAAAAAATAAAAAGGAATGCAAAGGGGGAGACTTACTAAACGCGATGCACATAGAATCTGGAGAAGCCGTGCATAGTAACCAATCAGCTTCCAGGTTTTATTGTCGAGGCCTAAAGTGGTTCGAAAGCCTGAAGGTTTTTTACCTTCATGTATTCTATGCATGAAGGTAAAAAAACTTCAGTATGCAGCTCCCCCTTCAGCCCCTACTTATGCTCACCTGAGCCAGATCCAAATCCAGCAATGTGCATAAGAGCAGAAGCTCTCCCTGTTTTCTACTCCTTCATTGGCTGAGACACAGCAGGGGGAGCCATTGGCCATTGGCTCCCCCTGCTATCAATCACAGTCAGTGAGGAGGGAGCGGGGGACAGGGCAGAGCCATGCTCTGAGTGTTTCATAGACAGAAGCAAGCACTCATAAGTGCTCTGGGGGCACTCAGCAGGGGGAGGGGCCTGGAGCACTGATGAGGGACCCAAGAAGAGGAGGATCAGGGCTGCCTTGTGCAAAACCATTGCACAGAGCAGGTAAGTATGACATGTTTATTGTTTTTTTTAAAATTGGAACCTTTCCGATTCCTTAAATCGAACAAGCTGAGATTAGAAGCTCATTGGTTTTATGCACAGCGGCATCAGATCTTGAGTACTTTAGTTTTAGTAAATCTCCCCCACATTTCACATTTCCAGTTTGGGTTGCATCAAACCATACTCCGGACATATTCCTGGTATGACCATGATTCATCCTGTACTTTCTGTCTTGCATTTAAAGAAAACTAAATAAAAACTTTCAAGAACAAATAAAGGCATAACTCAACACAAAAATTGATTGGCCCCAAGGCCCAGATTTGAAGACGAACCATAGGGATGTTAAAAAAAAAAAAAAAAAGTTCTGTTCCTCAGGGCTCTTCATAGACAGTTTTGGTAGTTTTAAGACTTTTGTCCAATGGTGATAACCAAAGGCAGCTTTTGTACTGATGGCTTACTTTTGGATTATTAAAGTGGTTGTATACCCGCACATTAAAGAAAAGAAAAAAACAACCCTGCAAGGCAAAGGCATAATGAGCTAATATTCAGCGCATACTAGCTCATTATGAAATACTTACCTCAGATTGAAGCCCCCGTATGGGAGCCTGGTCCACGCCGAGGGAGGTGACATCTTGCCCTCGTCGTGTCTTCTGGGTTCACAGCTCGGGGGGCTGTAAGTGGCTGGAGCCTCGATGACATCACTCCCGCACATGCGCGCAGGAGTTTTCTTCCCGGCAAGGCCCAACAACATCTGTGGGACCTTCAGCCGGGCATTCAGTTCCCATGCGTCGCTGACGTCAGCGGCTGTATGCAAAGAGAAAATCTCCTAAACCATACAGGTTTAGGAGATATTCATTTTACCTACAGGTAAGCCTTATTATAGGATTACCCGTAGGTAAAAATGTCAAATTTGGGTACACAACCACTTTAAATAATTGTACACTACACAATCACAACTCAGTGATCACTCACTGTACAATCATATGAATAATTTGCAAACATTTTGCCTCTACATAAGATCCAATTAAAAAATAAACACTGTGGCTTTGATTTACTAAAACTGAAGAGTGCAAAATCTAGTGCAGCTTTGCATGGTAGCCAATCAGCTTCTAAATTCAGCATGTTCAATTGCTTTGACAAAAAAGCTTAATTGAACGCTGAGCTGCACCAAATTTTGCACTCTACAATTTAAGTAAATCAACCCTTGTGTTCCAATTTCCTAGAAATTATTTAGAAGCCCATGTCAGATGTAAAACCTAAATGTCTGTGTACACTGACCTTATACACGATCCAATTAAACTGGCCAGGGGCCCATGAATTCAATTAGTCTGGAGGTCAGGGTACAAATAATCTACCTCTGGTCACAGAATATTTGATATATAATTAAGGCTTGAGGAAAGATCTGTTTGGTACTGGAAATGTTTCCACTATGTTAACCGAATGTCACTGCTTCTGCTTTTTTGCTGAAATAAAAAATAGCCAATTTGTACAAATAGAAGAAGTGCTTTGAGCAGATTATGATATAAAAGCCCTCTAATTCCTTCTGTATTGTATTGTATTGTACTGTAACTGTACTGTAACTGTACTGTGCTATATACATCTTGTATTATAAAAAGGGTCGCTGGTTCAAATCCCAACCACGACACTACCTGCCTGGAGTTTGCATGTTCTCCCTGTGCCTGTGTGGGTTTCCTCCGGGTACTCTGGTTTCCTCCTACACTCCAAAGGCATACAGGTAGGTTAATTGGCTTCTGTCTAAATTGGCCCTAGTATATGGAGTAAGTTAGGGACCTTAGATTGTAAGCTCCTTGAGGGTAGGGACCAATGTGAATGTACAATGTATATGTAAAGCGCTGCATAAATTGACGGAGCTATAGAAGTACCTTAACCATTTGTCATATGATGGCCTCCCCTGTGCACGCTCCCTGCTCATTCCCTACAGGGCGTGCGCGGAGTATGCTGTGATCACCGAGTCACTGAGACTCAGGTGATCACCGTTCCGAGTAAGGGGACGGTCCCGGCCCCTTACCATGTGATCAGCTGTCAGCCAATGACAGCTGATCACATGATCAAAACAAAAGCTTGGTGATCGTTTTTTTTTTCTCCTCACGCTGACAGCAGATGAGAAAAAAAAAGCTGATCACGGCTCATCTTAAAGGGACATCGGTCCGGAAAAGGAAGAGGCAATTATGCCTCATTTATGCCATCTGACAGTTCCCACAAGTGCTACCTATCAATGCCCACAAGTGCAACCTATCAATGCCTATCAGTGTAACCGATCAGTGCCCACCACTGCGACCCATCAGTGCTCATCACTGCCACCCATCAGTGCCCATCACTGCCACCTATCGGTGCCCATCATTGCTGCCTCATCAGCGTACATCAATGACAGACAAAATTACCGGTTTTAAAATTTTAGAACAAATAATAAAAAAACATTTATTTTTTTTAGTTGTTTTTTTTTAACAAAAAAATAAAAATTGCACAGGTGATCAAATACCACCAAAAGAAAGCTCTATTTTGGGGAAATTTTAAAAAAAAAATTCATTTGGGTACAGTGTTGTATGACCGCGCAATTGTCATTCAAAGTGCATCAGCGCTGAAAGCTGAAAATTGGTCTGGATTGGGAGGGGGATTTAAGTGCCCAGTAAGCAAGTGGTTAAATAATAATAATATTACAAAGTGTATTAGCTTTGGATGCCCCCTTAGTGCCTAGTGGGTGGGATATGAAGTGTGAGATCTGATTTCTTTTTGTTTAGGCAAAAGAATGGCCACACATTTTGAGACTCTCTTGTCACCCTTGGGCTTTCTCTGAAATCCTAGAGGACCGCAATGAGCTCCACAACCAGTAGGAGGCAGCCATTATTGCAAAAGTAACGCATGTGAGCAGGCCTAATAGTTCCCTCCACTATGGAACAATGGAAAGGATCAAATACCACTGTTGCCATCAAGCAAGAATCATGCCAGGTTTTGGAGCTTATGTGAATCAAGCTAATATTTTCCACCTGTCATCACATTTTCCTCCATATACATAAATATCTAAAAGCTATATATAAAAAAAAAGATTTATGAAACATTATTATACACTAAACAGCAAAAAGTCTGTAGAGAGTTGAATGTCACACCAATATGAGCTTGTTGGGCATCTCATTCCAAAACCATGGCATTGATATGGAGTTGGCCCCCCTTTCAGCTTTAACATTCTAAACTCTTCTGCGTAGGCTTAATGTATTACTAAACCCACAACAGTAAAATAAATAAGTTTATGCAGTAAAGCATGCTTGTTATACTCACTGCAGAACCTAGGGGGTTAATCCTCCACATTGTGTAAAAAGGTTGTTTGATCCTGTCTTCTCTGATCCCCCCTTCTTCTACTGTCCCCAATCTATCTCCTGATAAGACAGAGACATTGGAGTCACATGCTCAGTTTGGTGTGTATTGCTAGGAAGTTTTTAGTTTCTTTGGGATGGTGCATGTGATTAGCACAGGGCCAATCAGCACTGTCCAGACAGAGGGCCAGGGGTCCTGCAGCCTCATAGGCCAGTCAGAGTAGAATGAAAACTCCTCCTACAAGCTTTAACCAGACAGTGATACAAGTCACAAGGCATAAGAAAAGGTATTTAGAAGTTTATATTTAATAAAAGAATTGCATTTCCATGTTCTGTGTACTGTGGGAGACCAGATATAGTTAATGCAGGGTCCTGGGTTTAGTAAAACTTCAACACAAGATTTCAAAGCGTATTTGTCGGAAATTTCTCCCATTCTGCCAAAGAAGCGTTTATGAGGTGAAGGACTGATGTTGGATGAGAGGTCCCAGATCACATTCGGCATTCCAATTTGTCCCAAGCATGTTGAGTAGGTAGTGTTGAGGTAGTGTTAAGGTAAGGGCTCTGTGCGGGCCACTCATATTCCTCCACATTTCAAACTCATCAAACCATGCCCTGCATTAGCATTAGTGGGATCAAAGTTACAGTTGTAAATAACTATGATTTAACCATCTATGAGTGCCCACAAGTGCGGCGTATTAGTGCCTCCTCATCAGTGCCACCTCATCAGTGCCCAAAAGTGCAGACTCATCAATACCCATAAGTGCCACCTCATCAATGTCCATAAGTACAGCCTCATCAGTGCCCATAAGTGCCACCTCATCAATGCCCACCAGTTCAGCCTATCAGTGCCCATCAGTGCCGCCTCATCAGCGCACTTCAGTAAAAATAAAAAACCCAGCAGTGATTAAATACCACCAAAAGAAAGCTCTATTTGTGTGAAGAAAATTATAAAAAAATTGTTTGGGTACAGTATAGCATGACCGCGCAATTGTCATTCAAAGTGCAACAGGGCTGAAAGCTGAAAAATGGCTTGGACAGGAAGAGGGTGTAAGTGCCTGGTAGGCAAGTGGTTAAGGTTAAACCACTTCTCTTCCAGTCCCATCCTGTGGCTCTGTGTCCTCTTACACTCCCTGGGACTGAAAAGTTTAATACTCACGCTGGGATCACCGTTGAGACATTTGTATATTTCTATCATATCTCCTCTCAAGTATCTCTTTTCCAGGGAGATTAAATGTAGTGCTTGTAGTTATTCCTCATAATTGAGGTCCTCCAGTCCCCATATTAATTTAGTTGCCCTTCTCTGGACCTTCTCCAGCTCAAGCACATCCCTTCTGAGGATTGTGGTCAGAACTGGATCAAGCTATTTATCCCACCCTCTATATCATTTATAAATAAATTAACCAGAATTGGTCCCAGGACAGAGCCTTGGGGTACAATACTAACCACTCTAGACCATTCTGAGCATACGTTATTTATCGCAACCCTTTAGACACAAACCAATAGCCATTTTTCTATCCAAGAAAAAACCTCATGGTCCATGCCTACAGACCTCAGCTTATAGATTAAGTTTTTGTGGGGCAATGTATCGAATGCTTTTGCAAAATCCAGATACCTCACATCCACTGGCCTACCTTTGTCCAGATGGCAGCTCACTTCCTCGTAGAATGTTAATAGGTTGGTTTGGCAAGAGCAACCTTTTGTAAACCCATGCTGATTACCGCTAATGATACTGTTTTCATCAGCAAATTCTTGGATATAGTCCCTTATCATCCCTTCAAATAGTTTACAAACTACTGATGTTAGACTGACAGGCCTATAGTTCCCAGGAATATATCTCTGCCCTTATTTGAAAATTGGTACCACGTATTAATTATGACACAAGAGGTAGAAGACATATTGGAGTTTATTTACTAAAGCTAGAGAGAGCAAAATGAGTCCCAATTCTGAAGAGAAACCAATCAGCTTCTAACCTCAGCTTATTTAATTAAGCTTTAGTAATAAAACCTTGAATCTGATTGGTTTCTCTGAAGAATTGTGACTCATTTTGCCCTCTCTAGCTTTAATAAAAAAAAACTTATTGTGTCATTTACATACCTGCATGTAAATTACCATCATAATAGGATAGCAGCAGTCAAAAATTACTTTCAGACAAACTTACAACTAATTGGAAATATATTGTAGTTTTTAAGACTTTTAGTTGTTTGGCAACACAGATTGAAATAAAAAGCAGCAAAAAAAATTATTTTAAATTGTTTCTGTCAAATTTTGGAATTACTATTTCTTTACTATTTACCATAGTATACTATAGCATACTATTTTTTGTCTATACTTCTAAGATTCTAAGATTGGTTTTTTTTTTTTGCCTATTTTTGTGTATTTTTTAATGAATGCCAAAGTTCAGTATAAGTGTAAGGTAAGTGTACAGGGCCTGTACTCTACACACAGGTCGTATTGCTCCAGAATTATATCTCGGGGTGTGCAATAACAGACCATGCCTAAATCATATTGTAAAGTACTGTGGTTAAGCCTTTAAAAATTTACACATTCCTCCATATGTCTCCTGCTGCTGCCAGCCTCGCAGCATTCCTGGTCAGAATCCGTCACAGCAAAACGGCCCTTACCTTCCTTCATTTTCATCAGCTAAGTGGATTTTAAACCACTTTTGATATCATTTTTCAGAGATGAAATTCCAGGCGTGTCGATTTCACTGAGCCAAGAGGTTTGGTAAGACTGTGGAGGGATTAGGAAAACTGGCAGACCCCCTACACAGACTGAACAGCTGCATGCTGCCCTGGACAGTATATGTGTGCCCTTAACTCTGTTACAGCTTGCAATCTGTAAATATCAGCAACAACAACTCAAAATGTGATTGCAGGTTACAATGTAGTCCTTCCTTACAGAACTGTGTCTGAGCAATGCCGACTTCCTTTTACAGTGATTTACTGACCTAGCATGGGCTTGATAACATCAAATTATATGTCACTGGGACTCCAGAACTCATTTTTATCCAGTTAATAATGGGTCTCCAGTGACAGTGTGGCCCTGGTTCAGGAAGGTCATCCAGCTGCAAGGCACAGGAACGGAGGAGGTCCTACTCAGCCTGAAACCTTTTTAATAACCCCATTTTACAATATGGTGCAGGTGGGAGAAAACCTAGAAAAAATGTCCAATTTGAGTTCCCCTTGTATGACCTCTTAAATTTTGAATCTTTGTAACAAAGGGTAGTTTAAATTTATAATGCAGAAAAAATACTGTTAAAATAGTATCACGTTACACATTGTTGTGCCCTTTACTTTAGCATTTTACATTTTATCAGATTATTTTTGTCCAGCTCATTGGATCATAAATGCAGCCCTAGAGGGAAAAATTCCAGCACTGTTTCCCAAGTTATTAAACTGTGCAACAGTACGTGTGATAAAATGATATTACTTCACACTGAATAGCTGGCTGGACCACCTGTAGTTACAATGTGTGTAACTAACTGCTGTTATGTGGAGTATTTGTGGCCCATTTCTCTATGAAAAAACACTTTATCCCATTGCTTGTTCGGTATGGTTCAGATAATTGCCTGGTATCTTGACCCAGCTGAATTGGGGCGAAATGAAGGGTCACTGAAGATGGGTCATTAATGGGTTTTTCAGCAACACAATGACCCAAAACATATCGCCAAGGCCACAAAGGAGTGGCTCAAGAAGAAGCAAATGGAGTGGCCTAGCTAGTCTCCAGACCCTTATCCTATAGAACATTTATGGTGTGAGATGAAACTTCGAGTTGCCAAGTGGCAGCCAAGAAACCTTAACCACTTCAATACAGGGCACTTAAACACCTTCCTGCCCAGACCAATTTTGAGCTTTCAGCGCTGTCGCACTTTGAATGATAATTGCGCGGTCATGCTACACTGTACCCAAATGAAATTTTTATCATTTTTTTCCCACAAATAGAGCTTTCTTTTGGTGGTATTTGATCACCTCTACGGTTTTTATTTTTTGCGCTACAAATAAAAAAAATACCGAAAATTTTGAAAAAAAAAATGTTTTTTTTTGTTTCAGTTTCAAAACTTTGTAAATAAGTAAGTTTTCTCCTTCACTGGTGGGCACTGATGGGGCTACACTGATGGGCACTGATAAGGCGGCACTGATGGGCACCAATGATGTGGCACCAATGAAGTGGCACTGATGAGGTGGCATTGATGGACACTGATATGTGGCACTGATAGGCGGCACTGATAGGCGGCACTGATGGGCGACACGGATGGGCGACACGGATGGACACTGATAGGTGGCACAAATTGGCACTGATAGCTGGCACGGATTGGCATGGATGGGTGGCACGGATTGGCATGGATGGGCGGCACAGATGGGCATGGATAGGCGGCACAGATGGGCATGGATAGGCAGCACAGATGGGCATGGATAGGCGGCACAGATGGGCATGGGTGGGCACTGATAGGCGGCACAGGTGGGCACTGATAGGCGGCACAGGTGGGCACTCATAGGCGGCACAGGTGGGCACTCATAGGCGGCACAGGTGGGCACTCATAGGCGGCATTGGTGTTATACTGTACTAATGGATGCCAATCAGTGCCAAACAATAATGCATGCCAATCAGTGATGCCCATTGTGGGCACTGATTGGCATCCATTATGGGCACTGATTGGCATCCATTGTGCTGACTGGCATCCCTGGTGGTCTAGGGAGGATTACCTTTTCCCTGGTGGTCTGGTGGCGTCCCTGGTGGTCCAGTGTGGGCATCCTCGGGGGGGGGGGGCTGTGCTGATAATCGATCAGCACAGACCCCCCCCGTCAGAGGAGCAGCCGATCGGCTCTCCTCTACTCGCGTCTGACAGACGCGAGTGAGGAAAAGCCGATCAGCGGCTCTTCCCATTTACACTGTGATCAGCCGTGATTGGACACGGCTGATCACGTGGTAGAGTCTCCGTCGGAGTCTCTTTACCGAGATCGTAGTTGCCGGGTGTCAGACTGACACCCCGCAACAACGATCGCCGCGATGCGCGTTCCCGGGGGCGCGCAGCGGCTCATAATCCTGATCACGTCATATGACGTCCGATCAGGATTATGAAACCACTTTGCCACCGTCAATTGTCTATAGGGCGGGTGGCAAGTGGTTAAGGATTTAGAGAAGATCTGTAAAGAAGAGTGGACCAAAAAATCCATCCTCCAAAGATGTGTGGAAATCTGGTAACCAACTACAAGAACCGTCTTACCTCTGTGCTTGCCAACAAGGGTTTCTCCACCAAGTACTAAGTCACACTTTGCTTAAAAAAAATACTTATTTTACTCACTGAACTGAAACTCAATTTATAACATTTATAACTTTTTTTTTCTGTATTTTTGGTTGATATTCTGTCTCTATCATTTAAAATACACCAATGATAAAAACGACTCTCCATTTCTTTGTAAGTGGGCAAACTTACAAAATCTGCAGGGGATCAAATAATTATTTTCCCCACTGTAGGTGAGTGAGCCTCATCTCAACGGTGACTACTATGACTATCAGGCCTTTCATATACTTCCTCTGGGGAGCTTCTGCCCTTGTCACCCTACAAGAAAAAACCCTTTGCCTCAGAAGACAGATATAATGTGTTTTCTTGTAATCCAGGCTAATACTGATTACTAGTTCCTGGCTGTAACTGGTAGTAGGCCAACACTTCCCACTTAGGCTCCTTATGTCTCAATCCTAAGTGCGCCCTAAGTGGTAGGTGTGGGCCTACCACTAGTTGCAGCCAGGAACTAGAAATCAAAATAAGCACAGTGACAAGGTAAGGAGTTCCCTAGAGCAATGGTCAGCCAGCCTTTCAGACCTCACAGACCACTAAACAATTTTGAAACCCTGCGGACCACTAACATGAATTTTACATTCCTTATACTCACAATGCTCTGGCCCCCTGCCCCTCCCCCCCCCCCACACTCTGCATCGCACTGCTGCCTTATACAGACTCATCATTGGATCTCTCCTCCTCATCTAGCCATGTGCTTCAGCTCCATGCTCCCTCCCACAGTTTATAATCATCACTACCATTGAAAGTCCTCTCCTTCTTCACCTCCTGCTCTCTGCACTACTCCCAGCGCCTCTCTCTGAGTTCACTGGAGCCAGAACTACAGAGGGGGCATCAGGTATCAATGCACTCTGACAGTATTGACTGTCATTGTTCATTGAGAACAACACTGGAAACAACATTGGGTGGTATACATGCACCACAATGTTGATTTGCTGCAGAATCCTTGGGGCCCACCAAAATGTTCTCATGGACCATCAGTGGTCTACTGACCATTGCCCTAGTGGAAGTATGCAGTGAAAGAGTTGTGGTCAAAGCAGTCCAGATTAGACCCTTTCACCTATAAATACAAGTTGGAAAATACAGAGATTGTGAACCTACAAATGGAAACTTGGGCAGGAAGAACTGTGAATAAGCAAGTGCCAGCGGAGAACAGCCTCTCCATTTATTTCATTTTAGATTTACAACTATCACCATGAAGCATATTTGTTTGCATGATTACATGAAACTCTACTCTGCCATTTAAGGTACTTTCCACTGGCTGAGGAGGTAATCCATGATGATACCAAAAACTTGTGCGATGGTCTTTATGCTAAATGAGGAATGTGTATCTAATTATAATAAAAACACCTTTAATGTTTACTTCATTTCTCTGGCCAGTATAGAAATAGCTTTGTCAGCTAATGCTTTCCAGCTATGCACAAAGGCATGCAGACATAAAAGGTCTGACATGATCTAGGAGGCAATCCAGATTTAATTTGATTTATACTCTGCCAGATTTGTAAGAAGTAACATTATCCATGGCTCTGTGGGTATATTCTCGTGATGCAGATTTTATGGCTTCCATGGTATATCTATTGGTAAGTTTTGGGAGTTTCTATAACTTTATCACTTTAGAGACTTGTCAACATATATTGGCCATGGAGCATAAAAAGTACCTACAGCGTTTTAGAGAATGATTGGGTGCAATCAGACCTTGGCATCCTGGTGCACTGCATTATTTACACTATAAAGCTGGGAATAAGCTTAAAGATCTCTTGCACATGAGAGTACAAAATGCCTTGTTTTTACTGATCTCAACACGGGTACAACAGTGCACACAGCTGTCTAAAGATCAGAAAAACAGCGACGAATAAAGAACTTTCAAATAAAAAAGGAATTTTACTTTTCAATGCAGTCATTTATACACATAATATACAATATTACTAAAAGTATTGGGACGCCTGCCTTTACATGCACGTGAACTTTAATGGCATCCCAGTCTTAGTTTCTTAGGGTTCAATATTGAGTTGGCTGACCCTTTGCAGCTATAACTGCTTCAACTCATCTGGGAAGGCTGTCCACAATGTTTAGGAGTGTGTCTATGGGAATGTTTGACCATTCTTCCAGAAGGGCATTTGTGAGGTCAGGCACTGATGTGGATGAGAAGGCCTGGCTCACAGTCTCCGCTCTAAATCATCCCAAAGGTGTCGATACTAGGGATGACGTATCTTCCTCGGAGGGTTTCTGATTGGACGGCCGACCTGCCAATTAAATACAGTGCCCGACAGGTCGGCCGTCCAGTCAGAAACCCCCTGAGGAAGATACGTCATCCCTAGTATCGACACACGTAGGGGAGGGGCCAGCATGGAACCAGAGATAGTCTATCTGCCTAGGATGTGACACACACGATAGTTTTACCAATTTGGTATCTCATATGCCTTGCATAGAACGGTGCACTGAGGCACCTTGCACATGTGAGTACCCCATCAGGAGAGTGGATTTTATTTGTTTAAATAAATGTAAAAAGACAATATCACACTATCAAGTTTTTTATCTCATATACCCTCGAGATACTACATTGCGAACCTGTGATCCAGTAACCAGCACAGAACTCTGTAGTGGTTCACACGCGTGTTTTGACTAAGTGTAATAGCCGAGTCACATGCTCTAAGGTGAGTATAAATTACCTAGAGGGTCACCGGATTGCACCAATGCATGATCTGGAGCATGGATGGATACAGAAGCATGCCAATAGTAGCATTACTGGATATCACGCACATGCACTTTAAATACGTTTTATCAACAGGACATTCATAAATCATCTATAGGATTCTTTTAAAATAGTTTCAACAAGGACTGTGGCACAGAAACACGTTTATGGAACTGATTTATGCATATGCACTTTTGGCACCGTTTTGCAATACGATTGTCACATTTTTCTAATAAGATTGTCACATTATTTATTTATTGTTTGTCACAGAAGCACTTTTTTGGAAAGTACGTATAAGGGGATTTTTTATACACCTATTGGACAATACTAGCAATACTGATCACTTAGAGTCACATGAGCACTTTATTAATTATTTGAAATTGTTTTTACAGTGTTATTATCAGTTGTGTGTATATATTTATATTGTATATTTTGGATATTTATTCATATGTTTCTTACATGCGTCTGTTGGTTTATATGAATAGACTAGCATACAGGCTTACATGGTGTAGCACATTTTAGCGCAGCGTAATATTTATTGTTTTTGCCTTTTGCACAAATTTATGAGACGTGTTTAATGCGTGCAGCTTAATAGTGGTGTACATTGGGCATAGGGGAACATTGAGGCATGCAGGATTTTGTTTTCTTTTTGCTAGATGAATGGGATGAATTAGAACAGAGACTGACTGGGAGCCAGCCCTTCTCATCCACATCAGTGCCTGACCTCACAAATACACTTCTGGAAGAATGGTCACACAATCCTATAGATTCTCCTAAACCTTGTAGACAGCCTTCCCAGATAAGCTGAAGCTGTTATAGCTTTGGTGGGCCAACTCAATATTGAACCCTATGGACTAAGACTGGGATTCCAGTAAAGTTCATGTACGTGTAAAGGCAGGCGTCCTAATACTTTTGGTAATATAGTCTATATTGCATCTAGGGCTACATTCAAATGGCCATAAAGATTTTACTGATCTTAGGCCACATTTACACAGTCGTAAAAAAGAAGCATTTACAAGCATTTTTTGATTTATGAATCTAAAGGCAGCTGAATTGTTTTCAATACAGATATTCGCATGCATAAACATATATTGCCTTCAGATCCGTAAAACAAAATCCAAAAAGCTGTGTCTAAAGATATTCGTATGCATGTACCATGTATTCTGATATTTAAAAAGAACAAAAAAAAGGACAATTTAAAAAACACCTAAATGCAAGTATCTTAATATGCAGGAACTAAAACATCGGGAGGATAGATGGTATGCTAGGCAGAACTATATATATATATATATATATATATATATATATATATATATATATATATATATATAAAACGAAATACATCTAAATATCATTAAAAACACTGGACACATATATGTATGCAGAGTTTAATGGCCGCGGCCTTTTATTATAGGTATATAATATAATTAGTATATATTCCATTTTATTTTAATATCATAAAATGATAATAACATATCAATAACAACAACAAGCCAATTAAATTACCAAAAACCATCCCTTTTCAAAGAAAAGGACAAAAACCTCATAATAGAAGTCGCGACATGTAATGGGAGGGTGAGATGTGATCTTCTCTTCTAGGTCTGGTCAACTGCATCTTATGATGCATTTTTCTTTCTTTTATAGGTGTACAACTCGTGGCATGGCCATTAAAATTCAATTGAGCCAACGAAAGGTAAGTATATTTTAACTGCTTAAAATGTTAAAACATTTAAAAAATGCATTTTTATTTACATTTGTCTGCCATAATCCCATATGTGGTGGGCGGGGACATTTCTTGCCCCTCCCACTATTTATATTCTGATGTAAAAATGCATTCACAAGCATTTTTTTTATTTATGGATCTGAATGCAGCTGCATTGTTTTCAGTGGAGACATTCATGCAGATGTGTAAACATTTAAAAAATGCATTTTTATTTAAATTTGTCTGCCATCATCCCATATGTGGTGGGCAGGGACATTTTTTGCCCCTCCCACTATTTATATTCTCATGTAAAAATGCATTCACAAACATTTTTTTATTTATGGATCTGAACGCAGCTGCATTGTTTTCAATGGAGACATTCATGCAGATGTGTAAACATTTAAAAAATGCATTTTTATTTAAATTTGTCTGCCATCATCCCATATGTGGTGGGCGGGGACATTTCTTGCCCCTCCCACTATTTATATTCTCATGTAAAAATGCATTCACAAGCATTTTTTTATTTATGGATCTGAACGCAGCTGCATTGTTTTCAATGGAGACATTCATGCAGATGTGTAAACATGCACTGCATTCAGATCATAACACAAAACCCCAAAATCTGCATCTGAGTGAGGACATGTAGTAGTACTATGCATTCTGGTATTAAAAAAGGAGAAGTTTACACACTGAAAATGGATCTAAAAGCAAGTACAGCAAACCCAGACACAGCAGTGTTGGGAATCACCAAGCATAGTGTGAACGATTGATGCGTTTTTAGATTGTGAACTGCGTTGATGAATTGTAAATAATATTGTGAAACATGTATGAAAAATGCAAAGGAGACTTTAAGCAAATTTAATTTGTGTATCTTGTAATATTTATAATTTTTTTCTTTCACTTGAATTTTATTATTAAAATTTATAAGAGTAGACACTTAAGCTGGGTACACACCCGTTTAAAAAAAACAAAAAAAAACGGCAGACATTCGGCCCATGTGTATGTCGGTCTGGCCAGCTTCTGTCGGACGTGTATGCTGGAAAACCAGCAGCCGACCGACTCCCGATCAGTGATCTCAGCCAATTGAGAGCGCTGATCGAAGTGTTCTGGCGGGGGAGCAGTCCCCCTGTCAGAACACAACGTCTCAGTGGGGGAGATCGCTGAAATAACCTTGCATGGTTAGTACAGTGGCTGACAGTTTTTTTTTGTTCAATCCCCGGGCTTGAAAAAAAAAAAAATAGTGTATACCAGGCTCTAAAAAGCCAAAAATACTATACGAAAATGGTAACAAATTCAAAAGAAGTTTCTCTCCGCAGATAGTAGACATGAAACAATGATGTAGGAATGAAGGATAATTGGTCCAAGCAGCATTGTGTTGTTAGATAAGCAAAGATCAGAGCCCTGCCTGGAATTACGTTGCGCTTTGTTTCTGATAAAGGCCCTTTGATTGGGGGCCTTAGAACTAGAGAAACAGTACAGTCCGTGGGACCAAAAAAAAAGTACCGCTCTAACTTACTCTCTACTTATCTATTCTCACTGTAAGCAAAAAAACTGTGAGAATCAGAAAAGAAAAATGGAAAGGTGAGAGAAAAAGGAGAGGAAAAAAAAAAGGGGGGGGGGGGGGTTAGGTGGAGGCCATCTCTGTCCCGGATGTTCACATTAGATATATTAACACGTCGTGTTAGATTACAGTTCCAGGAAACGGATAGGCGGTTGTGCTGGCAGGAAGTAATCTAGCCAGGGCTGCCAGGTATGTAAAAATGGATCATGTGTATTAGTTAATATCACCATCAATTTCTCATTCATCAGTGTGTGCACCCGACTTTTCACTTAGTTGAAGTTGAGAATCTGCATCTTCTACGCTTTTGCAATTGTAGAGTACGTTAGCGCCTTCTATCAGTTTGTGTAGGAGTGCCTCCCAAGGATCTTTTTGCAAATTTATATCTAACACCAAATTGACCATGTTATAGACCCTTATCCACAGTCATTTGACCTTTGGGCAATATTTACTATTTTGTTATTGGAGAATGGATATTAACCGATTTTATACTGCGACAAGCTGGCTCCCCTGGGCGAGCCGTCGTAGCTGTAGGTCGGTTCTTTAAGACGCTGTAGGTGGCGTGCGCGAGTGCCTGGCTGGCGCGATGACTGCCAGGCACCCGCAATCGCTCATGACAGAGCGAGAACTGTGATCTCTGTGTATAAACACAAAAAACAAAACAAAAAAACGGTTCTCTCAGGGGACAGGAGGCCGTTCGTGTGTTCATACTAAGTATGAACACCGATCGGCCTCCTCCCCTAGTCAGTCCCATCCCCCCTACAGTTAGAAAACATCTAGGGAACAAAGTTAACATATTGATCGCCCCCTAGTGTTAACCCCTTCTCTGCCAGTGACATTTATACAGTAATCAGTGCATTTTTTAGCACTGATCGCTGTATAAATGTCACTGGTCCCAATATTCTGTCAAAAGCCATAATATTACAGTCCCGATAAAAATCGCAGATCGCTGCCATTACTAGTAAAAAAAAATAATAATAATAAAAATGCCATAAATCTATCTTGTATATTGTAGACGCTATAACTTTTGCACATAACAATCAATATACACTTATTGTAATTTTTTACCAAAAATATGTAGAAGAATATATATCGGCCTAATCTGGAGGAAAAATATTGTTTCTTTTTTTTTTATTTGGGATATTTATTACAGCAAAAAGTTAAAGATATTGGGGGTTATTTACTAAAGGAAAATCCACTTTGCACTGCAAGTGCGATTGGAAGTAGCTGTAGATCCGAGTGGGACATGCAAGGAAAATAAAAACAGCATTTTAGCTTGCACATGATTGGATGATAAAATCAGCAGAGCTTCCCCTCATTTCAGATCTACCCCTTAGATTTAAAGCGACTGCACTTCCAAGTGCACTTGCAGTGCAAAGTGGATTTGCCTTTCGTAAATAACCCCCATTGTGTTCTTTTCAAAATTATCGCTCTTCTTTTGTTTGTAGCACAAAAAATAAAAACCGCAGAGGTGATCAAATACCACCAAAAGAAAGCTCTATTTATGGGGAAAAAAGGATGTAAATTTTGTTTGGGTACAAAGTTGCACGACCGCGCAATTGTCAGTTAAAGTGGGCAGTGCCGTATCGCAAAAAATGGCCTGGTCAGGAAGGGGACAAATCCTACCGGGGCTGAAGTGGTTCACATTAGTGAATAGCTAGTACAGAATTTTTTTTTTTTTGTTCTAAGTATTATGTATGCAGGAACTAAAATATCAGTAAACTTTTTACACCCATGTGAGTGTAGCCATAACATTTTTATTATGTAAGCTTTTTTCTAGTACAAACATTCCTGCGTAACGATCAGTAAAATGCTTGCGTATAGAAAGCTGTGTGCCTAGGTTCAGCTTTGTGCGCAGGGAAACCTGTCAGACATTCTGGGAGGAGCTACATCACTTTGTAATGTTGGAGCCTACAGATGAGTTAAGCCAAGAGGTGGTGGATGAGTTCTGGGACAAGACTCAAGCGACTGCACATCCAAGTGCACTTGTAGTGCAGAGTGGATTTGCCTTTAGTTAATCAACTCCAATGTGTGTCAGAAGCCCTGCAGAAAGAAGTAGGAGAAGAGTAGGAATGTAAAAGCCCCAAACCCGCTGCACTGGCTGCATGGGCACTGACAGCTCATCACCAATGGAGGTAAATACAGAAGGGACTAGGGGGGTGGGGATGCATTTTTTTCTGAAAAGGTGAACTTAACCCTTTAAATTGAGCTAACTTGTCCCCACACTTCTCCATCAAACAGTTGGGGCAGGCAGATACGCTTGTCACAGCTGTGTGATGACTGTCACCTGGTACACAACATTTCAATGAAAGAAAAGAGAAGAACACAGCATTTGCCAGTTTATAAAAATATTTATTTTAACATAACGATTGTGGTAAGTGGAGAAATAGGTAGAGGGAGACCGGGAAGTATCACTTTGCCACGGGGTGGCTTGGAGAACAGCAATTGGGTCTAGAAATTGCTAGTATAGGAATGTTTGGGTGGGGAGGTTGGGGTAGGAAGACAGGATTTATTTATTTCAGTTACTTATATAGCGCCATCAAGTTACACAGTGCTTTACATATACATTGTACATTCACATCAGTCCCTACCCTCAAGGAGCTTACAATCTCAGGTCCCTAACTCACATTCATACATACTAGGGACAATTTAGACAGGATCCAATTAACCTACCAGCATGTCTTTGGAGTGTGGGAAGAAACCCATGCAGGCACAGGGAGAACATGCAAACTCCAAGCAGGTACTGTCCTGGTTGGGATTTGAACCAGTGACCCTTCTTACTGCTAGGCGAAAGCGCTAACAACTACACCACTGTGCCGCCCAATGCATGAATGCCTGGGGATAAGCCTAGCTGGATGAGGTAGTAGCTGTGTTGTGCATCCTCTGAGGAAGGGGAAGGTCTCTCCAATGAGCAGACCCGCAGCCAAAAGATAACTTCATTATCATTAGTGGCCTACATTTCACGCTGAGTAGAGAGACCCGCCAGCATTGCATGGATACTGCGGCAGATTGCTACCCAGGGATCACTGAGATTTAAAAAGGAATCTTGGATGGCTAGGCTGCTGGTCTTATTTGAATGACTCTCCATCAGCAATCTTAGAATCTGACTGTCCACAGATGTCCGCGTTGACTGCACACGGCCTGAGCTATGCGGTCTTGACATCTTTGGGACAATCTCCACATCCCCTGTCACATTATCGTAGAGAAACAGAACAATTTTTTAAAATAAAATATGGAAAGAATGATAGATATGAGAGAAATATACAGAATATTAAATACAGTATAGTTGTATTATAGATAGAGAGAGCAAGATAGACATATACTTTTGTACCTCTGCACTCTGCAGAGATAAGTTTGCTATTGTACCCTCTGACTCCGTGGACATTTGATGGTTTGAGGGGCATGGCTCGCTCTGTTCCACCTTCAGGTTTACCGTCTCGTCCTCCTCGTTAAACCGGTTGAATTTGATCCTATACAAAAGAAAATTATAAATGAAAATGAGTGTACACAAGCATTAAAATACATAGTATTTTATATTCTCCTCAATTCATTTTTACTTACACCTTTGCCTCCATGTGCCTTCGCAAGAAAGCCAACTCTGTGGCATAAGGGTGCCTCCTGCGTGTTGTTTTTTTGGTGGGGGCTCCACTTCTGGCCAACTGTTCATCTGTGAGATCCTTCCGATATCGGTCTCTTAGTGATCTCCAACACCAGTAGTACTTCTCGTCTAAAAATAATAAAAAAATATAAATAAAACAACCAAAACACATACAAAACCAAAACACTATGTAATTAACTCATAGCCCACCTAGTGATACTAAAGTCTCATTTTTTTTCCCTTAAAAATAACAAACATGTTATTCTTACCTATTCTGTGCAGTGGTTTTGCACAGGGCATCCCAAATTCTCCTCTTTTCAGATCCCTCTTCCGTGTTCCTGGCCCCTCCCTCCTGTTGAGTGCCCCCACAGCAAGCATGCTATGGGGGCACCCAAGCCAAGCTGCAGCTCTATGTGTCTATTCAAACATGGAGCCACGGCACGCCGTGTCCCCCCTTTCTCACCTCATTGGCTCACTGGCTTTGACTGACAGCAGTGGGAGCTAATGGAGCCAATAAGGAGACGAGTCCCAGACAGCAGAGTCACACTCATGTACCATCACTGATTCTAGATGGGGTCAGGTAAATATTAGGGGGCTGAGAGGGGTTTGTTATCTTAATCACTTAAAGACCAGGCCTTTTTCTGACAATTGTTGCTTACAAGGTAAAATCTGTATTTTTTGCTAAAAATAACTCCCAAACATTATATATATATCTATCTATCTATCTATATATATATCGATATTTATTATATTATAATTTATGATTTCATTTTTCAAACTTTATCATACCGGGGATGTCTACTAGACTCTGGTTTGGACAGATTTAAGTTATTCCTAAGAATTACAGGACTACAATATAGAACGCCAAATTTTCATGCAAAATAATTGTACCGCTTTCAGCACCTAAAATCTGAAATAATCGTACCACCAGGGAGGTTAAATGCCACCATAATAAAGCTATATGGGGTTGATTTACTAAAACTGGAGCATGCTAAATCAGCTGTGCGTGATAGCCAATCGGCTTCTAATTCCAGCTTGTTCAGTTAAGCTTTGACAAAAGAACCTGGACAATGATTGGTTTCTATGCAGAGCTGCACCAGATTTTGAACTCTCAAGTTTTAGTAAATCAACGCTATGTGTCTCGAAATAATTTGGGTACATTGTTGCATGTAATTATCTGTCAAACAATAAATTCATATTCATGATATTAATTAAAAAGTCGAATGCAATACAAATATTTATAAAATATATATATATATATATATATATATATATATATTTTTTTTTTTTTTTAAATGTCAGTTATGATTTCGGCCAAGTGTATCCTGAATTTTCAGTTTCAGTACACCACTATCAAAAACATGCCAGTAGGTTATTTGGTCCCTGTCTAAATTGACCCTAGTATGTGTATCAATTAATGTGAGTTAGGGACCTTAAATTGTAAGCTCCTTGAGGGCAGCGACTCATGTGAATATGCAATACTGTATATATGTAAAGCTCTGTGAAACTTGATGGTGCTATATAAGTACCTGTAATATATATACAGTAAAGCCTTAGATTGCGAGTAACTTGGTCTGCGAGTGTTTTACAAGATGAGAATTTTTTTTTAACTTGATAAACGATAGAGGTCTTGCTTTATGAGTAGCGTCAAGTTACAACTGAGTATAAGGCTTGGTTCACACTGCTGCGACTTGAAATCTGAATTGTGAGACTCCAAGTCGCATGACATGTGAAATCCCATGTTAGTCTATGAGAGCTGTCTTAATTAGCACTACTGAAGTTGCTCCGACTTCAGAAAAGGTTCCTGTACTACTTCAAGGCAACTTCTGTCCAACTTGTGCCTATACTTTAATGGAAGCTGCCTCCAAGTCAGATCCTTATCTTAATTGATGTGTCTTGGATCCGATATTACAGGAAGATTACCAGTTGCGGCTCGTGGTTTCTTGTTTGAGGGGGTGACAAACAACCACACCCCTCCACGGCACCTCAAAACCCTCCAGCCCCAGCTCGCTGTCTGCTGTTTGGTCCACTTATCCCATCTAGGCGGTGGGGATCGGGCAGTGGCGGACATCAGGCTGCAGAGGGCATCGGGTAGCGGCTCCTGTGTCTCCTCCTCCTCCCCGCATCCACCATGCGTGTCCTCCCCCCCTCCTAGGCGTCCAAGAGGATCACCTGTCCTTTCAGCCAATTGGGTGACGGGTATCAGACCCACTTCTCGATTGGCCGGGAGGAGGATCAGTGTTGCAACAGCGAACATTCATTTGCTGTTGTAACACCTGGGTGGGCTTCTGGCATAATGCTCTGCACAACGAGATCTATTTTGAAGCCTATTAGAGCCTATGGCTCTAATCAGGTGCTTAAAAAAAACACCCCAGCAGATGTAATTTAGGCGCCAGGCATCCCGGAAAGGGCCGGACACATGAATAGGGGGTGGTGGGGGCTATGGATAGACCATCACAGAAGGTGAAGGAGGTTGGGGCCTGTGGATAGAGGGGGCGGCACTCAGGCGCCCCCTAATGGATAGGCCACCACTGAAGATTAGCCAGGCATTCCCTGAAGTTGCCTGGCAAAGTCTTTCTGACTTTCAGGCAGTGTGAACCGCCTCTTTTTTATACTCTGTAGCTCCTGAAGCTCCTGCAGCTCCTTTAGCTACACTTTATTCTGTAATGCTGTAATCATTTTTATATGAATAAACGGTTGTGGAACAAATCAAATCATCTGAGTAGGGATGAGCTTCGAGTTCGAGTCGAACTCATGTTCTACTCGAACATTGCCTGTTTGCCTGTTCAGCGAACAGTGAACAATTTGGGCTGTTCGCAGCAAATTCGAAAAGCCGGAACACCCTATACAAGTCTATAGGAGAAATCTAAAGTGCTCATTTTAAAGGGTAATATGCAGGTTACTGTCCTAAAAAGTGTTTGGGGACCCGGGTCCTGCCCCAGGGGACATGGATCAATGCAAAAAAAAGTTTTAAAAACGGACGTTTTTTCAGGAGCAGTGATTTTAATAATGATTAAAGTGAAACAATAAAAGTGTAATATTCCTTTAAATTTCGTAGCTGGGGGGTATCTATAGTATGCCTGTGAAGGGGCGCATGTTTCTGGTGCTTAGAACTGTCCCTGCACAAAGTGTCATTTGTGCAGGAAAAAAAGTCTTTTAAAATCACTTGCGGCTATTGTCGGGTCCCGTAATACAGAGAACACTCAATGAACACACAATTCATTCATTCATTGATAAAAAAAAAAAAAAAAAGCGTGGGGGTTCCCCTAAATTCAATTACCAGGCCCTTCAGGTCTGACATGGATATTAAGGGGAACCCCGTGTCAATTTTTTTTTAAAAATTGACGGGGGGTCCCCCTAAATATCCATAACCAGACCCTTCAGGTCTGATATGGATATTAAGGGGAACCCCGCATCAAATTAAAAAAAAATTGACGTGGGGGTCCCCCTAAAAATCCATATCAGACCCTTTATCCGAGCACGTAACCTGGCAGGCCACAGGAAAAGAGGGGGGACGAGAGAGCGGCCCCCCCTCCCTCCTGAACCGTACCAGGCCACATACCCTCAACATTGGGAGGATGCTTTGGGGGTCTGTGACCCCTCAAAGCACCTTGTCCCCATGTTGATGAGGACAAGGGCCTCATCCTCACAACCCTGGCCGTTGGTTGTGAGGGTCTGCGGGCGGGGGGCTTATCAGAATCTGGAAGCCCCCTTTAACAAGGGGACCCCCCAGATCCCGGCCCCCCCCTGTTTGAAATGGTAAGGGGGTACAAAAGTACCCCTACCATTTCACAAAGAAAGTGTCAAAATGGTTAAATAAGACAAACACACTTTTGAAAAATTCCTTTATTAAAAATAAAAAAAAATAAAAAAAAGATTCCAGCGGTGCTAATCCACTCTTGCTATCCAGCGACGGGTCTCCGGGGTCCAGCGATGGATGATCATATCCAGCGACGGGGGATCTCTCAGTCCAGCGCTGTCCATACATCCTTCTTCTATCACCACTCCGGAGACACTGCAGAGATCCCAGCGCTGACGTTTCTTATATTAGGAGGGCGGGGCCACCCGTCACCTGACCCCGCCCCTCTTACGCTGGAGAGGGAAGCCAGGGTTTCCCCAGTGACGTGTGGGTGACCCCGCCCCCTCTGATGTAACGCAGTTTTCCGTTACATCAGAGGGGTTGGGGTCACCCACACGTCACTGGGGAACCCCTGGCTTCCGACTCCAGCGTCAGAGGGGCGGGGTCAGGTGACGGGTGGCCCCGCCCTCCTAATATAAGAAACGTCAGCCGCTGGGATCTCTGCAGTGTCTCCGGAGTGGAGACAGAAGAAGGATGTATGGACAGCGCTGGACTGAGAGATCCCCCGTCGCTGGATATGATCATCCATCGCTGGACCCCGGAGACCCGTCGCTGGATAGCAAGAGTGGATTAGCACCGCTGGAATCTTTTTTTTATTTTTTTTATTTTTAATAAAGGAATTTTTCAAAAGTGTGTTTGTCTTATTTAACCATTTTGACACTTTCTTTGTGAAATGGTAGGGGTACTTTTGTACCCCCTTACCATTTCAAACAGGGGGGGGGGGGGCCGGGATCTGGGGGTCCCCTTGTTAAAGGGGGCTTCCAGATTCTGATAAGCCCCCCGCCCGCAGACCCTCACAACCAACGGCCAGGGTTGTGAGGATGAGGCCCTTGTCCTCATCAACATGGGGACAAGGTGCTTTGAGGGGTCACAGACCCCCAAAGCATCCTCCCAATGTTGAGGGTATGTGGCCTGGTACGGTTCAGGAGGGAGGGGGCCGCTCTCTCGTCCCCCCCTCTTTTCCTGCGGCCTGCCAGGTTGCGTGCTCGGATAAAGGGTCTGATATGGATTTTTAGGGGGACCCCCACGTCAATTTTTTTTAAAATTTGATGCGGGGTTCCCCTTAATATCCATATCAAACCTGAAGGGTCTGGTTATGGATATTTAGGGGGACCCCCACGTCAATTTTTTTTAAAAATTTGACACGGGGTTCCCCTTAATATCCATGTCAGACCTGAAGGGCCTGGTAATTGAATTTAGGGGAACCCCCACGCTTTTTTTTTTTTTTTTTTTTATCAATGAATGGATGAATTGTCGGCTAATGCAGAGAACACTCATTGAGTGTTCTCTGTATTACGGGACCCGACAATAGCCGCAAGTGATTTTAAAAGACTTTTTTTCCTGCACAAAGTGTCATTTGACAGTTCTAAGCACCAGAAACATGCGCCCCTTCACAGGCATACTATAGATACCCCCCAGCTACGAAATTTAAAGGAATATTACACTTTTATTGTTTCACTTTATCCATTATTAAAATCACTGCTCCTGAAAAAACGGCCGTTTTTAAAACTTTTTTTTGCATTGATCCATGTCCCCTGGGGCAGGACCCGGGTCCCCAAACACTTTTTAGGTCAGTAACTTGCATATTACCCTTTAAAATTAGCACTTTAGATTGTGAACGTTCAAGTCCCATAGACTTTAATAGGGTTCTAAAGTTCACACGAAGTTTAGGTCTGTTCGCAGGTTCTGGTGCGAACCGAACAGGGGGGTGTTCGGCTCATCCCTACATCTGAGTTTCCATTATTTCTTATGGGGAAATTCGCTTTGATATACGAGTGCTTTGGATTACAAACTCGTTTCCGAAACTAATTATGCTCACAGTCCAAGGTTTTACTGTATATACTGTGTATATATACTGTATAGCTATATATACATACAGTATAATTTTTTTTTTTTCAAATTTCTTATTTTACCATAATGTTTATATATATATATATATATATATATATATATATATATATATATATATATATATATATATATATGGAAAGGCCAGTATGGTGGCCTGGAATTATGGGTGGAGCCCGGTGGTGTATATAACCAGCCCGTTCGCCTGGCTCCCTCGTCGGTTCCGGTGCGCGATATCTGATACGTCAGAAATCAAGGGCCGACTATCCACAAGACTTTACAGTGAGCCGGGTTCGTGAGTTCCACGTTTTCGTCCGCCTCGTGTCGTCAAAGCCTTGTCGTTCGTCAGCGTCCGTCTGGTTGCCGTCTGAGTCGCTATGCTCTAAATCGAATTTTCCGTTGTCGTACAACACGTCTGGGCCGGCTGTCGCAGGTAGGGCTTCGGCACCCTTTTCGTTCATGTGTTATTAAGTCACGTAAACTAGATTCCTGAACTCACGAACCACTCACTCTAGGTTACACGAACGTCTTAACTTATATTCGATACCTCATGTCACTACCCCTTCTTCGAAGAAGTCGTTGTCACCTTTTCGGTACTTGTCGTTCGTGCCGACAGGCACTTCGTTTCGTAGCACGTCATTGCTAAACCGAACGACTCATTTCGTCGTGTTCGAATCGATCGAACCGTTTCGAAAGCACAGCTGTCTGCTTGTCACGCTAAATTGAGCAGTCCGGGCAATGTCAATCTCAGGTTGTTCAAAAAAAAAAAAAAAAAATCATTTCATACCGTTTGTACTATGTCCGTCAGGTCATTTCTTTCCATGTCAATCATTGCAGTCATTTCAATCATGCCAGTCGGTTATGTCGAATCATTTCATTTTCTGCCACTTCTAACCATGTTATCATTTCTGTCACTTACCACACTCCGATTCGAATCCCGTCGCATCTCCAACGCACCGATTCGCTTCGAAGTGCCCCAAGGTTCGGCCTCATTTCTGTACATGCTCCAGAGACTGAGTCACTCGCAGGTTCAAGCATGGTCCTTGATTCTAGTCTTTGTCATGGCATATCATTTCTGTCACTTATTACGCTCCAATTCGAATCCCATCGCATTCCTTATGCATCGATTCGTTCTGGTGCGCCCAGCTGCTACACCTCATTCCAGTACCCCCCCCCTTGCCTGAGCTCCACGTGGCAGGCTCCCCCCCCCTGCCTGAGCTCCACGCGGCGGGGTCCCCTCCCCCCCCCCCCCTGCCTGAGCTCCACGCGGCGGGGTTCACCCCCGCCTGAGCTCCACGTGGCGGGGTTCCCCCCCCCTGCCTGAGCTCCACGTGACGGGGCCACCCCCCGCCTGAGCTCCACGCGGCAGACCCCCCCCCCCCCTGCCTGAGCTCCACGTGGCAGGCTCCACCTCCGCCTGAGCTCCACGCGGCAGGCCCCCCCCCCTCTGCCTGAGCTCCACGTGGCGGGCTCCTCCTCCGCCTGAGCTCCACGCGGCAGGCCCCCCCCCCCCCTCTCTGCCTGAGCTCCACTTGGCGGGCTCCACCTCCGCCTGAGCTCCACGCGGCAGGCCCCCCCCCCCCCTGCCTGAGCTCCACGTGGCGGGGTTCACCCCCCTGCCTGAGCTCCACGTGGCAGGGTCCACCTTCGCTTGAGCCCCACGTTCTATGTGCAAGTTGCGTTAGAAACAAAAAGGAATAAAAAATGGGGAAAGGGAAGGAAAGGAAATTTTGCATCTGCGGCGCAACCAAGTCACGTCTCTGTCGCCATATGCACGTTATTCTAAATTCAGTTGTCTGCTCGTTTTTATGTAGCTTGTTTCAGTTATGTCTTCCATCACATTTCAAGTCTTACCTCCACTATTTAGCTAGACATCTCTCTGCAGGTATAGGAGTCTCATACAAACTCACCTTCATCTCCTCAGATCAGTCGAGTTTTCAGTAGGTCCAACCTGCACCGGGTCGGACGGTGCCTCCTTAGGTAAGAGAATCTTCTGGGAAGGGAACGCTCACAAGCGGTAGTATCCTTCTCTAAAAAAAAAAATAAAAAAAAAAAAAAAAATAAAAATGTTTGCTTAGGAGTCTCCTACGAGTCTTGTAATCCATGTCACCCTCTTAGGTTCCGTATAGGAGAAAAACCCGGACCCTAGGATTAATAGGCTCACCAAGCCTGGATTTTGCCACCATGTCCCAGGCTGGCAGCGAGGACTTCACGGCTCCGTTGTCCCCGTCTCTCGTCTCAGAGAGCGGCAGCCAAAGGTCCTTCAGATCATGGACCATTCCAAGGCTGACAGCCGAGTTGAGGCGTAGGGGTGTACCCTTCCCAGCTACAGCCAGAAAGGCCGAGCTCTTCGGGCTCCTTTTTCCTCCCCCAGCCGCGGTTGAGGATAGCGTCCAGCAGGCCTCCCTGGGCTCTATCGCTGCTTCCATCACGCAGCTTCACACGCTGGTGTCATCCCTGACGACCTCAATGTCAGAGGTTCAGAGTCGGGTGGCCCTCCTCGAGACCCGCCCAGTTGTTTCTCCTCCTACACCAGCTTTACAAGCAGTGGAGAACACCAGCGCAGGTACCCCCGGGGGTACACCAGTAGTGTACCCTTCTCATTTAATATCAGCCAACATCAGGAAGGACATCCTAGAGGGAAAGGACGTCAATCTGGCTTCACTCCTGATATCCATTCATGAGCTGGCAGAAAATAAAGCTTACACTTGGGGGGACGTGTCGGTGGTCCTCAAAGCCAAAGACCCCAGGCTGGACAGGAAGCTTTCAGTCACCGAGTTCACCTTGGCCTTCGGCATGCTGAGGGATGTCATCTGCTCGGCCTCCCCCGGCAGGAGGGAGGAACTGGATCGTTACCTCCACGTAGTAGTTGACCTGGGGTACAAATACGGCGGTTTTGCATTTTATGACTATCACCGCTCCTTCTCCGCTAAGGCGGCCGCCAGGCTCTCCCAATTTCAGATACCTACGGATTGGAGTGTCTTGGACACCGAGTTGTTCTGTCGACACTTCGCAGGGCTGCGGTCTCCTCTTTGTGCCATTTGCCAGTCGGCTACTCACACCGCGACTTGGTGTGCCAGCTCAGTGGCAACCCCACCCGTAGACGGTCCATCGACCTCAGGCACTGCCCAGGCCCTACCGGCGCCGGTACGCCTGCCGCAGACGGATAAACTGGGGCGCCCGGTCAAGACCTTGGGGGGCGCAGCCATCTGCAACAACTACAACAGCGGGTCGTGCAATTTCAGCCAGTGCAGGCTGCTCCATGTATGCTCACGATGTAATAGAGCTCATCCCAGGCTCATGTGCGAGGTCAAGCAGGCTAGAAAATCTTGACTAAGCCGGGTCAACGTGTCGTGGCTCAGCGTCTACCTCGCCAATCATCCCACCCCCTCACTTGCCACCTACCTAGTCCAGGGCTTTACTCAGGGCTTTCATACAGGACTTATTTCCCTCCCTCACCTTACACACGAGTGCCAGAACCTGCGGTCAGCAGCCACGGACGTTCAAGCCATCGACCAGCTATTACAGGCAGAGCTAGACCGGGATTTCATCATAGGCCCTTTCACGAAGCCCCCATTTAACACCTGGCGAGTCAGCCCTATTGGGCTTGTCAAGGGCAAGTTCTCCAATAAACTTAGGTTGGTCTACGATTTGTCAGCGCCTTATTCTTCCTCTGTCCCCAGTCTCAACTCTCTTATCCCCTCTGAGGAGTTCTCCCTTAAGTACGCGTCCGTAGACATGGCCATCCAGGCCATTCTCAAGTCAGGCACAGGAACATGGCTCTCCAAGGCCGACATCTCGGACGCCTTCAAGCTCCTTCCTATCCACCCATCTCTCTGGTGCTGGCATGGCATCAAATGGAGGGAGCTCTACTATTTTGCCACTAAGCTAACCTTCGGGTCCAAGAGTAGCCCCTGGCTCTTCGACTCGTTTGCGCAGGCTCTCGAATGGATCTTGCTGCACGTAGCCCAGTGCCAGGGAGTCATACACTATTTGGATGACTTCCTGCTGGTCGAGTCACCTGGCTCCTTTCCAGGGGATTTGGATAAACTAAGGGTGGTCTTCAATAACCTTGACGTCCCGATTGCTGAGCACAAGGTGGAGGGCCCTGCGCAGGCAATCACCTTCCTCGGGGTCAGCTTAAATACCAGCACTATGCAGGCCAGCCTCCCCCCGGATAAACTAAGCCGCATCAGGTCGGTCATGAGGGACTTCACCCGCACCAGAACTTGTACCAAGAGGCAGTTACAGTCCCTTCTCGGTATGCTTAATTTTGCCATGCGCATCATCCCTCAAGGTCGCGCTTTTATATCACGCCTGTTAGTCCTACTGTCTCATTCACAAGACCCGGAGCATATCCTCAGCCTGGACCCCGCAGCTATAGCTGATCTTGCCATGTGGGAGGAATTCCTGACGTCCTGGAATGGTGTGTCCCTATTCATTCCCTCCGTGTCCTCCTCGTCACCGCAGGTCGTGACCGACGCAGCGGCCTCTACAGGTTTTGCGGCAATTTTTGGCCACCTCTGGCTCGCAGCCCCTTGGCCTCCTCAGATACTGGCTATTCCGGGCTTCACCGAGACGTCCTCCCTATTCGAGTTGTACCCCATCGTAGCCGCTGCCCATACGTGGGGCCGCAGTTGGTCCGGTCAAACAGTGACCTTTTCAACGGACAATCTCGCCACTGCGGAAATCATTAACAAAGGCAGGTCCAAGTCTCTGGAGATTATGTCCTTCCTGCGGCGGCTGGTCCAGCTCTCGTTATTGTTTCAATTTAATGTTCATTGTGCCTTTATCCCCGGTAAATGTAATCGGGCAGCGGACGCCCTCTCCCGCTTTAACTTAGTTTCCTTTTTCGATCAGGTGCCCGGAGCCGGACCAACGTCAGCAGTTATCCCGGACTGGTCTCAACTGACCCTGGATTAACCCCTCACCTAGTAGCCGCGACGCAACTCATCAATCACTCCCTCGCAGACAATACCCGCAAGGCCTACCAAACAGCCTGGAGGGCCTTTAACCGTTTCTTAACGTCTCGCTCCACAGAGACCTCCCGGGTCAAGCAAGTTCTGGCCTTCATTGCCCATTGCCACTCGGACTTGGCGTTATCCTTCAACACGATCCGACTATATCTGGCCGGGGTACAACATTTTACGTCCCTCCAGGACCCTGCTGAACCCTCCTTGTTCACTTTTCACGCCATTCGGGCCGTCATGCGTGGCATCCAGAAACGCCAGCCTGCGGCTTCCCTCAAACGCCTGCCTATCACAGGAGACGTTTTCAGAAACATGTCCGATATTCTGGCCACTGCACCTTTCGGACTCCACACTAGTACCATTATACAAGCAGCCATACACCTGGCCTTCTACGGCTTCTTGCGGCCAGGCGAGTTTACCTCCAGTAGCCCCTCAGCTCGCACGCTATGCAAGCACCACCTGGTCAGGCACGGAGACCATTTCATCCTACATATAGCAGTATCCAAGACGCAGCAGCTCGGCCCAGGGACGGACATACATTTTTATAAAACTAACAACCGCTGGTGCCCGGTCGCCATGCTCACCCGCTTGTTGACCCTTCTGGCCGATCAACCAGGAACCGGCCCGCTTCTGCCATTCCACGGTAAGCCACTGAACGCAGCCCAGTTCATGGAGCATGTCAGGATACTCCTGGGCATCCTTCACCTCAATCCGGCTCACTACTCCGGACATTCATTTCGGATCGGAGCGGCTTCAACTGCCTCCCGCCAAGGGGTCCCGGTCCACGTTATCAAAAAGTTGGGTAGGTGGAAGTCCACCTGTTTCGCCCGTTACATACCCAATCCGCAAGTAGAGATGGCCCAGGCCTTTGTCAAGCTCACCCAGTAACAAACTTGAATCAATAAAGGCATTTCCCTACCTGTATGTTTTTGCCCCCTTATTTTGGTATACCCTACGTTAGGCCAGGGCACACTTTCAGGTCCGGTTCAAGTAAGCGAGTTTGTGTTAACCTTGTTTGTCATCCTTATCCGTATCGGTCAGAGGGCTCTGGGCCATAAATGGAAAGGCCAGTATGGTGGCCTGGAATTATGGGTGGAGCCCGGTGGTGTATATAACCAGCCCGTTCGCCTGGCTCCCTCGTCGGTTCCGGTGCGCGATACCCACCCACCCATCCCCTGTCAGGGCATTTCTCAAGCATTTTACTCCTCGAGCGAGTACTCATTTCACTTCATTTCATTTTCATTTCATTTATTACTCATTTCTCTATCAAGGGTATGCCCCCTTATTTTGGTATACCCTACGTTAGGCCAGGGCACACTTTCAGGTCCGGTTCAAGTAAGCGAGTTTGTGTTAACCTTGTTTGTCATCCTTATCCGTATCGGTCAGAGGGCTCTGGGCCATAAATATATATATACATATACTGACCAGTAGGGACCAAATCTAGACCCTGCCTGCAGCATCAGATCACACTGGGGCAGTTTTCAGGCACTTTAGTGCTAGAAATAGCCTCTGCTAAGTGCCTGAAAATCGCCTCCCATTCACAGAAGTGTGGCTTTTCACACTCAGGCGGTGTGCTTGCAGGACGTTACCAAAAATCCTGCAAGCAGCATCTTTGGGGCAGGTTGGGAGTGCTGTATTTAGCGCTCCCAAAATGACCTGCCCGTTGCAATGAATAGGCAGTGCTTCCAAAGGGCCTTAAAAGTGATTTAAAAGCGCCGTAAAATGGGCAGGGTTAAAATCGTCCCGCTAGCGGCCGGAAAAGCGCAGCTAAAACAGCGCTAAAGGGCGCTGTGCTTTAGCACTAATGGCAGGTGCTGTCAGTGTGAAAGGGGTCTTACTGTCAGCCAATGCTGGCTGGTATCAGCCAGCATTAGATCACTATAGCTGTGACTTGCTGCTGTATGGGGAGGCACTTCTGGGAAAGAACAGCTCTGCCGCAGCCTCGGTATTGATTGGCAGTGTGGGGATATCCACTACTGTCCACATCCTATTTTTGCTTTCAGAGCATGCTAAAAAAAAAAAAAAAATACGCATGTCCTCAGATGCAGATTTTTGCATTTTGTGTTTTGGATCTGAATGCAGTGCATGTTTATGTGATGTATGTGAATGTCCCCATTAAAAACAATGCAATGAACACAGTGCATATATACTTTTATCCCAAAGAATGAAAAAGCAGTGGTAGTTGGAACAATCATTAATTCACGACTGGACTACGCAAACTCGCTTTACATAGGATTACCACAATATCAACTTGCGTGATTACAACTGATCCAAAACACGGCGGCAAGGCTGATAACAGGAAAAAAACCCTGGGAATCCATTTCTCCTTCACTGAGGAGCTTACATTGGCTAACCGTAAAAAATCGGATCAGGTTCAAGACCCTTTGCCTCACCCACAAATGCGTGCATAGAGAAGCTCCGCAATACCTAATGGAGAAAATAAATCATTACACACCAAACCGCAGTCTTCGATCAGCCAACAAAAACCTCCTCCTCGTGCCCAAAGCCCGGTATAAATCCAAGGGTGATCGGAGATTCGCTGTCCAAGGGCCTCGGCTATGGAATGCTCTACCAATCAACATCCGCCTGGAAGAAAATCACCTGGCTTTTAGGAAAAAACTCAAGACCTTCCTCTTTTAGCAGATGATCAAAGCTCGCCACAGCGCCTAGAGGCGATTCAGTTCGCATTGTGCGCTATATAAGTATTTCATTCATTCATTCATTCATACTCCATACCTCCCAACTTTTTGAGATGAGAATGAGGGACACCTATCAGCAAACGTGTGTAGGCATAGGACATACCCCTTCCCACACCCCCCCCCCCCCCCTTAAAGGAGAAAGAAAACAAGATTGGTTAAACCAAAAGGTGCTTTTTTTTTAACCACTTGCCGACCGCCTCACGCCGATGTACGTCGGCAGAATGGCACGGGCAGGCATAAGCACGTACATGTACGTGATTTGCCTCCCGCGGGTCGGGGGCCCGATCGGGCCCCCGCCCGGTGCCTGCGGCGGTCGGTTTTCGTTCGGGAGCGATCCCGGACGAGGGGACGGCCATTCATTCATGGCCACCCCCTCGCGATCGCTCCCGACGAATGGAAATCCCCGGTGACATCACTTCCTCTCCTGTAATGTAAACACAGGAGAGGAAGTGATGTATTCTCTCCTCCGTGTCGGTATTTTCCGTTCCGACACGGAGGAGAGCGGATCGGTGAGTTGCACCAACACATCCCACACACAGTAGAACATGCCAGGCACACTCACACCCCCCCTTTACCCCCCGATCACCCCCCCAATTACCCCTGCCCCCCCAGTCACAGTGACACCAATGTCATTTTTTTTTTTTTTTTTTTTTTTTTTGCATTGGTGTCATTTGTGACTGTAATAACTGTTAGGGCAGTTAGGGTTAGCCCCCTTTAGTTCTAATGTACCCCCCTAACCCCCCCAATAAAGGTTTAACCCCGTGATCACCCCCCGTCGCCAGTGTCACTAAGGCTGGGTTCACATTGCAGCGGTTTATGAGAACGAATGTGATTCGCACCGCACTGCAGTGCAAATCACATCCGATCTCTGTGCGATTCGAGTTCAGCCATTCGCCGCACCCGCCGCACCCGCCGCACCCGCCGCAAATTCGCACGGGACCCTTTTTTTGGCCCGCAGCAGAATCGGATCGCATGGGTGTTCACACCATGCGATCCGAGTTTGCAGATCGCACTGCGATATGCGAACTGATCTGGGGGTGTCAGTAACATTTCACTGACACTCCCAGCAGTTCGCATAGGGCAGTGTGAACTGCCGCCGGGAGGCATGCGATGCGGGAACCCGCCGCGGATTCGCGGCGTTTCCGCATCGCTCCAGTGTGAACCCAGCCTAATAAGCGATCATTTTTCTGATCGCCGTATTAGTGTCACAGGTGACGCTAGTTAGGCAGGTAGGTATTTAGGTTCGCCGCAGCTTTTTATAGCGCTAGGGACCCCCATATACTACCGCATAAAGCCCCCTGATTGCCCCCTAGTTAACCCTTTCACCAGTGATCACCATATAACTGTTACAGGTGACGCTGGTTGGTTAGTTATTTTTTTATAGTTTCAGGGCACCCGCCATTTATTACCTAATAAAGGTTTAACCCCCTGATCACCCGGCAGGTGTCATTTGTGACTAATAACTGTTAGGGCAGTTAGGGTTAGCCCCCTTTAGTTCTAAGGTACCCCCCTAACCCCCCCAATAAAGGTTTAACCCCGTGATCACCCCCCGTCGCCAGTGTCACTAAGGCTGGGTTCACATTGCAGCGGTTTATGAGAACGGATGTGATTCGCACCGCACTGCAGTGCAAATCACATCCGATCTCTGTGCGATTCGAGTTCAGCTATACAGATAGTATGGCTGAATTCGTGTCGCACCCGCCGCACCCGCCGCAAACTCGCACGGGACCCTTTTTTTGGTCCGCAGCAGAATCGGATCGCATGGGTGTTCACACCATGCGATCCAAGTTTGCAGATCGCACTGCGATATGCGAACTGATCTGGGGGTGTCATTAACATTTCACTGACACTCCCAGCAGTTCGCATAGGGCAGTGTGAACTGCCGCCGGGAGGCATGCGATGCGGGAACCCGCCGCGCATTCGTGGCGTTCCCGCATCGCTCCAGTGTGAACCCAGCCTAATAAGCGATCGTTTTTCTGATCGCTGTATTAGTGTCACAGGTGACGCTAGTTAGGCAGGTAGGTATTTAGGTTCGCCGCAGCTTTTTATAGCGCCAGGGACCCCCATATACTACCGCATAAAGCCCCCTGATTGCCCCCTAGTTAACCCTTTCACCAGTGATCACCATATAACTGTTACAGGTGACGCTGGTTGGTTAGTTATTTTTTTATAGTTTCAGGGCACCCGCCATTTATTACCTAGTCTCACTAGTGTACCCCTAAATTTAGGGGTGTCTACTTTCTAAAATGGGGTCATTTGGGGGGGGGGGGGTTTGTGCCATCTTGGCATTTTATGGCCTTCAAAACTGTAACGCCCTTAGAAAGCCTGAAGGCGGTGCTTGGTTTTTGGGGCCCCGTACGCGGCTAGGCTCCCAAAAAGTCCCACATATGTGGTATCCCCGTACTCAGGAGAAGCAGCAGAATTTATTTTGGGGTGTCATTTCACATATGCCCATGGCATGCGTGAGCAATATATCATTTAGTGACAACTTTGTGAAAAAAAAAAAAAGTTTGTAATTTTCCCGCAACTTGTGGCAAAATATAAAATATTCCATGGACTCAACATGCCTCTCAGCAAATAGCTTGGGGTGTCTACTTTCTAAAATGGGGTCATTTGTGGGGGTTTTGTGCCATCTTGGCATTTTATGGCCTTCAAAACTGTAATAGGTAGTGAGAAGTGAACTCAAAAAATTACGCCCTTAGAAAGCCTGAAGGCGGTGCTTGGTTTTCGGGGCCCCGTACGCGGCTAGGCTCCCAAAAAGTCCCACATATGTGGTATCCCCGTACTCAGGAGAAGCAGCAGAATTTATTTTGGGGTGTCATTTCACATATGCCCATGGCATGCATGAGCAATATATCATTTAGTGACAACTTTGTGAAAAAAAAAAAAAAAAAAAAAAAGTTTGTAATTTTCCCGCAACTTGTGGCAAAATATAAAATATTCCATGGACTCAACATGCCTCTCAGCAAATAGCTTGGGGTGTCTACTTTCTAAAATGGGGTCATTTGTGGGGGTTTTGTGCCATCTTGGCATTTTATGGCCTTCAAAACTGTAATAGGTAGTGAGGCGTGAAATCAAAAATTTACGCCCTTAGAAAGCCTGAAGGCGGTGCTTGGTTTTCGGGGCCCTGTACGCGGCTAGGCTCCCAAAAAGTCCCACATATGTGGTATCCCCGTACTCAGGAGAAGCAGCAGAATTTATTTTGGGGTGTCATTTCACATACGCCCATAGCATGTGTGAGCAATATATCATTTAGTGACAACTTTGTGTAAAAAAAAAAAAAAAATTTTTTTTTTGTCATTATTCAATCGCTTGAGGCAAAAAAATAAAATATTCAATGGGCTCAACATGCCTCTTATCAATTTCCTTAGGGGGTCTACTTTCCAAAATGGGGTCATTTGGGGGGGTTTTGTACTGCCCTGTCATTTTAGCACCTCAAGAAATGAGATAGGCAGTCGTAAACTAAAAGCTGCGTAAATTCCAGAAAACGTACCTTAGTTTGTAGATGTGACAACTTTTGCGCAAACCAATAAATATACAATTATTGACTTTTTTTTTACCAAAGACATGTGGCTGAATACATTTTGGCCTAAATGTATGACTAAAATTGAGTTTATTGGATTTTTCTAATAACAAAAAGTAGAAAATATCATTTTTTTTCAAAATTTGCGGTCTTTTTACGTTTATATCGCAAAAAATAAAAATCGCAGAGGCAATCAAATACCATCAAAAGAAAGCTCTATTTGTGGGAAGAAAAGGACGCAAATTTTGTTTGGGTACAACATTGCATGACCGCGCAATTACCAGTTAAAGCAGCGCAGTGCCAAAGTGTAAAAAGACCTCTGGTCATTTACCAGCAAAATGGTCCGGTCTGAAAGTGGTTAACCATTACTATTTCTTTATATTGGCTTTTTGAATTTACAAATGCAGCAATTTAGAAATCAGATGAAAGGTTTAGCACTGGAAAACACTTTTTGATAGATAAAAAAATGCATTTTCTATACATCTATATAGATCAGACCAAAATGAGGGACAAATGAGGAGGAAAGAGGGACAGAGGGACATTGCTCCAAATCAGGGACAGTCCCTCGAAATCAGGGACAGTTGGGAGCTATGTTTACTTGCCTGTATACATGTTTGCTTTGGGGCTCATTCACATGGGCAGAAAAACAGCTTATAGTTTTATGTATATGTGCCCAATTCTGCCCTGCCACACTTGTGACTCACACTTCCCTGCCAAGTTTTATGACCTGGAAGGTAACACCACTATTTCTTGTTGCAGCAGTTTGCAATGTGTATTTTTACAGCAGTATTAAACCCAAAAGCAAACATTTATTATATGTCACCTTATCAATTAATAGATGTAATGTCTGTATTGGTTTCCCTTTAGGCTTTATTTCTTCTATTTTCATCTAGTGATCCAGCTGGCAAGTCTGTTGTTTTTTACAAGCTCAAGCTCATCAGCAGAGTGTATAAGTGTACATGGATGAGACAAACCACTGACCATTGGCAGCAGAGATTAAAATGACCAGCTTTTATTTGTTCATGTAAAACTTTTATCACAAAAGGAAAAAAACTGTTTTCTGTAGCTGATTATAAAGTATGAGCTGGCTTCGATTTCTTAGTGTACTTAAATCAGATTTGGTATCTTAACTATGTACATCCTTTATATCTCTTTGGTCATCATAACATTTTTAGCACTGCCCAATTGGAATATGGCCTTCTTTATTTTATGTTGTAGTTTGGGATGTGGCAGCAGCAGGTGAGTGGATGCCCACTAGCAGGCGCTGCCATGATGGATCTGAAATGACAGGTGCTCTCCGATTCATGCATTCTTGCCGACCAGCGCATGACTATGTACGTCAGAATGGCACGGGCAGGCAAATGGGCGTACATGTACGTCCCTTTAAATTTGCCGCCCTGCCATCGGGAGCGCGCCGCTGGCGGCGCGCTCCCGCGCTGGTCGGGACCCCCGTGAGTCCGGTCGCTGACCCGCGGACTCGATCGCCGCGGGCATCCCCGCGATCGTCTCACGGAGCGGCCAAATGAAGAAATGCCGTTGTAAACAGCATTTCTTCATTCTGCCTAGCAACTAGTGACGCTGATCTCTGCTCCATGTGATTGGAGCAAAGATCAGTGTTCACTAAATGAAAGCCCAACCCCCCCACAGTTAGTAACACACCCCTAGGAACACTTAACCCCTACACTGCCACCCACTGGTTAACCCCTTCACTGCCAGTGTCATTTACACAGGAATCACTGCATTTATATAGCAGTGATTACTGTATAAATGACAATGGTCCCAAAAATGTGTCAAAAATGTCCGATGGGTCCCCCACAATGTCGCAGTCACAATAAAAATCGCTGATCGCCGCCATTACTAGTAAAAAAAAATAATAAAAAATTATTAATAAAAATGCTATAAAACTATCCCTATTTTGTAAACGCTATAACTTTTGCGCAAACCAATCAATCGCTTATTGCGATTTTTCTTACCAAAAATATGTAGAAGAATACGTATCGGCCTAAACTGAGGGAAAAAAATGTTTTTTTATATATTTTTGGGGGATATTTATTATAACAAAAAGTAAAAAATAATGCGTTTTTTTTCGCTCTATTTTTGTTTATAGCGCAAAAAATAAAAACCGCAGGGGTGATTAAATACCACCAAAAGAAAGCTCTATTTGTGGGAAAAAAAGGACGTCAATTTTGTTTGGGAGCCACGTCGCACGACCGCGCAATTGTCAGTTAAAACGACGCAGTGCCGAATCGCAAAAAGTGGTCTGGTCTTTGACCAGCAAATTGGTCCGGTCTGAAAGTGGTTAATCGGCAAATAAAGCAGCCAAAAATTTTAAACAGTTACAGCCCTGGCTATTGGCAGAAGCAGGTGCCCTTAGGGCATGCTGGGTGATTGTATATATACACACATGTGCTTGGGGTCTTCGGCAGGAGCGAGGGGTCCCGGAGGGAGGGGGCTGCTGCCCCTCCCCTGTACAGGCTGGCATACAGCCTCAGTTTTTTTTTTTTTGCCTTTAGTTTTTTTTTTTTTTTTTTTTTATGTTTTTTATTGAAGAAAAAGGAACAGTACATAACAAAACATTATATATACCATGGAAAAAGGTGTATATGGTACATATGACTGGTTATAATAGCAATTACAACATTTTGAACAACCTTGGGAAAGATAACAATCAAACCCTTGTTACTAATCATCCTGATGGCTATTATAAAGCTAGAGGAGGGTAAGTGGGTCTCGTTGTGTAGTGACTGGATACCTGATAGGGCAGCGGGTCAGTTGGACAACCCATGGGTAACTGATGAAAAAATATGAGCTGTTACCAATGTTGAAGCAGTTACCTAAGGAAACCGGTATGGTATAATAATTTATGATAAGCTTAGATGACCGTATCTAATATGTTTTGCATAGGTTGTTGTCTGAGGCTATAACTGGTGTGTGTGTCCAGCACACCACCAAGATTTTTAAAAGAGGGGGGGGAGGGGTGGGGGGAGTAAAGAAAGGGGAAAAATTAGAGGGTGAGTGGGTAACTGCCAGGTGCCATAGCAGGTGTATATTATAAATAGAGTGAAAGGAATATCCCATTTGAGGATGTGTCTCGGCATCGTAACCTATAGAAGGTATAGAGGTCAAAGTAATTATGTCGATCGGTCATTCTTTTGAGTTGGGCAGGTGGCCGCATTACCAATACTAGATTGTGTCTTGGGGGGGGTCTAGTAAATGGCCAATAATTATCTCAATTGTGAAATCTTCGTTTGTATTCATCAGTTAATTTAAAGTGTATCCAGCAAGCCCATAGGGTAGTGAATTTTTGAGGTGAGTTGTGTGAGATTGCTATGAGTTCTTCCATTTCTGCAATCTTGTTAAAGTTTTTTTTTTTTATTCTTTTGTAAAGCCTGTGGCGTGTGAAAACACCCAAAAACTCCACCCGGTGCCAAAAAAAGTGCACATATATAAAGAGGTGACACAAAACGTACAACAGGTGTTACACTAGTCCTTCACAGGAGGGACCTCACCCTGATCCCCCAGGGCGTTAGGCTCCAGACGGGGACTGAGGTACTTCAGTTGGGTCCGTCTGGCTGAAACCAGACGGACCCCCTTTCTCTGCAGAGTCTGCCAAAACAGACCCACCCAAGTACTCGGTGGGACTCCCCCAAAGAGAGACCCCATGAGAGAGAGCGAACTAAGCCAAAAGGCCATGTCCCCCCCTCCCAAAACTTTTAGGGTAGGCCCGAGGACCCACACCCTACTCATCACACAGTGACAAACATGCAACATCAAACAAAAAAATACAAAAAAGTGACAAACAAGGGGTCAAAATAAATAGGAAAGTTGGGAGAAGGAAGTGGGAGAAGTGAAAGAGTGACCACTGTGCAATACAATGGCCAGGCCCTTCAGCCAGTAATAAAAATTTCCCTGGTCCTAGCCAAAAAGCTCGGCCCTAGAGGCAGATGTAACAAAAAGTGTGTGTGGTGACGTAACCATGGTGCGCCATGCAGCCTCAGGTGGTTGACCTGAGGGTCAGAACTGAGGAAGCGGCAACCCAGATGTCCTGCAGAGCTGACTAGGAGGGAGACGCATCTAGAAGGATCTGTTCCCAGTTACTGTGAGTTCAGATCTGCATCTTGGAGCCTATTCCGTGAGGGCCATCCTCTTCAGGCTAGAGGAGTCAGTGAATGGGTGTCAGCTAAAGAGGATATCAGTGAGTGTCCTGAAGAAGGGTGGTGCATTGAGTCTGCTACCAGAGCAAGTAAAGGACTTATCTTCCCAAATTTGGCCTCGTGTGTGTATAGTTCAAGTTGGAGTATCCCACTAATCCCTTCTCCTAAGTTCTACCAATAAAAACAAAAAACAACTACCCAAGACTGATTATTGGATAATGAGCAGAAGAGTGTGCGGGTGTACTGTGAAAATCCCCAAGTGTCTGGCTGCAGGATAATCAGAGGGAGGCCCAGGGAAAACTGTACTCAGTGACCCCTACGGGGGGCAGTACTACATCGGGTTTTTTTTTGTTCGTTTTTTACTTTGATGATATTATAGAAGAATTTGGTTACGTATAAAAGCATATATGATGATTTATGTCACGTCATAATTGTTACACAGCACAGAGGGTATAAGCGCAGCAACAATCACAAATTTACTAAGGATAACATAACACATGACATTGCAGCATCAAACAGGGAAAGACCAAGTCAACCAAAGAGGGACCGGTGCTTTGCTATACAGTACATTTGTGCATACTGAGCCTTTTCCTGCACCAAACCGTAAGAGGCAACATCAGACAAAACACTGATAACTGTTATTTTTAATTGCTCTGAAAGGTGGGGGGGGGGGGGGCAAAATTATTATGCAGAAAAAGAAATAGAGGGTATCAAAGAAGAATTCTAAGATTTTGCAGATTAATTCAAACAAGAACATTCGGTAGCTGGAGCTTATTGCTAGAGTCATTGCGATCCAGTCCTTCGCTGTGTGATTTGACAGGTATGTCGTACTCCAGAAGGTTGTATATAAAATGCCTGCCTGAGGGGATATGACAAAAGCTATCATGTTGTAAAACCTTCTGTGTAATAAGTAACTTTGATCACTAGATCATTAACACTAATTTAGCGAGACCATGATACATTATCACAGAAACAAATGCATACAAATATCAAATTTGAATAGATTTAGTGTCAGTCAAAGCAGTTCCAAAATCTAATAGAAGAATTCTAATATGAGACTATTAACTCTTTAAAATCTCTCTTTTATTATCTCTTTCATTCTTAAGGTTTATTGTTTCAATTCCATGTAACTGTGATTTTTATAGAGTAAGGCAGCTTAAAGATCTGTTGTGTTTGTTTTCTCTTACAAACGTAGAATGTACGCCAATGGAGTTTGTCTGAAGAATTTTACTGCCGCTGTTAAAATGAGAGCCTCAGCCATTTAAATCTCCTATAAACCTACAACAAGCAGTAATGATAGCCCTACCTGCAGGACTAGAGAACATTGCCTATACCCACCTGTCTCTGCCCCACTCCACATGCAGATATATACTTTAGCAAATACCTATTTAAAAAAAAATATTTATGTACATGTTAGAGATGGATTTGTTTAGTGATTTTTTTAGCACTGTAATTTCCACGTTACTTCACTTATGTTACAAATTTGATTGCATGTGAAAAGCTCATTAAAATTGTCTTTGGAAATGATTTTAAATGTTAGCATCTGTGACTTAGAGCCCTTTCACACTGAACCTCAGCACTTTTAGTAGCACTTTACAGCTGTTTTAGCAGCGCTATTCAGCCACTAGTGGGGTACTTTTAACCCCCACTAGCGGCTGAAGAAAGGCTTAAATGTGCTCGCATAGCACTGCTGCCGAAGCACTTTGCAGGTGCTTCGGCAGCAGTGCCCATTCATTTCAATAGGCAGGGGCGGTGGAGGAGTGGTGTATACACCGCTCCTCCACCGCCCAAAAGATGCTGCTTGCAGGATTTTTTTTAACATCCTGCAAGCGCACCTCCCCAGTGTGAAAGCACTCGGGTTTTCACATTGGGGTGACAGGGGAGGTATTTTCAGGCGCTTTACAGTCACTATTTTTAGCCCTTTAGCACCTGGAAATTCGTCCCTGAAAGGGGTCTTAACTACTTCTTTAGGCTGATTGCTGGGTGCTTTTAACCCCCCACTAGCGGCCGAAGAAAGGGCTAAATGTGTTCACGTAGCGCCGCTGCTGAAGCACTTTGCAGGCGTTTTGGCAGCGCTGCCCATTCATTCGAATGGGCAGGGGCAGTGGAGAAGCGGTGTATACACCGTTCTTTCACCGCCCAAAAGATGCTGCTTGCAGGACTTTTTTTAACGTCCTGCAAGCACAACGCCTCAGTGTGAAAGCACTCAGGCTTTCTCATTGGGGGGGGCAGGAGAGGCATTATTCAGGTGCTTTACAGTCGCTTTTTTTTAGCCCTTTAGCACCTGAAAAAATGCCTCAGTGTGAAAGGGGTCCTAAGTACTTATTTAGGGCCCAGTCCCACTAGAATGCCATGTGGGAAACCCACATTCTGTGCTGGTTTCTAGCACCGCTTTCAAATCTCACACAGGTCACAAATGTAGTGCGTTTGCCCACACCGGATCTCATGGTACAAATGTACCATGTGATCCAGTTGCAGTGCATTTCCAAAAGTAGTGCATGCAGTGCGTTTTCAAAAGTAGTGTATGCACTAATTTGGATGCGGTGCAGTGCAATTTCAGCCCATTAAAAATGAATAGGTTGAAGTCGCACTGCACAGAGCTGCATGTGAAGCGCGCTGTTATTTTGTCATCACACTTTACATAGAAATCAAAGCTCATTTTTATCATTTTGACCTGTTTTACCTAACATGAAAGGCTATGTATTCCAGTATGAATTTTGATATAAAATGGCATGTAAGTGAGAAAGTGACATTGACTTGCGCTATTTTATATATATATATATATATATATATATATATATATATATATATATATATATATATATATACACACACATACATATATATATATATATATATATATATATATATATATATAAAGGGTGATATAATGACTTGAAAATACAATGTAATTGTAGGGGTAAAGGGGCTTGACCAGCATGCTATCAGATCAAAATGGGAATGTAAAATGTATGTGTGCGCCTATCTCACCATACTCCAAACCCTGATTTTTATCTCTGTCAATAGAACTCTCCATGCAGAGAAGAACAGCCTTCATGGGTAATAAGCCCACTCCATCTCTACCCTGCTGAGGTAAGGACAGACCCAATGAACCAAGGGTCCTTCCGTGTGTGTGTGTTATAGCATCCTGCTGTGGGAGGAAAGACTGATCGTGCTCTTCTACTCAACTGGTAAATGTCATTTTACATTCACTTTCTGCAGATTGAACTGAGGCCTGACAAAAACTGCTGAGCTAGAAGCTTGCATTACATAAAATTGCTGATGCCAGAGCAGCCCCAAAACATCTGGGAATTGCGATTGCAGTAAAATGGAGTCACCTGTGTAGGTTTATTCCTGGAGAGAAAATGGAAAATTTATATCAAATACTTACCGTAATTTTCCTTTCCTGATGGGCTCCATGGCAGCATACGTGTGGGTTAGCCCCGCCTCCATAATTACCCAATAGGACCTCTACTCCCATAAATCTTTGCTCCAGGCTGCTATCCGTGTTCCGTAACTAGCCTACTCCAACATTTGGGAGGGAACTCCTGCTGCCATGGAGCCCATCAGGAAAGGAAAATTACGGTAAGTATTTGATATAAATTTTCCATTTTCCTGACAGGCTCCATGGCAGCATACGTGTGGGAAATAACTCGCCAAACACACCCGGGTGGGCTAAAAATGTTGAGCAAAGAAACTAGAATTTTATTTTTCATTGTCCACTGACAATACTTGTAAACCAAAATTAACAGAAGAAAGTGCAGCTGGCTCTACACAATAATGGGAAACAAAGGTATTAATTGAAGACCAGGAAGCTGCTCTGCAGATAACTTCTGGTGCGACATGTCCAACTGCTGCCCAAGAGGTCGAGATGCCCCGAGTTGAATGAGCCGTCACTGCCTCAGGAGGAACCATGCCCTTTGCCTTGTATGCCCTTTGAATCGTTTGGACCACCCAAGATGAGATCGATCTTACTGATGCTCGCATCCCTTTATTTTTGCCATGAAGAAGGACAAAAAGAAAGTCTGTTCGTCTGAACGAGGCTGTAGCGTCCAGATATTGTTTCAAGGTGCGACCAACATCCAGGGGATGAATCTCTTGGTTGTCTGACATTCTAAACGTAGGTAGCACGATCTCCTGATTTTCGTGAAATACTGATGTGACTTTTGGATTTGATCCAAGCATAGGGATCAGGACCACTCTGTCCGGAAAGAAAGTTAGAAATGGTTCAACTGACCCAAGATTCCTAATTTCCGACACTCTTTTGGCTGAAGTTATTGCTACCAGAAAAACCGTCTTGATAGTGAGATCTCCTAAAGACAGGGGAGCATCCAAACCTTTCCCAAGATCAGAAAGAAAGTCCAATACTAACGGAAGGTCCCATTTGGGAAACCTGGGCCTCTTTTGAGGCCTAAGCCTGATGGCTCCTTTAAAGAATTGTTGTATTAATGTATGATTCGCCCACGAAACTCCTGTAAAGGCTGAAATGGCTGAAACTTGTACTCTAAGAGAACTACTGCCAGAGACAAGTCTAACCCTGACTGAAGGAAAGACAAGATATCTTGAACTGCCGGAGAATTATATGAATTTGATCTAGAAGACATGTGGCCCATAAACCTGGCCCATATACGTTCGTACACTTTATTGGTACTCTTCCGTCTAGCACTAAGAAGGGTTGGAATCGCTTCTTCTGGGCAACCTAGAGCTTCTAGCCTTCCCCTCTCAAGAACCATGCCCTGAGGTGTAGACAGGATGGGCATGGGTGTAACAGTGTGCCTTGAGACAGTAGATCTGGCCTGAGAGGCAGGGGAACTGGGTCCTGATAGCTGAGGAGCAACAGCAGAGGAAACCAAGGCCTGTTGGGCCAGAATGGTATTATCGCAATGATTTCCACCTTCTCCCCTCTGAGCCTCCGAAGGAACTGTAGGATTACAGGAACTGGAGGGAAGGCGTAGGCTCTCTGGAACTTCCAACAATCCGTGAGAGCATCTATCCCGAACGCCTGAGGATCCCTGAACCTCGAGTAGTATCTGTGCATCTTGCGATTGTACGGCGAAGCGAACAGATCGACCTCTGGAGATACTCCCAGAGTCAGAAGCCACTCGAAGACATCCCTGTGAAGGGACCACTCGTTGTTGTCTATTTTGACCCTTGACAGAAAATCTGCTTGAACATTCTGGACCCCCGGGATGTATACAGCAGAAATGTTGACCACATTCTTCTGAGCCCAGTTCATTATCGGTTCTACTTCTCGTAGTAGAGACCAACTGTGAGTCCCTCCTTGTTTCTTTATATAGGCCACCGCAGTTGTGTTGTCCAGTCTCAGCATTACTGAAGACCCTGCCACCAGATGGCGAAATGCTATTAGTGCTTGAAAGGCTGCTCTCAACTCCAGGATGTTGGAGACTACACACAGCGCCGGGAACGACCACCTTCCTTGAGCTACTTCCGTAAGGCAATGAGCGCCCCAACCTTTGTTGCTGGCATCTGAGGTTATTATCACCCAGGAAATGGGAACTATCGAATGATGGTTGAGTAGATTCTTCCCTTGAAGCCACCAGAGGAGAGACATCCTCATCGCTGGTGTAAGGAGTATGCGCTGTGATTGATTGGACGAGTCCCACTGTTGCAGAAACCCTTTCTGGAAGGGACGAGTGTGCCACTGGGCCCACTTCACCATAGGGATGGTGGCCGTCATTGGGCCGATCACTTTCAAGCATTGAAGAGCCGAAAGATGAGATGATTCCCAAGCCTTGTGAATCCTGTCCCGGATAACACAGATTTTTTCCTCTGGCAGAGAGATAGTGCCTTTTAATGTGTCGAACTGAGCCCCTAGAAACACGATCACTTGAGTTGGAACCAGATGGCTCTTCTCTAGGTTCAGGAGCCAACCAAACGTCTGTAGAGTGGAGATGACTAAACTCTTGTGAACCAGAATTTGATCTCTGTCCTGAGATAATAAGAGCAAATCGTCCAGATAATGATGGAGACGAACTCCTTTGACTCGTAAAAGAGCTACTATCGCTAGGAGTACCTTGGAGAAGACCCGAGGAGATGTTGTCAACCCGAATGGGAGACAGGTAAACTGGAGGTGTTGATCGCCAACTGCGAAACGGAGAAATTGCTGGAAATCCCTTGCTACTGGCACGTGAAAGTATGCGTCCTTCAAGTCGATTGAGATTAACCAATCCCCTAGCTGCACCGACTGTTGGATTGTAAGAAGAGACTCCATTTTGAACTTTTCCTTGCGAATGAAGGAATTGAGGAAGGTCAAATCTATCACCGGCCTCCATGCGCCATTTCTTTTCTGAACCATAAACAGAGGGGAATACATGCCTTCGCCACGTTCGTCTTCTGGCACGGGCACGGCTGCGCCTTGATCCAGCAAACAACTTACGTAGGTCAATAGGACCTGTTTCTTTTTCCTCTGAGCCTGGAATTGTTGTGGGAATGAACCTTAATCTCGGAGTGTTGATGAAAGTCCACTTGTGACCCGAGGAAACCGTCTTGACGGTCCAATAATCTTGAATTGAGGCCGCCCAAATTCAAAAGATTTGGTAGAATCTTGATTACCTGCGGAAGCCCCCTTTGAGGTTTTCTTAAGGGAGGATTGTCTGGACCTCCAAGATCTAGAGAACTCCCTGCCGGGTCTATAACTGCGCGCTTCTCTAGCACGATCCGAGGTCTGCCTTCTTGGAAAAATACGTTTTTGGTTTTGAAGGCGTCTGTCTTGAGGGAGGAACCCAGACCTCCCACCTGTGGCCCGGGATATGGCGCTATCTAGTTTATTACCAAACAAGGAGGTTCCCTCAAATGGTATACGACACCATGCCTGCTTAGATGTTGGATCCGCCAACCAGGGACGGAGCCACAAAGCACGGCGTGCCGAGACTGCTGCCAACATAGCCCGAGACAGAAGGCGGGTAATGTCAATAGATGCCTCGACCAAAAAGGCTGATGCCATTCTGATCTCCTGAATAGGAGAGTCTTTAGCCGTATTCACTGAGATACCTCTCAAGAACTCTTCAACATTGTCGGCCCATGTTTCAATAGCCTTTGAGACTGCGGCTAAAGCCAAAGTTGGTTTACAAGCCATCCCTGAAGTTAGATAAATTCTTTTCAGATCTGAGTCAATTCTTCTCTCTAACGGATCTTTGAAAGATACTGTGTCTTCCAAAGGGAGAGTCACGTATTTGACTAAACGCATAAGTGCTGCGTCTACCAGAGGAGCTGATTCAAGGTGCTTCACATCATCCTCCTTAAAGGGGTACAATTTAGACACCTTTGATTGCATGGAGCTCTTCCTATCAATCTTGCTCCACTCTTCAGTAATGATTTCTCCCAATTCAGATAGGAAAGGAAAATGTTGCCGTTCCTTTTTGAGTTGTTTGAAAAACTTTCTTTGTTTGGGGGGGTTGGGAAGTAGTGGGTTCTTCCCATTTTAAAGCTTCTTTCACTGCCTTGACAAGAGCAGGTACTAAAGCATAATCAAATCCTACTCCTGGATCCTCTGGATCCGATTCGCTGTCAGACAAGAGCACAGAGTGGTGGCTTGGTTGAGAAGATTCCCCAGTCTCTTGTAAGAGCCCTTCACCTCCTGAAGGACATAATGGGTCTGAGGGGGATTCCATAGCGTGATGAGCTTCCCTCTGCTGCAGGGATTCCTTTACCACTCTTCTCACCATAGATTCCAAGCGTTGATCCGCACCATCTCTTTCATCTGCGACTTTAGAGAAGCAATGATCACAGAGCGATTTGTCTGATGGGATGGGCATCTTACAGCCCCAACATGAATTATCTGGTCCTCTGCTTGAATGCGAGTGACCACTGCGTTGTTCAGATCTGGAAGACCTACGGTAACCAGAATTGACGATGATTTACGGTGATGCGATTTTGACGATCCACTGCGACTATGCGCACTGTAATGCGGTTCAGACCTAGAAGGGCTATAAGGAAATACACAAGAAAAGAGAGAGATACAGACCAGGCTGGTATCAAATGCTAAGGAATACTCCACAAATACACAGCAATCCAGCCATGCACATACCTGTTACAAGCGGGCAGGTCACTAGTAGGCAGTGAGGCATCCATGACTAAGAACGCTGACTGTAACAACAATAGACCCTCATAAGCAGCCATACAAAACACAGGAGCAACAATACATCAGAGCAGATCATAACCTACCTTACACCAACCAGAGAATAGCCCCGGGAAGTCGCTGAATCTCCTGCAATCATTCCCAAATTCTGACATCTCTCACTGTGTTTTAAATATGGCGCCCATGACGTCATCAGCGGCGTCAGACGCGAGATGCCCGCGCGCATGCGCGGGAACCAAGCCTCGCTTTGGATTTGGGTCTGCGCATGCGCAGAACGCAGTGCTGGACCCGGAAACAGGGGGAGAAAGGCTGCTGGAACGCGGAAGCGTCAGCGCCTATACACAAGAACCAGCCGGCATATGAAAAGACACAGGTAGAAAAAAGAAAACACATAAACACTGCTGCCATGAAAAACGGAATTTTTACAGCTCACCACTCCACCAACGATCGTCTGGCCGAACAGGTTCAAGCACACACCACCGATCCACCGGGCAGATAATGGCCACCTTACATAGCAGGTAATAAGCCGTGCGCACTTATCTTCGGATAAACAAAGTCTTCAGCGCTACTCTGCCATACACTCCATACCCATGCTTAACAGACAGGGCCTATCGGAGGAACAAAAGCTTGATAGTCGGCCAACTTGATCGTAGTGAAGATCTCTTCAGATAGGAAACACCTGTCCTATGGAGGAGGACAAAAAAGGAACACGGATAGCAGCCTGGAGCAAAGATTTATGGGAGTAGAGGTCCTATTGGGTAATTATGGAGGCGGGGCTAACCCACACGTATGCTGCCATGGAGCCTGTCAGGAAATGATTATTATTAGCATGTTTTCCCAATGTGGAGAAAGGGGCTTGCATGCCTTTCACTTTCTTTTATTCAGTCCAAAATCATTTTCTGCACATAAGCTACATGGTAAAAGGGTTAAAGTGTCTGTGTAGGCTACATATGAAAACACCTTGCACTGACTGAAGGGTTGATAACTTGATTGGACTGTATGTTTTTATAAACAGTGATTCCAATTTAGGGAAGAGGTTTGCAGCAAATATGGGGGTTTAGAGATTCACAGTACTGGTGAATTTATGGTGAGATTCACAGGTTTCCATTTGAATGGACCTGTAATGTCCTGACTGACTTTTCAGCTGTAATGAGCAGGGTTATGTTCCAGCTACTGCATTATAAAAGGATGAGTTCTCAGAACCCATTTGTCAGGGTGTGTTAGAGAATTTTAGAGAGCGCAAACTGTCTGTTTAGAGAGAGTAATGCCGCGTACACACGACCAGACTTTCCGCCAGACTAGGTCCGAAGGGATTAGTCCGTCGGACAGTCTGATCGTGTGTGGGCTAGTCCGATCGTTTTTCAAAAAAAAATCAGACGGACCTAGAAATAGAACATGTTTCAAATCTATCCGACTGACTCAATTCCGACAGACTAAAATTGGGAAAACCATTCGTCTGTGTGCTGGTCTGATGGACCAAATACGACGCAAGGGAAGCTATTGGCTACTGGCTATTGAACTTCCTTGTTTAGTCCCGTTTATGTCCTCGCGTTCAAAACAAACAAACTTACGAATGGACTTAGTCATGTGTGGCCAAGTCCGTTTGTTTGGGGAGTACGTCCGAACTCCGCCGAAAGTCCACCAGAAAGACCGTCGGACCTAGTCTGCCGGGAAAGTCTGGTCGTGTGTATGCGGCATTAGTTAGCACACAGTGCTATACTTTGCTATGTTGTGCACATTTTCTGGGAATTGAAGTGTAGTGGGTTACATATTCCTGTTTACCCCCACAGTTCAGGAACCAAAAAGTACTTTCAGGACTACTTTCTTGTGAGTTTTAGCTACAACTGTAGCCACTGTTTAGCTGCTCTCCCCCCTTAGGCCCCCACCCCCAGCCCCCCCATTGCAGTCTTTTGTAGCATTTCAGGTTTATTCATTTTTTTGTTCTGAAAGATTTGGGTTTGGGTACGTCTTTTGGGGATTTTTTGGGGAGTGGAAGCTGCATCTACAGCTCTCTAAACTGTAGAAAGATTTGCTTCTAATTTGTGGTATCAGACACATGCGAATGTTGCACAAGAGTGTAGTCTTATCTTTAGCTGGTTCTAAGCAGATCTCAGAGCCTTTCATGCAACATGCACTCTCAGAAAGTGCAGACAAGACCATGTGAGCAGCAGTGGTGTTTTTAAAGTGGTTGTATACTCTTTTTTTTTTTACTTTTACCTACAGGAAAGCCTATAATAAGGCTTACCTGTAGGTAAAAAAAATATCTCCTAAACCGTACAGGTTTAGGAGATATTCCCCCCGGTATGCGCCACTGACTGCAGCGGCGCATGCGCACAAGGGGATTCTCGGCTGAAAATCCGGCAGTGGCCGACCGGCCGGGATGAAATCTCCCGCGCGCATGCCCGGAAGAAACTCTGAGGGAGCGTGTCAGCTCCCTCGGCGTGGATCGGGCCAGATGTCGGGGCCTCGTTCTAAGGTAAGTATTTCATAATGAGCTAGTATGCGGTGCATACTAGCTCATTATGCCTTTTGCTTTGCAGGTGGTAAAAAAAAAAAAAGAAAAAAACATTAGCGGGTTTACTACCGCTTTAAGCCATAGGGGCCAAGCCCAGTTGCAGGCGGCACTCACTGACAGTACCTGAAAGTGATTATAAAGCCATATTTTTTTTAAAGAGCAAACATGTCATACTTACCTGTTCTTTGCCATGGTTTTGTACAAAGAGACACACAGGGCATGGCACGGCCCCACCCCCTGCTCCCTCCTCTGTGCCTGTGATTGATAGCAGGGGGGACCAATGTTAACCAGCGCACTTTCAATAAAATTAACCTTGGAAAGGTGCCAAACAATGTGCATGCAGATGTAGCTAGACCTCAGCTGGGAAATTTCTAATATATGCTGCAGAGTAAAACCTATCTATCCCTCTTATATTACAGCCTAATCAAGCTGCTTACAAGCTATTCAGCCACTGTACAATTTTTGTGGTTATCGTCTTTCAGATAATACTTTAATGTTTTTTTCTCTTATATTGCTGTCTAAACAAGCTGTCAGGAACTGGGTAGGAGGCCGAGATGCTGGGAGGGCAGCACACTACTGAAGGTGAAACAGCAGGTATGGTCCCCACAGAAGCACGGGTGCCTGGTTGCTGGAGACAGGCATGCTTGGAAGGTCCAGGAGACAGAGACCAGTGGAATAACTGAATAGCTGAGCCAGGACCCCGGCCGGGGGTCAATCACGGAGATACAGTCCAGGATCAGAATGACCTAGGGTCAGCTGAGTCTTAGGGAGCAGGATAAGCAGAGTCCAATATCCAGGCCGGAGTCAGATGCAGGGAGCAGGTGGGTGGATGTCAGGTGCAAGCCAAAGGGTCAAAGCCAGAGGATCAGGAAGAACAGGTCAAGACAAGCCGGGTCGGTTCACAGGAGATCAGATCAGCAGATAATACAGGACACAGGAACACAGGAGAAGCTGAAGATAAACCAGCAATGCATGGTTGCGAGCAGTGGGTTTAAATAGGCAGTGGCGCCCAGATTACGGCGAGCGCGCCGTTGTGCATGTGCATTCGCCTGATCATGGCGCCACGTGTTCACCTAATCACGACGTTGCGCATCCTTGTGCGCCAATGTGCGCCAGTGAGCCTTTGCCTGTGCTGGTTCACCATCCCTGCACTATTGCGCACAGGGATGTTCCTATTTCCCTGACACAAGCTGTTTATATGCTGTCTATTAATATTATTATAGTACAGGATTTATATAGTGCCAACAGTTTGTGCAGCACTTTACAATATAAAGGGAGACAATACAGCAACAATATGATTCAATACAAGGGGGTTAGGAGGGACTTGCTCCTGCAAGCTTACAATCTAATAGGGAAGCTTACAATCTAATAGGGACGGGCTGGTGGAACAAAAGGTAATAACTGTGAGGGATGAACTGATAGGAGAAATGGGGTTATTAGCTGAAGGCAAGATAGGCTTCACTGAACACATACGTTTTTGGGGATAGCCAAAAAGTGGACAGAGTAGGAGATAGCCGGACAGATTGGGGTAGTGAGTTCCAGAAGATGAGAGAGGCTGTCTAGGCACTGTACAATATTTGTGGCTTTTAGATAATACACGTACAATATTTCTATTGTCTTTCAGATAATACACGTTATTGTTTATTTCAAGATACATTTTCTGTCTCATCACTCCCACTTTTATTGCTCCTTAACCAAGCTTCTAACATACTGTCCAGCCACTGTACAATATTTGCTGCTATTATCTCTCAGATAATACACCTTCATTTCTATTTCAAGATAAAACCAACCTTGTCTCACCTTCTTATTTTGTGGCCTAGACAAGCTGCTAACATACTGTTCAGCCACTGAGCAATATGTTTGAACTCAAATGGAGATGAATTAAAAAAACCTTTGTTAGGTTTTTATCCTTGGCTGCATCCCCATTTGGGAAGTCTCCTCACTCCCTGTTTGGTCGCCAGGACAGGACAATAACATGTATATAAAAGCAAACATGTTTTCCAGTTTTGAGTAGAGTTGGGTGAACAGTTCGAGCCATGCAAAAGTTCGGCCTGAACATCGCCTGTTCGTCCTTTTGGCAAACACCAGAATTTGCTGCACAGTTCATTCTAAGCCCACGTACACACAGTCGGAGATTTTGGCAACCAAATCCGTCGGATTTTGCCCGTCGGATTTAGTCCGACGGATTGTGTCCGAAACTGTTGCATACACACAGTCGGGCCAAGTTGTCTGATTTCGCAGGTGGCCAAGAACGCGGTGACGTAAGCCGTGTACGGCGGGACTAGAAAAAGGAAGTTCAGCTCCACGTCCAGCACCCTTTGGGCTCCTTCTGCTGATCTCGTGTTTTAGTAGAAGTTTGGTGAAAGACGATTCGCGCTTTTCAGATTAGTGATTCAGATCGCTACTGCTCTTCAGTTTCTGCTTGTCTTTGCGTATCTGATAATCAGTGCGTGCAGTCATTAAAGCGGTTCTTCACCCTAAAGGGGAAGTTCCGCTAGTATTATCCCTCCCCCCCTCCGGTGCCACAATCGGCACCTTTTCGGGGGGGAGGGGGGTGCAGTTACCTGGATAATCCAGGTAACTGCACCCACTTCCGGCCAGACCGCCGCATGGCTCCGCCCACCGCCCCATGGCTCCGCCCCCCGTTGTGTTCTGGGAAACACACAGTTCCCAGAGACACAGCGGGGAACCAGCGCAGCGCGACTCGCGCATTTGCAGTAGGGAACCGGGCAGTGAAGCCCTCTTGCTTCACTTCCCGATTCCCTGACAGAGGATGGCGGCGGTGGCTGCAGCGAGACGAGCGATAGCTCGTCATCTGCCACCGACATCGCTGGAACCTGGGACAGGTAAGTGTGATATTATTAAAAGTCAGCAGCTGCAATATTAGTAGCTGCTGGCTTTTAATATTTTTTTTTTTTTGTGCAGCTCCTCTTTAAGTATTTGCTTCTCATTGTGGACTCTATCTTGGTATAGTACACTTTGAAAGGCATTTTTTATTGTCTGCTTGCTTCTGCTATTCAGGTCGTCCTTTCAGGCTTTGCTGTTTAGCGTTGCTTTCTGGTGTCCGTTCTGACCAGCCGACCGTTTTCAAAACATGTTTCGTCGACGTACTCATCGTACAGTTTGTGCTGTGCAGGGGTTCTTACTTTGACTTTGACATAAGCCAAAGGGCTTGTGTCAAAGTCAAAGTAAGAATCCCTGCACAGCACAAACTGTACGTTGAGTACGTAGATGAAACATGTTTGGACGACCAAGAATTGGTTGCGCCAGCGTCACCAGTTCTCCCACATGCCTTTGCTCCGTGAGATCCGCGAGAATAATCCTGATCATTTCTGGATTATTCTCAGGATGACGGACCCCGTTTTTCACTGTCTGCTGGCTTTGCTGTCACCTTATATCACCAGGCAGGATACCTGCATGCGGCAAACCATCACTCCGGAGCAGAGGCTCATCGCCACGTTGCGCTACTTGGCGACAGGGAGAAGCCTTCAGGACCTCGAGTTCTCTACAGGCATCTCCCCCCAGGCTCTGTGGATCATTATTCCAGAGACCTGTTCTGCCATCATTCAGCTCCTGCTGAAGGACTATATTATGCTAAGTTTTAACCTTAAACATCACATTCGATGTATTTCATGATTGCTAATGTCTTGCATTTCTTTCCTCATTCCCTAATTACCATCATTGCAATATGCTCTAATTCATATGCTCTGCCCCTTTGTCCTCATGCAGATTTGCCTCACTAACTTCCCCACCATGCTCTTCTTGGCCCCTAAAACTATAGTCTAGTCACTTGACAATGTCTTTTGTCAGCTCCATAGTATTGCTTTCCCCTAAACACCCCCTAAAATCTCTACGAATGTGATGTGTGTGCTTCAATTCATGCAAAGTGACCTTTTTATTGTTTTTTTGGAGTTGTGCCAAACTCATTAGTAACCCCCCTCTCCCCAACTGTTACCTCAGCTGATAGCAATCTTCTATCTGATGACTTGACCCAACCCAATACACACTCTAAATACCTTTTTCATGATAAAATTTATGGAACAATTCACCAAAGCATGTAGTGTAAGGGCCTCAATACTTTCAAATGCTATTTTTATTTTTTGAACACATTCATTTTCTTGCTATGTAATAGCAGAATGTCAACATGTGCTTCCATTTTGTTATTACGACACTTCTTACATGTCCGGTGGGCTGCCAATAGTGTAACTAAGGAGGGGCTTCACAAAGTATCACACATTATTTAGGCATTCAGCTCTCAATCAAGTGGGGAGGGTTACCTGTCCTAAACATCTCCCCTCATTTTTTAGCAAGGGCCCATCAGATGGGGGGGATGGGGGGGGGGGGGGTTAGGACTCTCATAAGGGGACCTTATACTTTAGGCTTTAAATACTCATTTTAAAAAATGTTATACTAATTTTGGCCAAAAATGTGGGTGTCTAATCTGCATGCAATGTTGATTTGTAAAATTACTAGTTTTTTTTCTTGTGTCACTACACAGTGTCCTTCAACGCCACAGGAATGGCAGACTGTGGCCTCCCACTTTGCCATTTTTCGTCAAGTTGTGCCTTTTTCACCAACAGTGCAAACCCAAGTTCAGAGTGAGATGAGGGGACAGTCTCTTCTTCAGATAATCTTATTATGTTGTGGGTCTGCTACACACACACCTTGTTTTTGTTAACTAATGTGTAGTGCATTACTGATCTAAATCATGCTCATTTTCAGCACCCTGGCAGGAAAATGGCATGATTGTCCAAATTGACACATCACTGTGGGTGCTTTTTACTAAAGGCACATCCACTATGCACTACAAGTGCACTGCAAAAGTACACCTGAAACTGCACTTGGAGTGCAAAGTGGAGTTGCCTTTAGTAAATCACACTCCTTCTCAGCACAAACTCAAATTTCACTACAAATACATTTTAAGCCCATTGAAAAAGGAAGCCACACATTGTTGAGAATTCAACTTTTTAATACAAGCACATTCATATGTGCGTTTAGTAAAGGTTTTTACAACAAACCAAGATATTTTTGGGGATCCAAAACCGAGTTTAATAATATTTATTTTTTAGTTGTTTTTTTGTGTAAACAGGCATGTATCAAAGCGTAAAATACAGAACACAGGAACTTACAAAGTTCAACTTGGAAAAGGGAAGACAATATCAGACATGAGTATGTACAAACTGGGCTTGCCTTCATCACATGGAGTGTCACCCCTGAAAAATACAAATTTGGAAGATGCACACAGTGTGTCAACATGTGCTATCTCCCATCATGGGGGATCAATGTACATGCGTTGGGGCTGCAACCCCTTCATCTCAGACACTTTACACAAAACATGTACATTGATCCCCCATGATGGGAGATAGCGCATGTTTACACACTCTGTGCATCTTCCAAATTTGGAATTATGCAAAATACAACATTTAAAAAAAATAAAAAAAATAAAACCCTATCTAGTTTTTTTGTTTTCACACTCTCCCCAAAACATCAATGATGTTCTTCGTTTTATTTTTAACATCATTGATGTTTTGTTGTACAATTTCCAAATCCCTATTGCACCCAATTATCTCCCCGATCAAGATCTGGGCACTTTCACTGGTAAAACGGGAATCTTCCTCCACATCACCTAGAAAAACAAAAAACAAACACACCATGTAATCCAAATATGGTGATATACATTGATGAGCTTACCGGAAGCTGTGTTCTCCGACACTCACCTGTTGTGGTGACAATATGGCAAACCTCCACGATCTCTCCTTCTTCCTCCTCCTCCTGCTCCTCTGTTTCTTCTTTTGGAAGTTGCCCTTCTTTGGGAGGGGTGTGGTCCCTGGTGTCCTCATGGTCCCTGGTGTCCTCATACTTGCCGAGTCTTCTCTCCCCTATGAGAATGTAAACAAAGATTAATTAGCACACAGAGGGCATAAATAGGAATATGAAACATTGCTTGGAAGTGTTGTACAATGTGTTTTTGGGCCGAGTTCCAAGGTGAGAACATTATTGGGGCCACTTTGTTAAGCTGGAATACTTCCCTGCAGAACGATGTTTCCTACGAACGAACGAAACCATGACCTTGAAAGTGGCCATTTTAAAATGCACAACATGAAATCAAAGCACATGGAGCATGTATGCAAGCAAGAATAATCATATGAACACACGACAACTACTTACTTTTTTAAGAACACGCTTGATCCTTAGGTACTGCTCGTGCTCCCTCAGTTTCAGGTCTGACCAGCGTTTTCTCAGTTGATCCTTGGATCGGTGTACCCCAAAATTCTTCAGAAGACTCTTCACAACTTTAATCATGATCTTGGCCTTTCTGATATTTGGGTTTGGGTAAGGTCCATACTTCCCATCATAGTCGGTCCTGTTCAATATGTCGACCATCTCCAACATCTCTCCAAAAGACATATTTGAGGCCTTAAATCTTGTCTTCCTGGATCGGGACGTTTCAGGCTCCGGGCTTTCCTCACCCTCCTCCTCGTTAGTGGAACTATTATTGCGCACCTGCGTTCTCTCCGCCATGTGCTCTCCCCACTGCGCGGGAATAGTCTGGAAAGAACGTCAGGGGCGGGCGGAGTTTCACGCATGCGCACTGTATATAAAACACCACACATGTGTATCGTCCGTATGATCTGGGAGGAGAGTGTGAGTCACGGATGCGGCGAACGTGGAAACGAAGGTAACATTTTTAACTTTGTGCTTCACTAGACTAGACTACTTGTATCTAGGCCGCTGTTGGGACAAGATTAGGAGGGATTTTAATTGCATTATTAGTATTTGAGGGTTTGTCTTGTGTTGTGTCTTGCAGAAAAATGGACCCATTCAACAATGCCAATTTTATGGGGCTATTCCTCAAGCTCTACATGGAGATGCCCTGCCTGTGGCAGTTCCACAACAAATTTTATAATGACAGATCAAAGAGGAACGCAGCACTGGAGAAACTGCTTGCTTTGGTGCAGATCAGGGTCCCCACGGCAGACATGACATATCTGAATCGCAAAATTGTGACCATGAAGCTTACATATTTCAGGGAGAGAAAGAAGCACCTGGAGTCCTTGAGAGCAGGAGATCCAGATGCTGTTTATTACCCCAGGATGGTGCACTTTGACAGGCTGCATTTTCTGGTAGACCAAGGGGTACCCAGGCCACCACTCAGGCCACCACTCTCCATGCTTCCTCCAAGGCATCCTTCACCCCCAGCTGAGGCTTCTGATGACCAACCTGGGCCTTCCAAGCAGCACCATGTGGTGGGGCCAAGCTTGAGACAGGTATTGCATTGTTGAACATATTTCTTGTGTTACATTTAATTATGTTAACTAGATGTTCTTATTGATCAGTAAGTTGAGATTTTTCCAAGTGGAAAATCCAGCTACAGGAGCCCAGCCACAGCCTGGAAGAATGCCTTGTGGGAAGTCCCAAAGGAAGACCAGAGAGTGATGGCCTGGGATGAGTCTGGTGTGCCAGAAGATGCAGCCTCTTCAAGATCACCATCCTGGGGACAGAAATGTCATCTGAATTTCCTGCTCTCTAGGACTTCAGGAGCAGACTTCTCTCCCTTAGATATGTACTCCTCGGGCCACCAATTTTTTTATATCTCATTTAGTCATGTCTGCCCTGGGGGCCAAAGGCTGCACCAAAGTTAAGAAGTTTCTCCAGTGCTGCGTTCCTAGTTTTATTTTGGAGCAAACTAAATAAATTTTATTTTTGTTTGATGAAATACTTGTGTAATGTGTTTTCCTTCAAAAAGTAGAGTTTATTTGTGAGCAGGCAGGTACATTTCCAAAATACAAAGTGAACTAAAGAACAAGGGGTACCAACACTAAACAACCTCCTGTAGATTAAAAAAGAAAAAGAAAATATAAAAAATACAATAATGTTGTTGTTGTAAGTTTACACCCAAAAATAAAAAGTAAAAAAAAAGGATAAATGACCAGTGTCATTAAAGGAGATTTTTAGGGAATCCCCCCACCCCCCAAAAAAAACATCCAAAAAAAACAAACAAAAAAAAAAACATTGTGTAGATGTGACTTAAAAGAAAATTGTATTGCTGAAATGGTTAAAAAAGAGTAATGAAATCCGTTCGGGAGAAGTGTGTGTGACTATGAGCATCAAAAGTTGGTTCTTGCAGCATTGTAAAGAACAAGAGAATGCGCTTGATGACTGATGACTGTTTTACCTGAACGAGCGCTTCCGTATCGGAATTTGAATGTGAGCATGCGTGGCACTTGGTCCGATGAAAATGCTCTACACATGATCGGATTAGGTCCGTCCGGCACAGTTGGTCGGGAAATCTTTCCAACAAGTTGGAAAATTGGGTCGGATGGAGATTCGGACGGAATCAGTCCGATGCATACCACACACAGTCGGATTATCTGACGACACGGTCCGATAAAACTCATTCCGACAGATTCTCCGACCGTGTGTACAAGGCATAAGCCCTGATTGGGCAAAGCTTTGCCCAATCAGGGCACCGTGAATAGCTGGTTGCTAAGGAGAGGACCATGAAGCTGGCAGCTGCGTCCTTAACAACGGATGAGTCATCAGCTGTCAATGGGCTTCCCTGTTGACAGCTGAATGAAAAAGAAAACTCTGCCAGCAATAGAAAAAAGTAAAAAAAATAAAAATAAATAAAACGGCTTAGGGGTCCCCTCAAAATCTATACCAAACTCTTATCTGAGCATGCAGCCTGGCAGGACAGAAAAGGGGGGAGACGAGCAAGCACCCCCTCATCCGAAACCATACCAAGCCATATGCCCTCAACATAGGGGGTGATCCCACCCCAAAGCACCATGTCCTTATGTTGATGGGGACAAGGGCCTCTTCCCGGCAAAACTAAGAGGTAGTTGTGGGGGCCTGCGGGCAAGGGGTTTATCGGAATCTGATCCCGGCCCCCTCTACGTGAATGAGTTTAGGGTACTTTGTACTCCTACCCATTCAGCAAAAAAGTGTCCAAAAGAAATAAAGACAGGAGGCAGTTTATGACAATTCCATTATTAAAAACATTAATAAAACAATGTCCCCCGATGTAGATCTATCGTCAATCACGACACTCGTTGCACTGCCGAACCTTAAAGTGGTTTGGTACCTAAAAATGAAAGTTCATGTTATTAAAATCAACAGTTAGCATACTTACCTAAACGAACCCTGAAAAAAAAAATATTATTTACTTACCTTTTATTTCTGATGTTTCAGCTGACTTCCGGGTTCTCCTCCCGTGGGAGTAGGGGTGGCTATCGTCCTCGCAATGGTCCCTGGGAAATTTCCCAAGAATCCATGGGTGACATTGAAATTGCGAAATCTCGCGAGATTTCGTTCGGACGCCGGTCACGTGACGAGGGCGTGTACGAATTTGCCATTTTTAAAGTGGGCAGGCAGCTGTATCTGCCATTACACACGAGGTAGCAAGCAAACAAGTGATTGCTTCTGTGGGTTCGTTTTCATTCATTCTTTGTTCTCTGTGCTGTGTGGTTTTCGTTGCCTTGACAACGGGGCGGGAACTTCCTGGAGTTTTTCTTTCCTTGTCACTGCTCTCACTGAGCATGTGCAAGATGGAGCGGAGCATGCTGGGAGCCAGACGTCATCATATACCAGGAAGTAAATGCCTGTGGGCTTCAGACGCCCACAGTTAAAATGGAAAATGCCAGAGTAGGTTTTTATAAGTCATCCTGAAGAAAAGATTCGTCGCGCCGGGGGTCAAATAAACGCCGGACGTGGATGCCAATCGAAGCTAGCACTCACCCACCAGTGAGACAGGTAAGAAAAAAATAAAAAAAGAGCGGAATCCCACTTTAAAAAGGGAAAAAAAAAAGCTTCGCCCATGAGGAAGGCTAACCGTGGAATGCCTGTTCTGCCGTTTGACAGTTTTTAAATAGGTAGGGGCGAAGCCACCTGGTGACACGCGGTGGGCGTCGGGATTGCCGATGGATGTAAATCGGGGGGGCATTGTTTTTTTTTTGTTTTTTTAATAAAGGAATTATAATAAAGGAATTTTCAAAAACTGCCTCCTGTCTTCATTTTTTGGTGAATGGGTAGGGGTACATTGTACCCGATACTCATTCACATAGGGTGGGGGCGGATCTGGGGGACCCCTTGTTAAAGGGGGCTTCCCGGATTCCGATAAGCCCCCTGCCCGCAGACCCCGACAACCACAGCCATGGGATGTTGGGAAGAGGCCCTTGCCCCCATCAATATGGGGACAAGGTGCTTTGAGGGTGGAGGGCTACTTTATTAAAATATTTTTATCATTTTTATTGTTTCAGCAATCCTTAACCACTTCCCACCCGGCCAATGTACATATACGGCCAGGTGGGAGCCACCTCCTTCTGACTGGACGTTCAGGAACATCCTTCAGAAGGAGGGGGATCGCGATGCGCTTGTGTCACCCAGACACGGCGCATCTCAGATCGGCAGAAGGGCTCTGTGATTGGCCCTCCTGATCACAAGACGGCCGTGTCCAATCACGGCCATCATGTGATGTAAACAAACAGCCGGTTGCTAGGCAATTGTCTCTCCTCTCCTCACACTGAAGTCGCTGCTGAGGAGAGGAGAGCAGATCACTGCAGCCGGCTGGTGATCAGTGAGTATGAGCTGTTTTTACAGCTTTTTACTCACTGATCACTAGTCTAGTATAAACCTACAGTGTGAACACACATGTCACCACAATACACATGTCACCACACATGTCCCCAAATAATAAAAAGACATGTCCCCAAATAAAAAAACACATGTCCCCCACATATGTCCCACTAAAATCACATGTTCCAATGATTATCTGCACACATATGTACGTGATCACCTGCACACATATGTACATGATCATTTGCGTACATATGTCCGTGATCACACAAACCAATTATTATACACTTAATGGAATTTTTTTTACCAAAAACATGTAGCAGAATACATCTTGGCTTAAATTTATGACAAAATTTGATTTTATTGGATTTCTTTTAAAATAAAAAAAAGAAAATATTGTTTTTTTTTCAAATTTCCGTTTTTTTGCGCTTATATCGCAAAAAATTAAAAACGGAGTCGTGACTAAATACCACCAAAATAAAGCTCTATTTGTGCAAACAAAATTATAAAAATTTAATTTGGGTACAGTGTAGCATGACCACGCAATTTTCATTGAAATTGCGTGAGCGATGAAAGCTGAAAATTGGGCTGGGAAGGAAGAGGGCGAAAGTGTCCTGTATTGTAGTGGTTAAAATCACTGCTCCTGTAAAAATTCTGTTTAAAAAAAAAAACAATTTTTGCATTGATATATGTCCCCTGGGGCAGTACCCGGGCCCCCATATCATTCTTATGGCCAATAACTTGCATATAAGCCTTCAAAATGGGGACATTTGATCTTTCTAATTCGTGTCCCATAAACTTCAATGGGGTTCGGGTCTGAACTTTTGCGATGTTCGAGAGTTCTGGCACAAACCAAACTGGGGGGGGGGGGGGGTGTTCTGCCCAACTCTAGAATAGATTATAGAATAACTAAAACCCTTATTAAAGCTTTTATTGCTGTTTGTGTGTCCACTGGGTAGATTGCTCCTCCTTATTTGTCCTGGTGGCCATTATCGCTGGAACATAAAGTAAAGGGAAATCCAAAGCTTTAAAGTTTCCACCAGAACAGGAATAGAGGGTAAATTGTCCAATCGACATACCTGTATCAGCGACATCCTCAGTTCCCTGTTTGTGTCCCTTGGAGAAGAAGTGAAAAAAAGCTACCCAATTAGACACAGACGCCAAATAAATAAATGAACTGGCAGAGGTTTTTTAACCGCTCCTTATTCTATCCAAAACACAAAAAAGTTTTGGCTTAACATATACTTTAAGTGAAATCTTTACAACAAGGACACAGGCACTACAAAATATTTCTTTGATGGAAAGTTTAAACTCTGTTGGTTCCTTATATGCCTCATAAATAACTGATGTCATTGAGGAAAGGCCCAATAATGCTAATACCGAATAACTCATTTGGAATCTTTGCACCTCTAGGACACTATCTGCCTGGAGTTTGTACGACCTCCTCCTGTTTGTTTGCGCTTCCTGCGAGTGGTTTTGTTTCCTACCCAATTTGAAGATCATACCAGCAGGATACTTGACTTCCTCACAAAAAGTGGTCCTAATGTATGTGCGAATATGCTAAGACATGTTCTCAATCTCAAGGTGTTTGCGCTCTAACTTATGGCTCTTACATGCTGACAGATAGAAGTTATCCTCTCTGTATGCATTATAAGGTTTAATTTCGCCTGGGATGTAGTTTATGCACCTCAAATGACACCTGAAATTAGAAAAAAAAACACACATACACATCAATATAATAATTCACTGTTTCCTAATGAATTGTTTGCATCTTATCATTTTAAATGTCTTTGAGAGGTGCATAGACTAATCCAAGCTCTGTTCCCTGAAATGGTTCAGCGGGCACAGCGCCATCCGAAAGCTTCTTGACTGTATGTTTTGCTGAGTGGGCAATGACACCATTATACAATTGATTTTGCTACCTTGCCGCCTAGAAAGCCCTTATCGCTGGAACCTTGAAGCTGCCACTCCTAATTAAACCAACCCTCGGGGGAATCCAATGAAGGCTTTATAACTAATAATAGAAAGCAGAGAAGATGGATGTTAATGAGTACAGTTTGTGAGGAAATTACCTATTTGGCATCACTGGCGATCCAGTATAATGGAGAGTTGGAGCAATCCCTGTGATTAGAGGCCAGCTGTTATTGTATGATTATTGAATTACTCAGTCCATTTAAATCAGGTACAGAAAGTGGAAGCTGTTACCTGGAGTTTCTTTTACAAAGTCTTTAGGGGATTTTTTTCCTGTATGTATATAAGCTCTGTCACTTCATAGCAAAAAAAATCAAAAAACAAAAGAAACCACAAAGACGGATGAGGCCAGGACTGTTTAATACACGTGTGCACACGTATGTGTGTGTGTGTGTGTGTGTGTGTGTGTGTGTGTGTCATAGTGTTAAATATGAAGGCTTGCTGTTTGTTCATTGGTATTCATTGGTATTCAATTCATTGGTATTACTGATGTCACGCAATTCACAAAAGAAAAATGGATTTTTATTTAAAAAACTCTGTTTGTCAAAATTCACAAATAAATAATGCAACGCTAATATAAAATTTAAACTAAAAATCATATATAAAATTCATAAAATGCAGTCTAAAATGTGATAATCCAAAATCAGAAGGTTTAGTCCATACGTCTTCAATGAAGTGAGAAAAAGGCAGCAGAAAAGGAGAATGGAGAGACAAAAATGCTCGGCTTTGCTCGCTGTGCTCAGAAAGGCATCTCAGCCTGGTCCTGACCAAAAAGTGACCAAAATTCTACATATCTGACAAAAGAAAACCATGACATATAAATGTCATCCTTTTTTATATATACGTATTAAACTGTGTTTAAAATAATAATAACATAGCATATTATATTTGAATAATTTTAATATATTAAAGTGGAACTAAACTCTTTCAGTCAACATGAACTATTTTTTTCCCTTATGCTGCTAAGCTTAGTAAATAGATAGAAAGGCATAATATATTTACTTGTTTTAAACTTATTTTTACATTTCTTCAGTTGCTTCCTGGTTTATGGCCTGGGCAAAAATGTCATACATCACAGGAGTCTTCAAGGGCATTTCTTTTCTTTCATCTGTAGGAGGGGCTTTCTCAGCTAAGCACATCCTCCTACCTACATGCCAGAGCCAAGGGCAGGTGTATTCCAGGATGTAAATTCTACATAAATTATCTACCTTTACTCTACGTGGGCAGTTATAAATGCTAGGGGGTGGGCTTTAAAGTCATTTCTCAATAAAATAAAGCACAGAGACATGGATGAATGGATATGTTTGCGTTGAATATAAAAATTTATTAAAGTGTAACTAAAGGCAAAGTGGTTGATTTACGAAAGGCAAATAAAGGCAAATAAACTGTGCACTTTGCAAAGCGGTTGCCCCAGAACTTAGTAAATAAGCAGACGCTCCACTGACTTCCATTATCCAACCATGTGCAAGCAAAAATGCGTTTTTTTTTTCGTTCTACCTGTTTGGTTATTCTTTGCAAAGTGAAGCTTTACCTCATTTACTAAGCTCTGGTGCAACTGCACTTGCAGAGTGCAGCTGCACTTTGCAAATTGCACAATTTATTTGCCTTTAGTAAACCAACCCTATAATGTTTTTTTTTTTTTGTTTTTTTTGGACTAGAGTTTTGGAGTAGAGAGGGATTAGAGCACCCATCAGTTTTTTTTGCTGTCTCTTCCTCCATCAGGGAGATTTCCCCTCTTGATTTGTCCTTTGTACCATTATCACAGTAAGTAAAAGTAAAAGAAAATCCCTAATTTGGGGTTGACATCAAAACACTAATAGAGAGGAGAACTTTCAACTGGGACACTAGTTCTGGTAACCCCGGTGACACACCAAGATTTCCTCATGTTTGAGGGATTTCCACTAACTTCCTGTTCTGGTTATGGTAGAGTAGGAGAAATCTTCCCAATGGGAAAAAAATTGACGGAGGTTATAACGAGGAAGAATTCTACGATTTTCGGATTGTGTGTACACTACTTTCGAGAGCCGATCACAACAGTTCATCCAATATTATTTGATTGGACAAGCACGAAACATTTTCCCCGTACGATACCAGATCGTACGATTTTTGTTTAGTCAGTATAGTTGTCATCCGAAAATACAATACAAATACATTACAACACATGACATCACTTCCGATTTTTTTTTCTGTCGTACAAGAATTTTCGTGACTTTAGTTACCTATTCAATTTCTACTTGCGACTATTAAGTGAAAAAGGTCCTATGATCTGTCGTACAATATTCGGATCGGGTGTACGGGCCATTACTCTATTCGAGTTGAAAAAAAAAATTCAAAACCTTCCACACATCTTAAGGGCAGATTTTCTATCACTTCCTGTTGAGTCTGACATCTGTGGAATGGCCAGGAAGTGGGAGGAACTCTTAACAGTGAAAAAATAATAATTGAATAGAATTATAATATGACAATAAGCATGCCCACGTCAGATGTGTCCACCGTCAACATTTTCTTTGTGCTGCACCACACATTTTCAAACCTAACATGCAATCTCAAATCACATCTCTCTAGGCAAACATAGATGCAGGGTCGGATTAGGAGCATCATGGGTCTGGTGCTGAGGATTGTGCTGGACCTTTTTATGGAAATAAATAAAATGAAAATGCAAACTTTTTTTGTTAAATCAAATTAAATATTTAGAGAGAGGGAGGGGTTGAGGGAGGGAGGGGGTGGAACAGAGGGGGAGAGTGAGAGAGGGTGCCTTTGGGTAGTTTAAGTAGGGTAGTAATGTGGCGTGTGGCCAGGGTGTACTGTGAGTGGAGCCACATTGCGATAAGAGTGGGATGGGCTGCCCTACACGCAATGCATGGGAACGTGCGTGCCAGTCACATCTGCACGATCTGGCCTTGGGTGTGGCAGTACTGACTGACAGAAATGGTCTGGTGACATTGTACTGCTCTGGTGATGATCAGAGAAAATGTCTGGAGGCACTGACAGACAGTGATATCAGAGCAGTCAGCCTTTGTACATGATCACCGTCACAGCAGTACAACGTTACCATAGTGGCACTTCACTTGCTCTGATGTAAAAATAATATTTGTCTGTATATTTTTAGTTTTTTCATCTTTTTTACATACTGGGCTCTGTAAGGCCGCGTACACACGCGGGGACTGTTCGCCCAACTTTGTCTGCTGAACAGTGTTTCGGCGGACAGTCCGCTCGTGTGTGGGCTTTCAGCGGACAGTTTCAGCGAACAGTCCGCTGAACAAGGTTTTTCGGAAATTCCGAAAAACTGTCCGCTGAAACTTTGTTTCAGCGAACAGTCCCCTCGTGTGTAGGCTTGTTCGTCAAACTAAGTTCCGCGCATGCTCAGAAAGGATTTACACGCCGAAATTTGCATTGCAGTGTATAGGACGTCGTTTTCTAGTCCCGTCGTACGTGCCGTTCACGTCACCGCGCACGGTTTCAGCGGACTGTTCGTTCGTCGTGTGTGGGCAAGTCCGTCCATGCTAATTTTGAGCGGACTGTCCGCTGAAACTGTTTGACGGACAAAGTTGAGCGAACAGTCCCCGTGTGTGTACGCGGCCTAAGGGGTTAATTCTGCTCAGTTTCTGGACGATCAGGGAGAAATTAAAACTTTCCGAAACGGCAGCCTTGGTCAACTGGTTCAAAACAAAACTCAAAGGGTTGTTGGTACCAACTCTCTGATTCAAGACAGTATTTAAATTTGTATTAAGTTCTGGGTTATGTTTACAGGGGCAGCAGTGAGAGGAATTTGGAGTGTGCTTGGATGCAATTTACTACATACCCAACATTTGTCATAACCTGATTTCTAAGCATAAGAATACTTATACTGAAGTAACAACATTTTATCAGTAGGGAGTATGAGTCTTTTTGGCCCTCCACGTTGGATTCCCTCCTTTGTCTAGTTACTGTTCCATTAGAAGGTGGGCTGCATATGGCCTTTTGGGTGCCCAAGTCCTCAGAGTGATGAATACAGTTAGTGATGAGCCATATGGGCAGAAATACTATCAGTGTCAGCATAAAGAGTAGGCACAAGGCTTTCCCAAAAGACTGTGGGGAGAGAAATTAGGTCATATTTTTGTCTTTTATCACCTGTTTTACTTGCTCTTCGAGGATTTTCATCATCTGCTTGACCTCCTTTATCTGTGTCCTTTGTGGTACTTTCTTTACCCTCTCGTGGATCCAGGCTCCAGATTGTTCCGTGAGGACAGCGGTTCTGGTCACTGCAACTACGCTAGTGGGCAGGCCAAAAGGGTAATCTTGCTTCTTGGTCCAGTTCAGCAGGCAAATTACGACCAAATCTCTGGGTTGGAGCTTGTGGGTTGGTTCCTGTGAGGGTAATGGAAAATAAGAGAATACTTTACCGTAGATGCCATTCAGCTTCATAATCAAGTTTCTACAATATTCTTCCTGTATAAAACTCAAATATCCATGCCCTATTGCCAAGGGTTTCTTAATCCAGAGCGCAGGAAAAGGTCGACCCATCAGGATCTCAAAAGGAAAGTGATTGGTCTTGGAAGGGGTCATTCTTATTTCTGCTAAAACCGCAGGCAGCAAAGTTTTCAGTTTGGCAAATGTGCCACCCGTAGCCTTCCTTATTTTATCTTTAATTATTTGGTTAATTCTTTCCACTATACCTGAACTCTGTGGGTTATATGGAATGTGGAATTTCCACTCTATTTGCAAAGTCTTGTGTTTTTTTTGTGTTGAGTCATTTCAGCTGTAGCTTTCCATCCTTTATGTCCTATGCCATGGTACTGTGAGATGAATAAAGGTGCACTTGCTTTTGGTATGCCTGGTTTCCCCTCTTTGGCAATGAGTGCAGTCTCAGGACTCATTGTCAGACCCTGTGTATGCCAATAGGCCAGATCTTCTGGTGAATCCATAGCTTGTAGGTCCTGCAAAACCTGTTCCCAGGGCTAAGTTGGGGGTGTAAGGGGGGGGGGGCATTTGGATAAAAGCTGGGACTGTTAAAGTAGCTTGTTTAGCAGCCGCGTTGGCCAGTGAATTTCCCTTTGAAATGTCATCGGTACTGTGTGTGTGTGTTTCCGTAGGGTGACCTAATGTAAATGATGTAGCCATTTCTACAGCCATGGCACAAGAGACCAAGGCCCTCAGACACGCTGGCATGCCTTGTACCAGAACTGGGACTACTCCAAAAAAAAGGCTACAGGTCTCAGCTTTCCTCCATGCTCTTGTGCAAGGACCCCAGCCATGGTTTTACAGTTATCCCTTGCAAACAAATGAAACACTTTACAATAATAATGTAATCCCAAACCAGGAGCCGTTACCATAGCATTTTTAAGATACAAGAAAGCATTAACTATTTCAACATTCCATTTCACAAGGTCAGCGCTGTCAGGTAGAGCAGCTTTTCTCAGCAAGTTATCATAGTAGGAGCAATCAAGTATCCATTGGTGGCAGTAACCAATCATATCTAAGAAGGTTAACACTTCCCTCTTGGTATATGGGCAGGACAGACCCATGAGAGCTGCAGCTTTCTTGTAACTGATTCTCCTTTCACCATGGGACAGAGTAAAAACAAAATACTCATTGCAGCTTTTTTCTTAGACACTTTGTGACCTATCTATACTAAATGTTCTAACAGTAAAACAGAGACTTTCTGACAAGCTTCCTAGGCGGGACTACAGAACAGTAGGTCATTGACATACTGAAGAAAGAGGGAACCATGGCTAGGCGCCCGAAACCTGTAAGGTGGCCTGGAGAGCTATTGTGTAGACTGCAGGTGAGTCTATACAGTCATGGCAAGCAATTCCAGGTTATTTGGTGCCCTCTGTAGGAAAAAGCTAGTAGTAGTTGTGTCTCTTCGTCAACAGGGATGGAGAAAAAAAATTATTTAAATCAGTAACTGAAAAGCACACTGCCGAGGCAGGTATGGAGGTAATGAGAGATGGCACATTGGGTACAATAGGGACAATTGGAATCACAAGGTTTTTTATGGCTCAGAGATCCTGCACAAACCTGTATGATGCATTTTTGACTGGGTTTATGGGAGTGTTAAAAGGTGATATGATGAGTCTTCAAATTCATTGTTTCAGGAATTGCTCAATAATGGGTCTGATACCTTCCTCCTTCTCTTTGGAGAGATGGGACTGCTTATGGTAAACTGGGGATACTCCTTGTTTTAGTCTTTGTAATGGGTGAATGAAATGTATCCTACATCAAGACTGTCTTTAGCCCAGAGGGGGTGGTCCTGTGGAAATGGGGGAGGGACTTCAGTTTGAAAGAACAGTGGTGATGCTATGGCCACTCCCCTCTTCGAGTCAAGAAAATTTCATTTTCTAAGACTCCTATTAAATCTCTTCCTAAAAAATGTATCGACATGGAGGTATTATCCTGATTGAATGATGTAAGAGTACAGTTCCAGTGACAAAGTCACTCACTAACAAGGATCTTATCTGCCAAAGAGATGGCTTCCTCTTGGCCTATTTAAGTGGTGGGGGTCCCTGTTTTCCTTTTAGTTAGTTTTTGTTTTGCTGCAATCTTTGCCACTCTCTGTCTAATGTCATCCTTCCTCTCTGGGGTTATACTACTCCCTGGGCCACTCTGTTTCTGTTGTAATTCAGTAACTTGATCTGAGATATTTTCTAGTTTTTGCATAAAGATTTCTAACATTTTCTTTCTACATCAGAATCTCTGGAGCCTGAGCCACCACTTGCCTGTGTTTGTATAAGTACCTGTTGTTGAGGCTGCGGGTGGGTGTGTGGGGTTACCTATAGAAAATGCGTCTATTTGGATTATTTCCTTGTCATCCCTGGAAACCTTGCAAACAGGTATCCTAGGATACAGAGGTGTGTATGTGCGTGGTAGAGGAAGTGGAGATGCACTAACTGTTGTTGGGAGGAATGGGTTGGTAGGTGAGAGATCAGAAAGGTTCATCTTAGATTTTATGGGGGGTCATTTTACCTAAACCTCTACCAAGTGCAGTTGTTCTGCAGTAGATGGCAAGGAAAAGGTGTTTTTTTTTTCACTTTTCCTGATCCATTTTATTCTCTTCTTACCATTCCCCTTCCTATCCTCAGATTCTGTGTCTTACCAGTGAACAGCTACAATTAGCCAGTTTTCTTCTGCTTCCTTCATGTACTTCATGTCCCACTCGGGGTCTCCTGTGTACTATGGGAAAGCTTTCTTATCCCCCAAACAGAGTCCCCTGACCATATCCATATGTAATTGGTCATTTCCGCCTGTGCGCGGGAAGGGTGAGCTACTGCACATACTTTCAGTCTATCCAGCCAGATGGTCAATGAAAGGATTTATCCAAAAAAATAATCCATTCCACATACTCTGACCACATAGTATTTACATGTCTCTCCAGGATTAGTTGGGAGGTATTCTTTACTTTCTCCCTTACCCATTCTTAATGTGATTACAAACAACTTATACAAACTTACCAAGGGTCGTTGTCTTACCTTACAAGACCCTTTTGCAATGTACAACAATAATATAAGCTCTAAACAATATTCTTATACAGTACAATACAATATTCTTATTCTTGTACAGCGATAGAAAGAAAAAGCAAAAAGGTTTGGTAGAATTCCCCTGATTGTCCGTCTGGCTCTTTCCTTAAGAGCCTCTGTTGTACTATTTTCAAATTAGTCTCGCAAAGAATATTAATTTAGTGTGCTTGCCAAAAGCACGTGTGCTTCCCAAAAGCATGGCAGTTTACTATTAACCTCTCTACAATTTTGCACTATCAGTCCCAAAGACTATTGCTTTAATGTGCTTGCCAAAAGCACAGCAGTTTGGAATTTTGCACTATTCAAGGATGCAGTATTGTCAGAGCCAAGACAAGAAGAACAGCGTCAACAAAGCAGACACATTCTACATACTTCAGATGAACACCGTATCCCACCACTGCCACCAGTGACTGTAAGGGGTTAGAAGCAGATCACTTGCTGTATTTAGGTGTCTGGACACATTTTCCCTAAATCCACATTTTCCCTAAATACCGCATGCAATACAGACCGTTCCCTGCTTCTCTGTTAATTCCTGAACTATATGCATCTCCTCTCAGTACACCTGTGCATTCTAAATCCCCCTGCTAACCTACACCCCAAACTGCCCCTGTACCACTGCACCCCATTATCTCTGCTTAACTCCACATGCCTGTGCTCATCTTTGCACCCCAGCCCCCCTGTACACCACCTCTTTGGTCATGTTTGCCCTCCAAACTGTAATCCCTTCCCTGTTTACCTCTAGATACTGCCCCCCCCCCCATCATTCTACTCCCCTTTGCAGTACAGGCTGATGGCAGACTCAGTGACTGTAGCGGACAGGGCTTGTTGTGCATCCCCAATGTTGGCAGCATTCTGCCAAGGTGTTGGTGGACCAGGGCTCAAGGGTTTTGACATACCTATAAAAGCTCTAACAGCATCAACAGTAGCAATTTACATATCAATGCTGCTGCTACTTACATATCAATGCCACTGCGTTAACATATCAATCATATGTACACTACACACAGAGAATTTGTGACTCACTCACACCACTGGGCTGGGCCAATCTTAAGGAAGGGACCTAAAAACAGAGAGATTTGAATGCAACCTGTGTACACGCGTGATCCAACAGTCTAATATTGTCCACAGGTGCAGGAGCTTCTATATAAAACAAGAACATTAGGCTTTATGAGAATTCCATTTGAGTCAACAGAGGAGGAAGGTGGAACAGATCCATTACAGCCCTGGGGAAAACAGTGACAGGACAATGATTTCTTACTTTTTGGTAGCTGTCAAGAAAGACGTTCTAGCGATCTAGCTGTCAGTAGAAGATCTGTGCGCAGGATCATTATTATTATATTATTATTTAAAGCCTTCTTGTTGTCTGGTCTACAGCGTTCCCTGAGACCCTTGTAACCTGTTTACCTACTTACCTGATTCCTGTGAATCCAGCTTGTTCTGACTACTCCTGTTTGCTGCCAGCCTCCAACCCTGGCTCATTCTGACTACTCTTCTGCCTCTCCCTTCAGTCTGATTGCTACCCACCTGTTACCGACCTGGCCTGCACCTTGACTATTCTCCTGCCCCCGTCTGGTATCTGTTCTGCCCACCAGTATATGACCCGGCCTGCCTGATCTTGCCTGTGCCTTGCTGCCTGTTGTTCCAGTGATCCAGCCTATCTACAGAGCACCTCCTTGCTGCCAGCCATTCCTGTGTTCCAGCTGGTCTACAGAGCACCTTCCTTCTGTCTGTTGTCCCGAACTCCTCCCGGATGTTCGCTTTATCCCAGTCATCCGTTCCTGTCCGCTGTTCCTGCCAGTCACTCTTCGACCACTTCAGAGGTCCGGACCATCCCCAGCACTAGCCACCTGTCAGGCACTTGTGCTCCTTTGCGTTCTTGAGCCCCTGTCTCCTCTTCCAGGGGTTTTCGAGCCAGAGGCATATGAGAGGCTTGGGCACACCATCTGCTTGAGCAGAAGGACCCCTCGCTCAACTCTTTAAGACATTTTTTTCAAGCCATGTCCCTGCTCTATGAGGATCTGCAACTAACCGCCATGCGGAGGCAGCCCTGCACACCCTACAGCAAGGCCGCAGACCTGTGGAAGACTACGTGTCGGAATTTAGGCGTTTCGACACGAATTGGAATGACGCCGCCCTTCGGTACCAGTTGCGTATGGGCCTTTCAGAATCTTTAAAATATGATCTGGCCCGAGTGGGCATCCCAGAGACTTTAGATGCCCTCATTAACCAGTCCATCCAAATAGACAGGCGTCTAAGAGAACGACGTTCTGAATGATCTTCTGGCCTCTCTCGTCCTTTTTGGATGTTGCCCCGCGTGCCTAGTTCTCCCCAATCTGCTTCCTCAGCTCCGGCAATCGGAGCCTCTGACACTTCGGAACCAATTCAGCTGGGTTTGCTTCACCCCTTCTGTAAGGAAATGAGGAGAAATCGCCCGGAGCACATTTGCGCACGAGCACGCGCTGGTGCACAGATGCGCACTAGCGCACATACGCACGCCCGCGGTCGACTGCAGGTACTCAAATGCGCTTATGCACGTGCGCAATCGTGCACGTGTGCAGAAATGCGCACTCAGCGCCAATTGGCACCAGGCAGCCTATTTAAAGGGGTCCCGGCCATCAGTCTGTGCTGATCGGTCTTCAGCTGTATCCTGCTGTCCTGAAACCTGTGCCATTCTGTGTGATTCCGTTGCTGACCCTGGCTTTCGTTGACCTTGCTTCTGGACTCTGCCTGTCTGATTCCTGGCTCCTGATCCCGGCTATCCATCCGACCTGTTTCTGCCTGATACTCAATTATCCTTCTGCCTGCCTGTTGACGACTCCGGCTTCCTCCCTGACCTGCTTCGGCCTGATGTGCCTGTACTCTGCTGCCCGCCTGCTGACGAACCCCGCTTTCCTGACATCTCTGTTTCTGTACCCTGCTCGGCTCAGCTCTATCATCGGAGTGTCTGCCATCACAGTCCTGCGACCAGCTGCGACCTGCTTTGCGACTACAGTCCTGCAACTGGCTGCGACTTCCTGCTGCAAGTCTTCTGGTCTTCACCTGCAGGCACTCGTGTGCCTCTGGTCTTTTGGCTCCTTCTGTCTCACCCTCAGCGGGACCTGGACTAGAGATACAAGAGAGGCCGACCTCGTCATTTCAGTCTCCCTTCAGGTACGTGACACCTTCACTCACCCCGGAAGAACGTCAATGGTGTTGGGCCGGTAATCTTTGCCTGTATTGTAGAGAACCTGGACATTTTGTGAGAACTTCCCCAGCAAAGCTTTGTAAGTGCTTTTCCATCTCCCCTGCTCTTACACCCGCTTCGCTTTTTTTTTGGCATTGTCTGTTTACTGATACAATAAATAGGGTTCTGGCAGCATTACACCTACTTCATCATACCAAATTTTAGGGCTTGCTCTAGTCTATGTAGCTTGATTATTAGTAGTAAAATGTACCTAATGTGCTATTTGTTGGTGATTGTAGCATCTGTCAGTTCTCATTGCTGTCCTGCCCCCATTAGGGAGATTCACCCTCTCCATTAGTCCTGTTTACTGCTATCACCGTTAAGTGAAAGTAGAAGAGAATCACAAATTTTGGGTTGACATCAAAACACTAATAGATTAAAAATGGTCAAATCTGAAGACTATCATCTAATATCTGAGCAGCACCACAGGTTGCATGGTACAATACTAATCATTTATTATTGGCATCGCCTGTTTAATGATGCTTTAAAAAGTAAAACAGTAGTAAAATTTACTTAATGTGCTATTTGTTGTAAGTATTATACATACACCAAGGAATTCTTAAAGAGTGTTGCATACACCCTTTAGAATTCCATAAGGGCACAGCACCGAAATGTGCTTGCCCACCAACAGATGCAATAGCAATGAATTTGATTTGTCGGGTGGGTGGAGCTTCGTCTGGAACTCTGAGACTATTTCCCCCATCAGGTCAGCCTTGCATGTGATTGACAACGCATTGCAGTGGGCAGTGAATAGTGGCTATTGATCCAATCACTGCCATGTGCTGTCAATCACAGGCAAGGCAGACTTGATGGGAAATTTGTCCCAGAGTTCCCCATCAGGCTTCACCCACCGTGAGTATAGTGTGACTTGCATCCTTGGTTGCTAGGATTTGGGGGCCTTTGTCCTAGCAACCAATTATGTAAATGTAAAACACATTCAAACATATAAATAAAGTAATAAACAAACAACAACCCCCACCCCTTGTACGCCCTCTGTATGCCAATTTTGAAATGGTCTTAATTACAGCCAGTTTGCTTGTCTGCGAACGGGCAGTAATTCTTTTAGAATCTGGTGCAGGCATAGTGACAGTTTTTTAAAATTGTCAGTAGTAGGAAGGAACTACCTGAATCTAGCACACGTTTTTGGTAGTTGTACCAAAACTGGTGCAAGACTTCCATGAATTAGGCGCAGTCCATGTTAGAGGGTCCATAACGCCAGAAAAGTGAAATTCAAATTTATTTTTAAAAGGCTTGTTTTAGAAACTCACTATCATTGTCCTTTTGAATTTTTTACTCTTCCTATGTATTCTGAATAATATGTGTAATTTTTCCTATTCATCCCCTTGGCCTTGCAGTTGTGGTTTTGTTTGCTGAGTATCTCCATCAGAGGTGTTCTATAGAGGTTCTCGAACAAACATATCTGGATTTCATATGGCGTGAAGCAGAGAGGAAGCTGTCAAGCATACGCTCTGGTTGAAGGCCAAGTGTTCACTGTAATTATTCACGTGCTTCCCCTGTGTGACGGGATGGCTTGTGATGTGAATGACTCAGAGAAGTGACTGACCATGTCTAGGTGGAAATGTCACCTAAAGTTCAGCTTTCCATGCATGGTGGGAGAAAGTTCATCAATCCAAAAGTACACAACAAATGTGTACGTCACCAAGGTTAAAAACAGAAGCTTTCATTCTCACAGCAACCTCTTTTTGTGTAACATTTATTTCTTGTGATTAAAGAGACATTTTTCAATGTATGATTATAAATACCTTATTCAACCTCTGAAGATCTTTCTGGAAGGTATGACAAATAGTTACAGAACAAATTCTAAATACGCATTACAATTTATTGTGTATTCAGTTGTCTTTCATTCAATTAATAGATCATTGCTGACATGCACCTGTGAAAAATCCTGTACACACTATGTTTTCTATATAAACAGACCTATTAGGAACAAGTTTAATTAGCCACCTATTCAAGATTATTACTTATTATTATACGTGATTTATATAGTGTCAGCGGTTTGTGCAGCGCTTTACAACATGAGGGTAAACAGTACAGTTGGCTCCATGTAAGTGTGCATATCTGATATATTGGGGGCCTGCTTTGGATGCTGTGAATCATTGTATTAGCTGAAGCTATATACAGAGAGAGCTGAGACCTTCTGGGTTCTGTGCAAGTGGCTTCCCCTTTGCACACTGATAAGAGAAAGCCACTTGCTTGACACCTCCACTATTCATTGAATGCCTTATATGTTTTTTAATGAATACAAAGCATTTCCTGATTGCACAAGATGGAGAGAAGGGGCATTGATATTATGGCCTCCATCTTGTCCAATCAGAGAACAGAGGTGCAGAGCGAGTGATCCAATGAAGTCAGTGTGCCACTCACACAGAACTCGAAAAATCACCGCTCTCACTGTATGTAGCTGAACTTGTAGGCAGGTACCTACTTGGAGGGTACATACTTCATTGAGTTCTACATCATGTTGTATATTTGTACTGTTGTTACTGAGGAAAATATGTTTAGAGTGTTTTGGCTACCAGTCTGGAAGTCAAGAAGGGGTTAATGTGCCAACTCCCAGGTGTTCATGGCTCTGCCTTCTTGTAGTGGGCTATAAATAAAAGGGGAGGCAACCTAGCTGGGTCCTTGAATGGAGAGTTGCAAGAAGGACTATAGCCACATGTAAGTATGTTCTCACTTTTTGGGGTTTCCCTTGATGGGTACCCAGTTGGGGTACTGAAGGCAGAATCCTGGACTCTGGTCAATGGTCTTTGCACTATTTAAAGGTATGATCTTAGGGCAGCCTGGAGTTAAGATGAGGTAGAGTCATATGTAGCACTGACCCCCGAAGGAGCGGCTGAAATTTTCTGGGCTTACCGATTACCTCCTCCAGCTCGTAACTCGTCGTTCTTGTCTAGGGGTTCCCAGGGTTGATGGCCCAGTAACTGCAGAGACCACAATTGAATTCCTTTTTTTGGGTTTTTACTTGCATAAAACAGGTAAACAAAACTCAGGCCGCGTACACACGGGCGGATTGTCTGCCCAACTAAGTTCGTCAGACAATCCGACAGACAGTCCGTCCAAATTTTGAATGAACGGACTTGACCACACACGATGAACAGACAGTCCGCTGAAAACTTGCGCGATGACGTGTACAGCACGTACGACAGGACTAGAAAAACGACGTCCAATACACTGCAATGCAACCTTCGGCCGTGTAAATCCTTTCTGAGCATGCGCCATACTTAGTCCGTCCAACTTGCCTACACACGAGCGGACTGTCCGCTGAAACCAAGTTTGGACGGACAAAATTACGGAAATTCCGAAAGACAAAGTCCGTCAGACTGTCCGCTGAAAAAGTCCGCTGAAGCCCACACACGAGCGGATTGTCCGCTGAAACACGGTTCAGCGGACTAAGTTGGGCAGACAATCCGCCCGTGTGTACGCGGCCTCAGTCTCTCAGTTGGGAATAGAGAGCATAAGGATGAAGTATAGCTCAGGTGCTTTGGAACTGCTGACTTAATCCAGAGAATAGTCACTCGCAATTGGATTCTCTAACTGTTGGATAAATCTTTGGTTTTGGATACTAGCAGCCAACAAGTAATTTTAGCTTAGCAAACTTAGTTGCAAACAGAAGGATAGAGGTAGGAACTTTCTTACTGTACCAGAATCTTGTAACCGGTCCGGCGATACCGTAAGAAATGCAGATTCAATTAGTGTCCTTAACAGCTCAGCTTCCAGGCTCTTACTGAGCAGCCAGCCTCATGCATGGCCCTCTTACTGAAGAGTCCTCCCCTGGTTGCATGTAGAGTTGCTGGGCCTCTCCAAATCCTAGACAGCACCAGAATACCTTAGAATCCTACTTCCAGTTACTGTGCCTCAGACTAGCAAGTTCCGAGGCTCGGAAACGGATGGATCGGCACCGCAGGCCATGAGAGCCTCTGAGGGCTGGTCAGGAGGACCAGGACCATGGAGTCGGCAACAATCTCTGGACCGGAACCCAGAACCACGGGACTTTGTATCCGGAATACAAAGCAGAACAAACGTGCCCACTGATTGACTCCAAGAGAGAGATTGGTACCCAATCCGTCCAACCAGACTGCGTTCTAATGCCTCTCACAGGTGCAAACCCCACCTATGACTAGGCAGAACCTTGATACAGCCCAGCCAAACTGATGCCAAAGCATAATTTCACACAATTAACCCCAAAACTCAACTACAGTTTTGAGCAAAAACGAAATGTACATACATAGCGCGTACTCATCAGAAGTACCGGCGCTACACATGTATGGAAGAGACCTATTAGAGACTGTTTTATACTGAACTGTAACTGCAAAAGTAAATGTTCTGGACCAAAATGTGCCTGGTCCAAAGTTTTTAAAAAGGGGTGCATGTATGGCGGATGAAAGAACAGGGTTTAGAATGGAAATGAAGAGGTATAGGGAAGAAGCATTATATTGGTCTGACCTGCAGTGGAGTTGGAGTAGAAGAGGCTATATTGCTGTTGCTAAGGGTAACTGGAGTAATGACGAGTGTGGTAGTTGTAATGCCTTGGCATGGGTGATGGAGGGCTCTGGTAGTGAAGGGGTTTGTGAGCTTGTTCCCCTCTCTAGCGATTAGTTCCCCACATACAGGGACCGACATCGTGGCACAGGGTATCCTAGGTACCTAGCCCGAGAGGTTTTGAAAGAGGAGTAGTGAGTAAGAGGCCTGCGGAAATGGAGAAGCTCAGGAACATGTGGAGAGATGATCTCTTGTGTAAGGGAGAAGTTTTGTAATGTCACTGGTAGTGAGTTGACATGTCAGGCTATGGAGAGGGGTACAGGCTCTGCAGTACACCCTTGGAAATGCTGCATCTATTAAGATAATTCAGAGAACAGGTAAAGTGAAGTGTGATCAAGCAAAGAAAGGTGTATGTCTACAAAGTATTAACTGTGCAAAGTAGGACATGTTCACGTTAAAGTTGAAGTGCCACCTTAAAGCTGATTTCACATGACTTCGGCCTCCGACTGGGAGTGCAGGCAAAAGCGTGCAGGCAAAAGCGAGCACACAGGTAACTATAATGATTTACAGCATTTCCAGTGGCTCGCTAGATATCAGATAAGTATACATACATCGAGCCAAGCTGGCCAGTCCAATGTAGGCATGAAAATAATTACTGGAGTTCAGCTGTAACCAGGGCAGGACTTAGGGTGGTGGGGGCCCCTGGGCTTGAGTCACTTTTGGGGCCCTACCTTCTATACAATACTGTATTTATCGGTGTATAACACGCGCCGGCGTATAACACGCACCCCAAGTTAAGGAGGGAATTTTAAGGAAAAAAACTTTTAGCCCTTGTACACACGGTCGGAGATTCTGACAACCAAATCCGTCGGATTTTGTCCGACGGATTTTGTCCGAAACTGTTGCATACACACGGTCGGACAAAGTTGTCAGAAAATCCGACGTGATGACGTTATTTCATTACGACGGGACTACGTTCACCCTAGTAGCCAATAGCTTTGGTGTAGGAATTTGATCTGAGCATGCGTGGCACTTTGTCCAATCGGAATTCTCTACACATGATCGGAGTATGTCCGTTCGGAGCATTTTGTCGGAAAATTTTACCGGCAAGTTGGAAAAGTTGGTCTGTCGGATATTTCGACGGAAACAGCCCGATGCAGACCACACACAGTCGGAATATCCGACAAAATGGTCCGATCGGACACATTTTGTCGGAATCTCCGACTGTGTGTACAAGGGCTAAGGAGGGAAGTTTAAGGAAAAAAACTTACATTTAAATGCCCATCAATGCAGCCTTATCAGTGTCCATCTGCAGCCTTGCCCATCCATCTGAAGCCTCATCAGTGCCATTGCAGCCTTGTCAGTGTAGCCTTGTCATTGCAGTCTTGAAGTTTAAAAATGGCACTCTCGGGTCCTCTCGGCGGCTCTCGGGTCCTCTCGGCCGCTCTCTCAGGCTCTTGGGTCCTCTTGGTGGCTCTCGGGTCCTCTCAGTGGCTCTCGGTGGCTCTCAGGTCCTCCCTGCGGCTCTCGGGTCCTTTTGGCAGCTCTCTGGTCCTCTTGGCGGCTCTCGACAGCTCTCGGGTCCTCTCGGCGGCACTCGGGTCCTCTCACAGTCCCGAGAGTAGCCGGGTACACTTGGATATGTATCTCGGTGGGGCCCGTGGGGCCCCCTATTGGGTGGGGCCCATGGGCTTGAGCCCATTCAAGCCCAATGGTAAGTCTGGCCCTGGCTGTAACCCTCTTAGAGTTGGTGATGCTAAATAACCACAAAACTAGAGCATGCTGGTTGCCAACTCCTTCCTTTGATTATTGTACATGTGAATTACACAGGCATTCTTGCTAATTGAATGCACCCCCAGCAATGGCAGCATCCACTGAATAGAATTGTGCTGATGCAACTCACTTGAGGACAGGCTGATATCGACTCCCTTATTGTTCTCAGGAAGATATCTGTCTATTTATGGCCACTCTAGCTATATGTCAGCATTGAAAGCTATGAGTTGGAATCCCCCTACATGGGACATCAAAGAAATTCCCGATTGAACTCAACTGAATTGAAATTCAGAATTCATTTTTAATTGTCCCTTGGGTGTCTGATTACAGACTCAAGACAAACTTTGGTTTAATACTAGTTTATCTCTTTTTTCCTTCACACAAATGTGTCTGTTTTAGACACCTTTCACACTGTGCTGCCATGGGTGTCAGCGGTAAAGCGGCGCTATTTTTAGCGGCGCTATTTTTAGCGGCGCTTTACCGTTGTTTTAGTGATGCTATTCAGCTGATAGCAGGGTGGTTTTAGCCCGCTGCTAGCAGCTGAAAAGGGGTTAAATCCACCCGCAAAAGGCCACCACAGCAGCGTTTTGCTGGCGGTATTGCAGTGCTGCCCCATTGATTTCAATGGGGAGCAGCGGCAGAGGATCGGTGAGTTCAACGCTTCTTCACCGCTCCAAAGAAGCTGCTGGCAGGACTTTTTCTGATGCCCTGCCAGTGCACCGCTCCAGTGTGAAAGCCCTCGGGCTTTCATATTGGAGTGCATGGAGCAGCTGTTTTAGGGTGTTTTGTAGGCGCTATTTTTAACACTATAGCACCTGCAAAATGCCCCAGTGTGAAAGGGGTTTTACTTGAAGAAACAGACCTTATCAATACATAACTATACCTATCAATACAATAACCATAATGACAAGGCATTGGGAGCAGTCAAGAAATATAATAAAAGCCAATAACGTGCGCATGCGCGGGCGCTCCGTAATGGCTGCCTGAGCCGGGAGCTCCGCATCACCTCTACCCCGCGATAGCCCACAGCACTGCAGCACCGACCGAAATGCACAAATAACACCCGCTCCGCACAGGGGATCTCGGCGAGACAGTTTCTAGATGCCTGGCCCGGCGGCCAGACGCGATCTGGGACCGGACTTTCACAGGGCCGGATCGAACGGGTGTACCAAGATGGCCGCCGTGCAGAATGCCTCACAGCCTCACGCAGCCACAGGTGACAAGAAGCCGGATCAAAGGCAAGTGATCGCCCCAGCTACCCTCTCGTACTCACAAGTCACTCAGGGAGGACATCACTACCCCCAAACGCCATCCCCAGCCTCCACGGAATCACTCCTGGGCCGCCACGTGGAAGACAATGCCCTGACTCCGTCAGGGCCTACCTCCCCTAACCTCCTAGCTGTTCACTCTCCATGCCTGCCTGAATAGGATTCCTTCTCCCAGCAGGGAGATTTGTTTCACAAACTTTCAACACTCCTGGAGAGAGGCCTAGCTAACACTGCAGCCCAGATCACCGGAGACATGAAATCAGATTTTGCTAACCTAGGCTCCAGAATGGAAGCCATTGAGAACAAACTGGACATTACTGTGTCACGCACTAACCAAAATGCCGCTCACATTCAGACCCTTCAGGAGCAACTGGATGTGGCTCTATCCAGGATCGACGATCTTGAAAATAGATCCAGAAGGTATAACCTTAGGATACGTGGCCTACCTGAGTCCTATACGGATGTGTCCGCAGCAGTCCAAGATTTCTTTAAGGACTTAATTCCGAATATACCGTCACACCGTTTGGAATTAGACAGGGCCCACAGAACCCTCGGTCCCCCGAGGAAGGATGGTTCCCCGAGAGACGTCCTCGTTAAACCACACTTCTATGCTGTGAAGGAGTAGGTTCTGAAGCAGTCCAGACTCCAGCCACAGATAGCCTTCCATGGCCACCAGCTTCAGATCTTCGCGGATCTGTCCCCAGTCACTATCCAGAAGAGGAGAGCTCTGAAGCCGCTCCTTACGGTTCTCTCCAACCAGGAGATCAAATACCGCTGGGCCTTCCCTTTTGCAGTCAGATTCAACTACAAAGGGCATTCCTACGCCTTCTCCAGCCTCCCAGAAGGTGAAAAGTTACTTCTCCATCTAAAACTCATTTCCCACGAAGCACCCATGGAAGTAACGGCCAATGCTGCTGCGTCTACCAAGCGTCCGCAACCATCGAGCCCGGTCTCTCCCGTCTGGATCTCGGGGAAGAACAAGAAATCAAGAGAGGGAAGGCCACCATAACGTGACTATCTTTATTTTTTTCACTTGTTTTTTCTTACAATTTTTTGGGTCGATTACCTAGGTCAGGTTACTCTGTTCAGGTCGGGGCCCGGAGCCCCCCCCCTATTTAACCTGTCCCCGTGAGATCCTCTTTTTATTCTTATTTTTCTTCCTCAGTGACTTTTTTCAGTAGTTTGTTCCATTTTTTTTTTTCACTTGCAAACTTATTCATGGTTTTTTTCCTTTGATGATGCAATCCCTTCCACCCCCCCAGGGAATTTTGCTGCTTGACTTAATGTAATTGTTAGGGGTGATACATTTACCCTGCATAACCAGGGGCACAATTATGCTGCGGGGTTTTAGGGGAGAGGGGGTGGGGTTCCTATTAACTTGGGGACCCCCCCCCTCTCCTCTGGCATTCGAATGGTTAGAGTCCTTATTCTTAACCCTGTTAGCTTGTGGAAGTTTTTAGATGGGATTGTAGTGTGTTCTCACTAAGGGTAGTTTCCAGGACTTCCAGTTTAGTTTAATTTTTCTAGGTCCACAACCACCCCTACCCTGGTTTACTCTTATTTACATGTCATAGATTAGTGAATACCTGCCTTGTTTTATTGTTATATAGGGTCAGTCCTAATCTATCTCATTTTAATTTCAGTGCTGTTCCGGGTTTATCCCGGGGGTTTTTTCTTCTTTTTTTACACAACGTTTTTTTTTTCAGCTTGGGGTAGAGGTGATCCCCTTGCGCCTCGACCCTTCCCGCAGAGACAGACTTTTGTTTCTGTGAGTCGGGGAGTCGGCTCTTGGTTAGAGGACGCCGACATCTATTGCTCTGCGGTCCCCTGGGGTAACCCCCCCTAGGCACCGTAGATCTTCTTTGAAGATGTCTGTTTTGATTGTTTTTGTCTCTTTCTTCTTCCCTTCCTCCCTCTTCTTTCCCCTTCGGAGCCAGTCGACAGGGTGTTAGCGAGCCACAGACCTGATCTCAATCCGGATCATCCCCCCTTCATATGCCAGACCTGATTGGGAGTTGACCTTCACGGGTAAGATATGTCTATTCCCACAGCCTACCTCAACCGAGGTTCTATGACCCACTCAGACAGCTCTAAGGGGCCTCTCAGAATTGCCTCTCACAATGTTCTTACGCTAGAATTGACCACATCCTGGTCCCCCCGGGGATGATCCCATCTACCCACAAAGCAACAATTCTCGATGTCTCCTGGTCAGACCACTCAATAGTATGTGTCTCAGTACACAATGTAGTGACAAGGGTGGCAGGGTTCCACTGGAGGCTTAATGAATCTCTTTTGAATGATCCCAGCTCATCAAAAGACATTGAGAGCGCCTTGAAAGAATATTTCCTTCTGAACGCAGTGGGAGGGATCTCCCCGGAGACCCTTTGGGCTGCCCACAAAACAGTGATCAGGGGTAAAATAATAAACATAGCCTCGCGCATTAAAAGGGAACGAATGTCCACCATCAAAAACCTTGAAACCAAATTCAAAACCCTACAGTCCCAACACAAACAACACCCTTCTAGGACTTTAGCAGACTTAGTTGACGCCTCTAGACTTGAACTAAACCTAGCTTTAACCGCCAGAGCCGAAAAGGAAATCCGTTGGGGGAGTGCTAAATTTCATAACCAGAAGGATAAAATTGGCTCCATGTTGGCAGCCAAACTAACACCTAAGCCTCGTACTCACTCTTTCCCCAAAATTAGAATCTCGGGACAAGTCCTTTCTGCCAACCCCACCAAAATACTTAAGTCGTTTCAAGACTTTTATGCCAAGCTCTACAGTTTGACTTCAGGGGATGACCGCGATGCATGTGAGACCTTATTTAAGGATTTGCCCATACCAACACTCTCAAAAGACCACAGAGATATAATGGAAGCTGAAATCTCTGCTGAGGAGATAAAGGAAGTCATAAAGTCTCTTAAAACGGGATCAGCCCCAGGACCTGACGGCCTCTCTGTGCCATACTACAAGACCTTTGTAGACTCTCTCGTGCCGCATATGGCTAAATTTTTTAATTCATTAACTAAGGGCTCCCCCTTAGACCCTCAATTGAACTCCGCTTAAATTTCGATCATCCCTAAGCCGAATAAGAATTTGGAAGAAGTAGAGAATTACAGACCCATATCCCTAATCAATAATGATCTCAAGATACTCACTAAAATCCTGTCCGACCGGTTAGCCTCCTTTATTAGCAGATATGTCCATAAAGACCAAGTTGGATTTATCCCTGGCCGTCAGGGGCCGGATCTGACTCGAAGGGCTATAGATATAGTTTCCATCCTGCAATCCAACTGGGAGGGGGGACCCAGACAAGAGGGTATGCTTTTATCCATGGACTTACATAAGGCCTTCGATTCTATAGAGTGGTCTTATATTTTTTCGCTCATGAGACGTTGGGGGTTTGGAGACAGGTTTTTGGGCATTCTGCACTCTTTATATTCCACCTTCGATTCGCCTTTTAGGTCACTATTCCCAACCACTCAGCATAGCTAGGGGTACCAGACAGGGATGCCCGTTGTCCCCGTTGATCTTCGCAATAGCTATTGAGACACTAGCCATAGCCATCCGCTCCAACCCCGATATACAGGGGGTTTCCTGTGGGTCTCAGACGCACAAATGCGGCCTCTTTGCAGATGATGTTCTCCTCTTCATAACATCCCCCATCACGTCCTTACCAAATCTATGCAGACTCCTAGACACCTTCTCCAGGGCCTCGGGTCTCCGGGTCAATTATTCAAAATCACACGCCCTCAATGTTTCGCTTCCCCTAACCATGGTATCCACCCTTCGGAGCAGTTTCGACTTTGAGTGGAGAGACACCTGCTTGGATTACCTTGGGATCAAACTGACCCCCAAAATTGAACAACTATACTCGGCCAACTTCCCTCCTACTTACAAGAAGTTAGAAGCAGACTTGCAATCTTGGGCTAGGGGGAATCTCTCTTGGTTGGGCAAAATTCACTCTCTCAAAATGACGTTCCTTCCCAGGTTGCTGTATTTATTCAGAGCGATCCCGATTAACGTAAGGTCCGACCACCTGCATTCCCTTCAGAAGAAGGTGATTCAGTTCATATGGGGGAAAGCGGGTCACAGACTACCCTGTAACTCACTCTTTAGACTTCGGAGGAGAGGGGGTTTGGGCGTTCCAAGACTGTCTTGGTACTTCCAAGCTGCCAGACTTGCCCAATTGTCCACTTTATATTCCAGACTTGAAAAACCTGACTGGCTGAATATAGAGAGACAGGCTGCCCCTACATACACTTTAGATTTCTTGCTCTGGATCCCTCACAAGGAGCGCCTCACCATCCTCTCGCCCATACTGTCTCAATCTCTCGCACTCTGGGATCGATTGAAATCCAACTCTTCCTTAGTATCAAGCTCCCACCCCCTGGCTCACATATTTAATAACCGTGATTTCCCTCCAGGATTGGATATTAAAGCATTCAAATGGTGGCTGGATAAGGGGCTGTACAGAATTGGCCACTTTTTCACGTCCTCGGGCCCCATCACTCTGTCATATTGCAAAAAGAAATTGGAGATTCCGAATACGGAACTCTTCCGGTTCTCTCAAATTCAACACTTCCTTCATGGGCTTTGGAAGGAGAAACCGCCCCCCCCCCCCCACGCTTTACTGACTATGAGGCGTGGTGCGGACAAGCCACAATCCAAAGAGGCGGAATTTCAGTTATATACCAGGCTCTAGCTCAGAACGACAACAAGACTTCTTTCATGGTAGCCTGGGAAAGGGACCTCCTATTTCAATGGGACCTGGAGTCCTGGTATTCCTCTTTCTGCAAAGCCTATAAAGGGGTTAGGTTCATTTCTCTAATAGAAGCCAATCTCAAAGTGCTGACTAGATGGTATCTGACCCCGTCCAAATTAGCCCACATGTTCCCCTCAGCCAGTCCCCTTTGCTTCAGGGGCTGCGAGATGACAGGTGATATGGCCCACATCTGGTGGGAGTGTGTAAAGCTTCGACCCTTCTGGCGGAAGATCTTCAACTTAATTTTTAAGGTGACGGGTATTCAGGTTCCTAGAACCCCGGTTGTAGCTCTCCTAAATAGCCCCATCCCCCGGATTGGCAAATCTACTAGCTTGTTGATACACTACATGTTACTAGGGGCCAAGGTCACCATAGCGAAAGCTTGGAAACAGCCCAAAGTTTCGATTTGTGCCGCCAAACGTAAGATCTCATGGATCATGACACAAGAAAAAGTCACGAGCGTATTATTAAATTACAGAGAGAAGTTTGAGGCTATCTGGGAACCTTGGGCCCAACACGTGGGCATCTCCCTTATAGTGGGCGTTCCTCCAACTCGAACTAGCTCGGCGGTCGTTGCCCGGATTTAATCCTGTCGCCTGGCTCTCTTCTCCCCCGTCCCTTACCTAGCCCCCCGCAGGTACATAATTTTTGCATCCCTTTGGGTGGTCCTTCACCGCTGGCGCTATTACCTAGGTACTGGTCGGGTTCCTCCTGTCCCCCCTGGCTCCCCCTGTCAACCCTTTTCCCCTCTTCTGTGTCTCTTCCCATCTAGAATTCCCTAACCCCTTCCTTTCTTCTTTCTCTCCTTTTCTACTCGTATCTACAAGCGTAACTGCTGGTGTTGTCATATTCGCGACTCGTTCTTATAGTCTTCCCAGAAGGGGACCGATTGAGTCTAAGCTTTTCTGCACAATTGATTTGGGGGTCCTCCCCATGAAGCTCTAGCCATTTCCACATAAATCTTCACCGCTCTGTGCCTTTCCCAGACTTGCATCGGGAGCAGTGGGTGTCTGGGGGTTTGGGGGGAGAAAGCCCGGCACAGCGAGCTCCCATTAGGGGTGCTGGGCTGATCCCTCTGGCTCCCTGACACCTTACCCTTTTCTCCTTTTTTTCTGTTTGTTTTAAGGTTGCTTGAATACATGTAGCTCCCCAAGATTACAGTTTGTGGGAACAGAGTGTTGACCTCTAGTGGTTTCAGGGGTTTGTAATGTTTCGCCTGTACTTGAAATTCTCAGACGGATGACTATTCTAGAATGCAGTTATGTTCTGATGTCTGCACCTGATATGTTTTTGTACTTTGTCTTTTGAAAATAAAATCTTTGAAATTAAAAAAAAAAAAAAAGCCAATAAAAATTCTGAACAAAGAGTATATACGATAAATGGTGGTTTCAAGAATTATCTAACACTAAATGAAATATGGAAAATTGTAGAGGATCTCTCAGATATTTAGTGAGTCATATATATATATATATATATATATATATATATATATATATATATATATAAATTATATTTATAAAATGGGTAGGTTGTAGAGGGTATGTGTATATGCATGTGTGTGTAAGTGTATGCATATGTCTATATATATTTATACATATGTGTGTAGCAAGGTCCCAGGCCTTCTTTGATCTAATGAGAACCTCCAGGGCCAGGGATAGCTGATATCCTTCTGTATGTAGTGGGTTGTGAGGCATGGTGGGTGCAGAGTAGCTAAAATTATTGGGTACCAGACACTTCTTGAATGCAAAAGAAAGTTTATTTCTCTTAACAAACTTTTTGGGTTTAAGCAGTTGCAAGATTAATGGGCAGCCTCTGAGACTTCAATAGGAGGACAGCTATGCAGGGAAAGGCATCCAGCAAGATGCCACATCTGCATGTGCAGGAATGCTGTCTCCTATGGCAACAGTCTTTAACAGTTCCTAACACAAGCATAATGCAGCGTACACACGACAGTTTTTTCCATCAGAATAAACTCTGACTCCGTCGTCCGAGTTCCGACGGAGTTCTGACGGAGTTCCGCTGAAACTCTCTTGCGTACACATGATCACACCAAAGTCTGACCGTCTAGAACGAGGTGACGTACAACACATATGACGGGACTAGAAAAGGGAAGTTCAATAGCCAGTAGACAATAGCTGTCCATGCATCGTTTCTGGTCCATCGGAACAGCATACAGACGAACGGTTTTCCCGATAGGAAGTGATTCCGTCGGAAAGATTTAAAACATGTTCTATTTCTAGGTCTGTCAGAATTTAAAAAAAAAAAGTCCACTGAAGCCCAAACACGATCGGAATATCCGATGAATTGATTCTGTCTGACTTTTTCTACCGGAAAGTCAGACCATGTGTATACGGCATAACAGTTCTTTCACTACAATTGCCCCTTGTAGCTCTTCAGCCCACTGAGCTCCCGGTCTCTCACTAGACCCTCTGATTCACTGCCACTGAATCCCTTGAGCTCCTCCAATCTTCACGGTGTTATCTTCCTCAAGCGTCATCCATGCTGCTCTGCTGGGTCCCTAGCTTGGCACTTAAGATACTTCTCAAGCTTCACTCCCACTGGCCTGCTCGGTCCCTGGCTTGACACACAAGGCTGCTCTGCAAGCGTCACTTACGCTGGCTGGGTCCCTGGCTTGATACCCACTGAAATTTCCCAATTCCTCACCGTCCCCGGTTGGTGAGAATACTGCTCCGGTACTTGCTTCAGTTACTTACTGTGGTCCCTGGTAATTAGGCGGATAGTCCCTTATTGGGGACAGCTTCCCCTCTACTTCTGAGCATGACAGGTTCTCCGGCTGGCAGAATCATCACTTCTGGTTGGACTGCAAGCCGCACTCCCAACCCTGTACTGCTCTCTTGCTTCTGGGCAGCCGTCTAGGTGGCACAGCACAAAGATCACCTGACTCCACCCAAATATATAGGCTCTCCCAGCAGGCCAAGGGATTCAAGAAAATCCCCTTCCCATTGGCTGAGATACCCCATATACCCATAACCTGACCTTGTGTTGCCCTTCTCAAATCTAGTACCACCAAGTACCCGGCCACCTAATGGTAGAAGAGAAAACTGCAACAAAGTCAAACTTAGGGAGAAATCAATAGATCTATAAATCTCTAACAATCAACTAGGATAATTATTCCTGGCAAGTAAATTTGTAATCAGCAACCCTGCCTAAATGCCAGGGTGCTACATATATATATATATATATATATATATATATATATATATATATATACACACACTGAGCAAAATTACAAAATTATAATCGCAACACTTTTGTGTTTGCCCCTATTTATCATGAGCTGAACGCAAAGATCAACGACTTTTTCTATGTACACAAAAGACCTATTTCTCTCAGACATTGTTGACAAATCTGTCTAAATCTGTGTTAGTGAGCACTTCTCCTTTGCCGAGATAATCCATCCACCTCACAGGTGTGGCATATCAAGATGCTGATTAGACAGCATGATTATTGCACAGGTGTGCCTTAGGCTGGCCACAATAAAAGGCCACTCTACAGTAAAATGTGCAGTTTTACTATATTGGTGGGGGGGTCAAGGGGGTCCATGTTCAAAGCATGGGCATTTGTTTAGGCACAATGTCTTCTAAATGGTTAAAATATTGCATTTCACATATATTACTTTAGGGGCATCTATCATTGTCGGCATATCAGTGTCAATAAATTTGGTGCTCATTAGAAATGACAGTCACTGTATCTCTTCTGGAGCGTTGCTGGAGTAATTATTGTGTCAGTACAAGTGCCAATCTTTTGTCAAGTACACACAATGATAGCATCAGCATTGGCTTGTGAGTGGCATGTTTCCTGGAATTAATATGGCCTTGAAATCTACTTTGGGAACACTAAAACTGGTATTGAATTACAAAGGAAATGTTAACAAGCCCTTGAAGCCTTGATTATGTGGAGTGTTTATGAAATTGAAGGCAGACTTAGAGCAATTCATTAAAAGACAGATTTGTATCCAGCAGTACATGGGAGTACTGAACAAGGGTGAACCGTAATACACACAAGGACTCATTAATGATTGGATGTATCATCAAGTATTAGTTAAGACTAGTATGGAGAGCAATGTGCACACCTTGTTCAAGTGGCGCTGTCTGCCCACTATCTATAAAAATGAATTACACTGGGCTTACTACAGAGTATGTGGGAAACAAAGAACAGTGTAAAAGTCAGTAGTAATAAAATGTATCATCTATACACATAGGAGTGAATAAATGTTACATAGAACCTCTGCAAATCTGATCAGGTGCCAGTCTAGGAGCCTGCCCTCCCTCTGTGAAGATACAGAAAAGGTAAAGGCGCACACAGGTGACGTAACTCAACTCAGTCAATTTTTATACAACTACTCCCCCGGCAGAAGACCACCCCTTTTTGGCATGTTTCATCCTTACTGGTTTCTCCTATTCTTTACAGTCGTTAGTATTCCTTTTTCTTTTTCAATAAACTTGTGCAGACTAAAGCCTCATACACATGGTATGAAAATCAGAAGGGGATTGTCGTTTGACAGGCTGTTGTCCGAAGTTCTTACTGTTAGTACGCTCCTTTCAACAATTGTTTTCCAATTTTCAGCCAACAAATGTTGGATGACAGGCTACTAAATTTTTGTCAAACGTCAGCTCCACGTCATATTTTCAGATGGTCAGTACACAAATCCCTCACACAAAAGTCGAAAGTACAAACAAAAATGCTCGGAATCAATGCAAAATTAACAGAAGGAGCCCAAAGGGTGGCATTCAAAAGCTGAAATTCCTCGTAGTACATCACTATGTTCGTGTTTGTGGCTCCACAATTTGTGTAACGTATGCAAGACAAGATCCTGGCACACGCCCTTTGGACAAAAATCAGATGCTCAGTTCTCCAACAATCGTACCGTGTGTATGAGGCTTTAGGGGTCAATTCACAAAGGGTATCGTATGAAATATTTGGGCCATGTGACACATATACTCTAAATATCTCATGCAATATGAAAAATTTGAATTCACTACAGGTTTATGTGGTATTTAACAAAAAAATGAAGAAACACCCGTGACCCCGTAAATACTGCATAAACGTCTAAAATGTCAATTCACAAAAAAGTCAACAAAAACATTTGATAAATAAGAGATGGTCTAACCACACCGTAACTAATGAATACTATCTGGTTGTTAAAGAGCAAGCACTGGTCACATCCTTAACATCCAATGAATAGCTGGTTGTTAAAGTGGTTGTATACCCCCGATTGTCACTTTTATCTATAGGTAAGCCTAGAATAAGGCTTACCTATAGGTAGTGGAAATACCTCCTAAATATGCACCGTTTAGGAGATATTTACCTTGTAGTGCGCCAATGATGTCATTGGCGCATGTGCTGTGAAGAAACGGACCTCTGTTCCGTTTCTTCCCAAGCGTGTGCTGTGACTGGCGGCTTTGGCGTGCGTGCGCGGGAGTAACGTCACGCAGCTTCGAACAGTCACACAGCCAGAGTCCGCGGCCCCGGAAGGAAGAGGAGTGAAGATGGATGCTTCCTGCAGCGGGGAAAGCGCAGGCTTCGTTTGCAGGTAAGTGCCACATAATGGGCTAGTATGCAATGTATATGCAGCCCCCCTCCTGAACCACACATGCCCTCAACATGGGGGGGTGCTTTGCTAGGGGGAACAAGGGCCTATTCCCCACAAACCTGGCCTAGTGGTGGAGGTAACTTATCAGAATCTGGAAGCGACCTTTTTTTAGGGGGCACCCAGATCCCAGCTACCCCTATGTAAATGAAAATGGGGTACATAATACTCATTCACCCAAAAAATCCTTTACAAAAAAGTTTTAAAAATGTCCTACAATGTAGATCCATCGCCAGTCACAATGAACACAACGCTTGCACAAAAAAACGCTCCTGATGGTTGGTTTTCACTGACTGACACTCTGCTTCTCCCACCTCTTTAATAAATGAGGGGGCAGAGGAAATAACATCACAATGGGCAGGGCCACCCTGGTGCTGTCATTGATCCCGCCCCGGTCAATGACCTTTACGGTTGGTTCTGCCCCTCGTGGGCCTGCCCATTGTGATGTAATTTCCTCTACTCCCCTCATTTATTTAAGAGGGGGAGGAAGCGGCATTTCAGTCAGTGGAAGCCAAGCGTCGGGAGGGACTTTTTTGTTTTTCCGGACATCGTTGATCGTGATTGACAATAATTTTGCATTGAGAGACATTTAAACATTTTAATAAAGGACTTGTCAAAATATGTCTATTTACACTAGTCCTTTTTTGGTGAATGAGTATACCCTATACTTATTCACATGGAGGGGGCTGGGATCTGGGGGCCCCCTTGTTAAAAGGGGCTTCCAGATTCCAATAGTTCACCTCCCCATAACCACCGGGTTAGAGGCCCTTTTCTTCAGCAACATGGGGACAAGGTGCTTTAGTGTGAATCAGTTAACCATTCCAAACATTTACAGTTCTGTCTAAGAACAGAATACACAAATTGTCTGCTATAATCTTTATTGGCCAAAGAACACTTCTAATCACTTATTTGGTTCCTTTTGGTCTTTTAAAGATACCATTGAAAGAGTTGTGTCATATCTGTTTGATAAGTGGAAAAAATACCAGAAATCTTGTGAGCTGATAACTTCCTGGGCCGAGTGTTATCAATTATATTGTTCTCAGCTGTAGAATTACAGAACCATACCCTTTTATTTTATGGAGAACACCAGCAGGGGAGTCCTATGGTACTATTTTGTTTCTGTTGCCCTGATATAGTAGGGTAAAAAAAAGAAAACAAAAATAGCCACCACATCTAAGAACAGGAAAACTGCAATATGTATATTAATTTTTTTTGTTTTTAGATACACTTTAAGTATTCTTTATTTATTACCACCCCAATGAAAAATCACTAGCTAGATACTACCAATGATGATTAGTGAACGCACTTCACCATAAATTGGAGTTCTTGAGTTAATGCAGCCTTCCCATAGCCCCCTGGGATCTAGGAAACCTCTAAAGTCTCATGATATTGTACTTCCTCACAGAAACATTTCGGACAGCTGACAGGTTAACTTTGCAGTGTGTAACAATGATTTTGTATGCTTGTTTTACACCCAAATATAACTGAGCGCACCTCATGCCGTTATTGTGTGCACTTACAGTGCCTTGAAAAAGTATTCATACCCCTTAAAATTTTCCACATTTTGTCCTGTATTTTATAAGGATTTTATGTGATAGACCAACACAAAGTGGCACATAATTGGGAAGTAAAAGGAAAATAATAAATGTTTTTCAAAATTCTTTACAAATAATTATCTGAAAAGTATGGCGTGCATTCGTATTCAGCCCCTATACTCTGATACTCCTAACTTAAATCTAGTGGAACCAACTGACTAATTAGTAAATAGAATCCACCTGTGTGTAACTTAATCTCAGTAAAAATAAAGCTGTTTTGTGAAGCCCTCAGATGTTTGTTAGAGAACCTTAGTGAACAAAAAGCATCATTAGGGGCACGGAACACACCAGACTGGTCAGGGATAAAGTTGTGGAGAATTTTAAAGCAGGGGTTAGGTTATAAAAAATATCCCAAGCTTTGAACATCTCACAGAGCACTGTTCAATCCATAATCTGAAAATGGAAAGAGTATGACACAACTTCAAACCTATGAAGACATGGCCATCCACCTAATCTGACAGGCTGGCCAAGGAGAGCATTAATCATAGAAGCAGCCAAGAGGCCCTTGGAAACTCTGGAGGAGCTGCAGAGATCCACAGCACAGGTGGGAGAATCTATTCACATTATTCTATTAGTTGCGCACTCCACAAATCTGACCTTTATGGTAGGATGGCAAGAAGAAAGCCAGTGTTGAAAGAAAGCCATAAGAAGTCATGTTTGTGGGGGACACAGCAAACATGTGGAAGAAGGTGCTCTGGTCAGATGAGACCAACATGGAACTTTTTGGCCTAAAAGCAAAACGTTATGTGTGGCGGAAAACTAACACTGCACATCACCCTGAACACAGCATCCCCATCGTGAAACATAGTGGTGGCAGCATCATGTTATGGGGATGCTTTTCTTCAGCAGGGACATGGAAGCTGGTCAGAGTTGATGGGAAGATGAATGTAGCCAAATACAGGGCAATCTTAGAAGAAAACCTGTTAGAGACTTGAGACTGGGGTGGAGGTTCACCTTCCAGCAGGGCAACAACCCTAAACATACAGCCAGAGCTACAATGGAATGGTTCAGATCAAAGCATATTCATGTGTTAGAATGGCCCAGTCAAAGTCCAGACCTAAATCCAATTGAGAATCTGTAACAAGATTTGAAAATTGCTGTTCACAGATGCACTCCATCCAATCTGACAGAGCCAATTCCAATAAAATACATTTATGTTTTTGGCTGTACCATGACAAAAGGTGGAAAATTTCAAGGGGTGTGAATACTTTTTTAAGGCATTGTAGATACTTCTGGATTGTATCAAGAAGAAAGCAACATTTTGGGGTATACTCCTGCACAGGAAGAAAGCAGTGAAAGTAAATAAAGCAGCCAATAACATTCCAACTTCTTTTCTTTTGGTGTAAGCTAAAAAAGCAGAAGCAAGCATTTAATGAGTTGGAATCAGCAATACAATTAATTCCACATGTTTTTTCTTTTTCCTTTAATTTCTATAATATCGCTACAACATAAAATATATTTTTATTTAACTTACCTTAGCATAGACCAATTTACCTTAAAAAACATATTGGGTTAAACAGCAATAGACTTTATTGTCTATTGCTGTCTAGTTATTACACAATGTTTTAAAAATGATGGAAATTTAAGTATTGCAGTGTACATTTATGGCAACCCTTAAGTATTTAATCTATCACATTTAATGACACATTTGTCAGTTTCATCCCAGGTTTAATGCAGAACTATAACATTTTGTTGAGCAGTCATAAATATATATGTTTTTATTCATATACTGCTGAAAAATTACAGAAGTACATAACAAAAGAGGTATCAAAATGTTCATCAATAAAATTGGGTGAATAAGTAAAATAAGGGAGTAGTTTTGTGGGTTTGATTGCGTTAATTTATGAAGCTCCATTTTTTATACAATACTGTCACACAGATTTTGACTATGCTGAAATTATATACTTTACTGAAAATATCAATTTAAAAGAGAGTAGAAGGAAAAGAGAGGCTGTAAGCTGTTTACACATAAGCTCGCAGAAGAGAAAGATCTGTTCCTGAAATTATTAAAACAGAATTCCAGGTAATATAAAAAAAAAAAAAAAAAAAAAAAACGTTTTCCAGACACCTAAAAAAGCAGCTTACGTTAAATCTGACGCTGTCCCTCATGAAAAGCCATCCCCTCCAGTAGCTGACGCTACTATTCCAGGTTGAATGATGTTGGCTGTCATCCCAGGCTGTCATGGACACACCCTATGGGTAGGGAGCCTGGACACACAGAACTGTAAGACACAATGTCATTTACTTATGCAACATTATGTGCTGGAGTAAAGTAAGGTCTAGCCACCACCACCACCAAAGCACAAGGTGAAGACTCTTTGATGTCATTGGAGCAGCCACAAGCCATCTGCAATGAAAGCGTTATTAAACCCAAAACCAATACAATCATTAGATCAGTTACAACAGACAGTTTTTTTCCTTTTGTGATAAAGATTTTGCATGAATACAAAAAGCTGATTATTATAAGCTTTACCTTACAGCGGTAAATGGTTTGTTTCATCCATGTAAAATGCATATAATGACTGTCTCCTGACTGAGTATAAAATATATGCTAAACAAGCTCTACATATATGTGCTGAAACTTCTCAACAAGTCTGCAGACTTTGAGCATTACAGTGGAACTCTTGGAAAACAGATAGATATGCAGCTGTAATTAGGATTGCCACCTGTCAGGGATTTACCGGGAACACTTCGGGTTTGGAACACAAGCTGCGATGTGTGCATTTGGGGAGTAGACAGGTGGGATCTGCTAGAGCTGAGACAGGTACTTCCTGTCCCTGCTCGCTGGGTCAGAAACCCGATTTGAGGACTGTGAAATCTTATCGGAATTAATGATTGACTTGAACCACACGACCTTCCATGTAGGAGCTGCTGTATTTCATTGAGAACAGAAGCAGAGACTATTAGCAGTGTCCCAAGTGGATAAAGAAGTGGTTCAGGAGGAGATCTTATGCCACATACACACGATCGAATTGTCCGGTGGAATTGGTCCGGCAAACAATCCGGCAAACAATCCGCCGGACTTTATAATGAATGGACTTGGCCACACACGGACGCTCCGAAAGTCCGGCGGTTTCTAACGCAATGATGTACAGCACGTACGACGGGACTAGAAAAAGGAAGTTCAATAGCCAGTAGCCAATAGCTTCCTTCTTGTACTTGCTTCAGAGCATGCGTCATTCTTAGTCTGCCGGACTAGCACACTGATGAACGGATTGTCCGCTGAAAGCCAAGTCCGGCAGACAAATTTTGAGTCAAAACTACTTTCTAAGTCCGCCGGACTTTACGATGAAAAAGTCAGCTGGAGCCCACACACGATTGAATTGTCCGGCGTACTGTGGACCGAGTCCGTTGGACAATTCGATCGTGTGTACGTGGCATTAGGGTCCTTGAAAACTGTCTAAATGCTTTATGACCACCCTTAAGAAGGGGGTCATGGGGAGTTGGTAAGCAAATATTTATTTTCACTCCGGTTGAAGGTGCATGTTGGTGGCATCACAAATCTAAAGCTCTTTCAAGAGAAGTAATTTCATCTGTTTGCAATTGTGGATGGGAAGATTTGTGGAAACGCTTTAAAGTGATTGTAAAGGCAGAAGGTTTTTTATCTTAATGCATTCTATGTACAGCAGCCCCCCTAATACTTACCTGAGTGTCTCGGCTGCCCCAGACTCCTCACCTCATTGGCTGAGACCGCAGCACCATTGACTCCTGCTGCTGTCAATCAAAGTCAGTCAGCCAATGGGGAGAGAAAAGGGACGGGGCCGTGTCATGGCTCTGTGTCTAAATGGATACACAGAGCTGCAGCTCGGCGCGGATGCCCCCATAGAAAGCTGCTTGCTGTGGGGGCACTCAACAGGAGGGAGGGGCCAGAAGCGCCGGCGAGGGATCTGAGAAGAGGAGGATCTGGGCTGCTCTGTGCAAAATCCTCACACAGAGCAGGTATGTATAACATGTTTATTATTATTAGTTATTTAACTAAAAAAAAACAAGACTTTACAATCACTTTAATTATATTCAAGTTCATCATTCAAGATTGATGTTTATTTTATATTTAAATCTATGTCTGAGATTTAATGATCATGTACAGTCACTGTATGTTTTGTTCATGACTTATAATTTATGGTTAGTGGTTAACCGCTTGCCGACCAGCCGCCGTCATTATACTGTGGCAGGTTGGCACGGGTGCACAAATTGGCGTAGCTGTATGTCGGCCGCTTTAAGAGCATTTGCAGGCACGAGCGATCGTTCCACAGAGAGCCAGAACGGGGATCTGTCAATGTAAACAAACAGATCCCTGTTCTGTCAGGAGAGTACAGTGTGATCATCCTAGTGATCAGGATCAGCGATCTCTCTCCTCCACTAGTACACTGCCCCCACAGTTAGAAACACCTCCCTAGTGAACACTTAACCCCTTGATCGCCCCCTAGTGGTAACCCCTTCCCTGCCAGTGACATTTATACAGTAATCAGTGGCTATTTTTAGCACTGATCGCTGTATAAATGCCACTGGTCCCAAAAAAGTGTAAAAAGTGTCCGATCTGTCCGCCGCAATGTCACAGTCCCGTTTTAAAAAACACTAAACACCACCATTACTAGTAAAAAATAAAATCTATAATAAAAATGCCATAAAAATATCCCCTATGTTGTAGACACTATAACTTGCACAAACCAATCAATATTAGACATGTGCAGAGTAAAATATTTCGTTTCGGAATTTCGTTTTCGTCCGAAAACTAAATTTATTTAGTTACTCCCGAAATTCGTTTTTATTTATTTCGTTTTTCGTTCAAAAATTGCATTCGTCCGAAAATCCACATGAATTACGGTCGAATCTGTCTTGGAAGGCTTATGGTGTCTGTCAATGTATAAAGAAGATTTGACGGAGCTAACTATATAGCATACTTTAGAACCCTATTAAAGTCTATGGGACTCCAACGTTCAAAATCTAAAGTGCTAATTTTAAAGGCTAATTTGCAAGTTACTGTCCTAAAAAGTGTTTGGGGACCCGGGTCCTGCCCCAGGGGACATGTATCAATGCAAAAAAAAGTTTTAAAAACGGCCGTTTTTTCGGGAGCAGTGATTTTAATAATGATTAAAGTTAAACAATAAAAGTGTAATATTCCTTTAAATTTCGTAGGGGGGGGGGGTGGTTGTCTATAGTATGCCTGTGAAGGGGCGCATGTTTCCCGTGCTTAGAATTGTCCCTGCACAAAGTGTCATTTATGCAGGAAAAAAAGTCCTTTAAAATCACTGGCAGCTATAATGAATTGTCGGCTCCGTAATACAGAGAACACTCATTGAAAGTCATTGATAAAAAAATAAATAAATAAATTAAAAAAAAAGCGTGGGGGTCCCCCAAATTCAATTACCAGGCCCTTCAGGTCTGGTATGGATATTAAGGGGAACCCTGCCTCAAATTTAAGAAAAAATTTGACGTGGGGTTCCCCCTAAATATCCATAACCAGACCCTTTATCCGAGCACGCAACCTGGCAGGCCGCAGGAAAAGAGGGGGGGACGAGAGAGCGGCCCCCCCTCCCTCCTGAACCGTACCAGGCCACATGCCCTCAACATTGGGAGGATGCTTTGGGGGTCTGTGACCCCTCAAAGCACCTTGTCCCCATGTTGATGAGGACAAGGGCCTCATCCCCACAACCCTGGCCGGTGGTTGTGGAGGTCTGCGGGCGGGGGGCTTATCAGAATCTGGAAGCCCCCTTTAACAAGGGGACCCCCAGATCCCGCCCCCCCCCTGTTTGAAATGGTAAGGGGGTACAAAAGTACCCCTACCATTTCACAAAGAAAATGTAAAAAATGGTTAAATAAAACAAACACACTTTTGAAAAATTCCTTTATTAAAAATAAAAAAATTAAAAAAAGATTCCAGCGGCGGTAATCCACTCTTGCTATCCAGCGACGGACGGTCATCTCTCCAGCGATGTCTCATCTCATCCAGCGCAGCGATCCATCCTTCTTCTGTCTCCTCCATGGAGACACTACAGGCATTCCGGCGGCTGACGTTTCTTATATACGGAGGGCGGGGCCACCCGTCACCTGACCCCGCCCCCCTCTGGCGCAAGGGGAAACCCGGGGTTCCCCGTGACGTATGGGTGACCCCCGCCCCCCCTCTGATGTAACGGAAACCTGCCTGTGTTACATCAGAGGGGTGCGGGTCACCCCTACGTCACAGAGAACCCCGGGTTTCCCCTTGCATCAGAGGGGGGCGGGGTCAGGTGACGGGGGGCCCCGCCCTCCGTATATAAGAAACGTCAGCCGCCGGAATGCCTGCAGTGTCTCCGTGGAGGAGACAGAAGAAGGATGTATTCGCTGCGCTGGATGAGATGAGACATCGCTGGAGAGATGACCGTCCGTCGCTGGATAGCAAGAGTGGATTACCGCCGCTGGAATCTTTTTTTTATTTTTTTATTTTTAATAAAGGAATTTTTCAAAAGTGTGTTTGTTTTATTTAACCATTTTTTACACTTTCTTTGTGAAATGGTAGGGGTACTTTTGTACCCCCTTACCATTTCAAACAGGGGGGGGCCGGGATCTGGGGGTCCCATTGTTAAAGGGGGCTTCCAGATTCTGATAAGCCCCCCGCCCGCAGACCTCCACAACCACCGGCCAGGGTTGTGGGGATGAGGCCCTTGTCCTCATCAACATGGGGACAAGGTGCTTTGAGGGGTCACAGACCCCAAAAGCATCCTCCCAATGTTGAGGGCATGTGGCCTGGTACGGTTCAGGAGGGAGGGGGGGCCGCTCTCTCGTCCCCCCCTCTTTTCCTGCGGCCTGCCAGGTTGCGTGCTCGGATAAAGGGTCTGGTATGGATTTTTAGGGGGAACCCCACGTCAATTTTTTTTTTAATTTGATGCGGGGTTCCCCTTAATATCCATACCAGACCTGAAGGGTCTGGTTATGGATATTTAGGGGGAACCCCACGTCAAATTTTTTCTTAAATTTGAGGCAGGGTTCCCCTTAATATCCATACCAGACCTGAAGGGCCTGGTAATTGAATTTGGGGGACCCCCACGCTTTTTTTTTATTTATTTTTTTTTTTTTTTATCAATGACTTTCAATGAGTGTTCTCTGTATTACGGAGCCGACAATTGATTTTAAAGGACTTTTTTTCCTGCATAAATGACACTTTGTGCAGGGACAATTCTAAGCACGGGAAACATGCGCCCCTTCACAGGCATACTATAGACAACCCCCCCCCTACGAAATTTAAAGGAATATTACACTTTTATTGTTTCACTTTAATCATTATTAAAATCACTGCTCCCGAAAAAACGGCAGTTTTTAAAACTTTTTTTTGCATTGATACATGTCCTCTGGGGTAGGACCCAATCTCCTATTCTATATCGAATTGTTGTAACAATGAAAACGAAAATAAAGCATTTATTTATGTCGGATCTTTCGTTTTTCGGATTTTGTGCTTTCGTTATCGTTTGTCAAAACGAAAACGAAAATAGCTGAAATTCGGACGAAAATGCATTCGGACGAAAACGAATGCACATGTCTAATCAATATACGCTTATTGCGTTTTTTTTACCAAGAATATGTAGAAGAATACATATCGGCCTAAACTGATGAAGAAATTTGTTTTGTTTTACATTTTTTGGGGGGATATTTATTATAACAAAAAGTAAATAATATTGTTTTTTTTCAACATTTAAGTTTTTTTTTCTTTCTATTGTAAAAAATAAAAACCGCAGAGGTGATCAAATACCACCAAAAGAAAGCTCTATTTGTGGGGGAAAAAAAGGAAAAAGGACATCAATTTTGTTTGAGTACAACGTTGCATGACTGTGCAATTGTCAGTTAAAGCGATGCAGTGTTGTATCGCAAAAAATGGCCTGGTCATTAAGGGGGTAAAGCCTTCTTAGGCTGAGGTAGTTAAGGACAACAAATCTCTATTCCATGTTCATCTATTGACACACATAGTGAGGCTCAGTCATGCCCCCCACTCCCTCCTCACAGGATTTGAATGACAGCAACAGCAGCCAATGGCTTCTTCTGCTGCTTCAGTCCTTGTGAGGAGAGGGAGAGACAGCAGTGCTGCTGCTCTGAGGCACAGTGCTGGATTGAGATCAAGCTCAGGTAAGTATTTGGGGAGAGCAGAACACAAAAGGTTTGCAGAGAACGCATTAAAGTAAAAAATCTTTAGCCTTTACAACCACTTTAACATGTTAAAGCCTATAACAGATTTTTTTGATTGGGTTTATATCAACTTTAAGTTGATTAAAGCCCAACTTCAGACTGCTTTTAATTTCATGCATGAATCTGGCTAGGGGGAAATGAATAAGCACAATGATTTACCCTATTCCTTGTGTCCGCAGGTTTCGTCTTCTCTGTGTAACTGGTCTCCTGAAACTGCTTTACTTTGCTGCCAATACGTCTACCACATAGGGTCTTTTGAACAAGTAACAGATTCAAATTAAAGAGGAACTGCAGTCTGCTTACATAATTTGCCATTCTGAAGCTTCCCTTCAACTCCTTTCCATATTATTTTATATATACTCTGATTGTGTACTTGCCAAATATGCTGCAGAAAAAAAACGGAGTCTGGCTGCATCCATTTTAACTGTTGGCAGCTGAAGCTGCTGCCTGTTCACTTCCTGGATTTACACAGACACACAGAGGCACACCTCCAGCTCTGCAGCTCTCATTGGCCCTCTTATGACTCCCCCCCTTCCTGTCAAACTCTCACCAGAGTGACAGAGAGAGCTGTGCATGATGTCATAAGCCCCTAGGCTTTTTATCAGACAAGAAACAGGAAGTGGGCTGTATAAGGTATTTACTGGCAGAAAAAAAATGTTTTACTATCCAAAGTTAAAACAACAAGGGCAGAATATTTAATAGATGGAAAGATAAAAAAATGACTGAAGGTCCGTAAACATTTTGAAAAGGCAGATGTCGCAGAGAGGGACGCATCATTTGTTTTCTTAAATCTTTTTTTTTTGGAAATCGAGTAGAGCAGTAAAACTGTAAAATATCACTTTCAGTATTGCTTTTTATGTGATATTTGAGATTTTCATAGTAAATTTTTAAATATCGTTCATATAACATGTGGAAACAAGATGTCCCACTGATATGCAGTGTGATAGGCTTGCTTTGATTTAAAGACATTATGACAGCTTTACTGCCTGTCCTCATCTGAGCCAAACAGTCATGGTAAGTTTTAGTGTGGCGTCAGGCCCTGCGTGCTTTAAGAATCCCCTATCCCTTGGTCCAACAGGCCAAAGGGATTCACAGCATTTAAATCATCCTTGCACTGCAGACTGAGTAGCCTCTTATAAATAATTTCTGTAAGGAAATGCGAAGCATTCATTAGGATCGGAGGCCGTATATATTTCTGCTCTTCGTCACATCTCATGAGCTCCCCCTCTCCCTCCCCTGTTGTGAAACCCAAGTGAGCCCTTGAGAGAGCTAGAGACCTTTGGTGTGGATAGGCAGTTAATTCATGAGAATGAAATATGAATACATGATGCCATGTAATATGCGTGAGTTGTCTAGAGGTTAAGGAAGCATTGATTGTTTCAAGGCAAATACTTTATAGCATCTCCCCAGGCTTATATATATATATATATATATATAAGAACATTAGCTATATCTGTATGATATTGCATTGTTGTCTCTTATCCTTAGGAAGGGGTTCACCAGTCTTGTAATGGATTTAGCAGCCCAATTGGTGTGCGAAAACCAGTCCACACAAACAAATGTATTTGGAATAAAGGAAGATTAGAGAACTTTGTACGTGGAGTTATACATGACTTGAGAGTCCTGCTGTGAGGATCAACTCTAGTGAAGTTCCTCCACCGATTTCCTTCTGTCTTTCATTTTGCCCAGTAGAAAATTTGTCAGAAATATGGGGGAGATTTACTAAAACTGGAGCACACAGAACCTGCTGAAGGTGTGTAATTAGGCTTTGACAATAAAACCTGGAAGCCGATTGGTTTCTATGCAGAGCTGCACAAGAGTTTTCATGCTCCAATTTTAGTTAATCTACCCATATGTGTCAGCTTTTTTAACATAAATTGGCACATTGATAGGCTAAGCAGTAGGAACAATGTTCAGGAAATTGTCCAAAAATAAGTACTCTACTTTAGAGTAACCTTCTATAAAGTAGAACTGAAGGCAAAGCTTTTTTTTTATTTTGGAAACAGTAAGGGGGTGTTATAACCCTTGTCAGGATATTTGGGGTATTGGTGTCCCTTTGGGGAGAGTTCACTTCACTTCCTGTCCAATAGCCACAACAGAAATTAAGAGGAAATTCCTTCAAAGTGAAGGGATTCCTTATTGTTCCCAGGGTCACCTGAACTGGTGTCCCTATTGGAACATTTCTCCTCTATTACTGTTCTGAGGACAACCCAAAATTTGCGATTTTCTTTTACTTTCACTTTCAGTAATAATGATAAACCTGACAAATAGAGAGGGTGACAGGGGCACAGGCGGCGATAAAAACTGACAGGTCTTCTAATTACTCTCTGTCAATCACAGCCAGTGAGCTAATGAGAAGAAAGGGGGCCAAGCCGCAGCCCTGTGTGTCTTATGGACGCATAGAGCCATGGCTCGGGAGCAAGCACACAGCAGTGCCCCCCCAGGGCAAGTGGCTTTCTCTGGGGACACTGCTTAAGGGGGAGGAGCCAAGAGTGTCAGCGGGGGACCCAAAAAGAAGAGGATCTGAGATGCTCTGTGCAAAACCACTGTGCAAAACCAGTATTAATAAAATAAAAAAATAAGAAGCTTTAAAGTGGTTGTACACCCTGTACAACCACTTTTACCTACAGGTAAGCCTATATTAAGGCTTGCCTGTAGGTGCTGGAAATATCTCCTAAACCATGGAGGTGTACAAAAAAGACGTGCACCGATGACTATGACGTTGATGCAGATGACGGCGCATGCGCACTTTAGAAAGGGCACATCGTGAAGTTTCTAATTGGGGTCAAGCCGTGATTGGTGGCTCTCACGCACATGCGCCAGGGTGACGTCACGCGACTCCGGCCAGTCACAGAGCCGGAGTTCACGGCCCCAGAAGGAAGAGGGGTGCAGATGGATGCTCGCTGCTAGTTGGGACAGCGGTGACATAGTAGCCCATTATGCTTCACATTTGCAGGGAAATAAAGAGGAAGAAAAACCCACCAGGGTTTACTTCCTCTTTAACACCACCTAATCATTGGAACAATAAATCCTAATATACACTTTAGTCCAGATAGAGTTCAAGCGGAGGTAGCCATCTTCTGAACTGATCCAGTGTTTTAGATAAGTGCTTCATGATTGTTGGATCTTTCAGCAGCCAGTGGTTACCCAAGGTCGTGGATAGCTATTGTCTACCTTATGTGGATGGATGGGATTTTGCATTAATATTAATTAATGCAGAATGCATCTCTAATCTGTCTCTGATGTCACCAAGTGCCAAAATAGGTTCTTTTCAGTACATTGGGATAGTTGCTGAACAACTTGTCATTTGAAGAAAGGACAAAACTGATTGGATGATATGGACAAGGAACCTTTATGGATGGAGGTTGTTATATTGGCTATGGAGTGTTCCACAAAAGTGTCTATACAAGTATACTAAAACCATTCCTGAAAGAAACTATGATTCTGGTAGTATCCAGTACAGGGTAATAGTGGTTGGTGGGCATTATAAAATGGTGTCACCAAGAAGAAGGTAGAAAGAACTTTGTGGATCCTGTGGTGTCTTAAATGGTTTCTCAAGATTTTGCATGTCTCAGACTGTTTCCATCAGGAAATACTAGGCTGGTCCAATCTTTTGCCATCATTACCATTTGAGTTTGAAACCATCAGAAGTGTACTGCTATATCTGCTGCTGTCCTACATTTGGTTTTCCCGATGCTTTGTGGTCCCTCGGTATGAGTCTGTGTGAGATTCATGGCCTCCCGTGTTACAGTACATAGAACCTAATCGTTGTTGCTCTGTTAGAAGATACAGGAATTTCCGCAGTGATTATTGCTTCTCATCTGACAGCACAGGGTGCTTGACCTACAGTTACTGTAGCATTCTCTACATAGCTTAAGTAATGCACCTAAATCCCCATGATGCAGAATATGCTTCTTGAGTTCCAAGTCATTTATCCGGCACCACACACATACAGCTGCCTGTGCACACAGCGCTACAGCAGCTGACCCTTCAGTTCAGTCTTCAGCTTATTTCAAGGTGAGAGCCTGATCATAGATCACTTACAATAGAATTTTCTAGTTACAATTGTGCTATTATAGCACTATAGTAAGCAAATTAACTTACAGTAAGAACTCTACAAAGGTCTGAATGTAGAATATAAATGAGTAATTAAATTTTCCTCAATAGCAACCAGTGCCAAAAGCACTTAATGTCCCAACAGTGTTTCTTTCATTTAAACTGACAGTAAATTTACATTAAAAGTAGAACGTCGCTGTCTAAAAAATTAAGCTATTTGCATAACAAAACTTTAGGCTGGGTGCACACAGGCAATTTTTGCTAGAGAGATAATTAACTTGGAAGCCCAACAATTAATGGCTGGCAATTGCTACACATAGGAGCAATAGAGTGTAGCATGTAGTAGTGATTAATTGCTAATGATAGCATGCTCCAAATTTGTGTGATTGATCTCTACTATATGCAACTGCATGTGTAGCATTCACTAGCAATTAATTACTGGGTGATCATGGGCGATGATAGCTCCAGCAAAAATCGCTTGTGTGCTCCCAACCTAAAACTTTCCAGGAATTGTGGACATAGAAATACTTATACTATATACATACTTTAATTTACTAAAGATGTATTTGCTTCTTCTATAGTGAGATAAAGACAAAGGCAAAGGATGAAGATACATACCAGTGGCAGCCCTTCCATATAAAGAGCAGAGGCACCACCTCCCTAATCTATGCGTTTGGCCCCTAATCTACATGCAGGACACCGGACGCATGGATTCCAATGGGGTTTTTCATTTTTTTTTTAGACGCACATGATTAGAGCCAGAGGCTATAATTGGCTTCAAAAAAAGGTTGGCTCAGGGCGCAAAGCAGTTGTGTGACAATAGCAAAATAATATTCCCTATTGTCTTCCGGATTCTCCTTCTGGCCAATCAGGAAGCATGTCCTGATGCCCCGTACACACGAGCGTACTTTTAGTCTGAAAAAACTTGGATGGTTTTTAGGACGGAATTACGCTCAAGCGTGGCTTGCATATACATGGTCACACAAAAGTTCTCGGAACTTTCGACTGTCAAGAACACGGTGATGTACAAAACTATGATGAGCCGAGAAAATGAAGTTCAATGCTCCAGAGCATGCATCGAATTGTTTCCGAGCATGTATAGGAATTTTGTGCGTCGTAATTGATAAAGAGGATCAGAATTTCCGTTTGGAACTTTTTCCGAATGAAAAATTGAGAACCCGCTCTCAATCTTTTGCTGGCGGGAATTCCACCAGCAAAAGTCCAATGGAGCATACAGACGGTCAGAATTTCCGACCAAAAGCTCACATCAGACTTTTGCGATCGTGTGTACGGGGCAGGAGACCTGACTGGCCAAGAGGAGAAGCAATCCTATTGGCCACCGAGAAGGAGAAGAAGCAGGGGAAGCCACCGTGAAGCTGAGGAAGAGTAGACGCTGGGTGATGCCGATGAGGAGGAAAACCTAGATGGGGTAAGTCTGGGGCTGGATGGGCTGCCAATCAAGTGACGGGGGGGTGAGTGTTGTGCAACCTACCAACCAATCTACCTACCGTCCATGGGGGGGTGGCCCCCCATAAAATGGAGTACCAGCCACCACTGAATAGCACCATCTATACTAATAACTGGAGCTACCAGAAGTTCAAGTACACTGGTACTGATGCCATGTGCGACCAGATAATACTCTTGGCAGCGACAAGAAAATGTGACCCTTTCTATAAAAAAAGGAGCAGGCTTTTTTAGTTTTGTGTGTATTTTTTTGCTTTCAGAAAATTGGTACACATTTTAGGGGCACTAATTCTCTCTGGCTTTCATTTAAATACATGCAATCATTAAGTATATCCTTGAGTACACTCTGTCTGTAATGGCAAGGGCTGCTGGGCTGTGCAGGAGGGTCTATTGTTGCTGGCTGCTAGGGGATCTATTGTCGCTGGGGTGGGGAATCTATTGTTGTAGGAGGTCTATTGGTAGTGCGGGAGTCTGTTGTTGTTGGTGTAGGATCTATTGCTGCTTGGAGGGTCTTATGTTGCTGGGGGGCAGTTGTTGCTTGGAGGGAACTACTGTGGAGGGAGGGGTCTATTGTACCTAGCTGCTGGAGGGTCTATTGATGCTGGTTGCTAAGATATTTATTGTTGCTGGCGGGGATCTATTGTTGCTGGTGGGATTTTGTTGCAGGGGATTATACTGTTGCTGGCTGTAGAGGATCTGTTTTACTGCTTTTCTTACTATCATTATCATTAACAAATCCCATACAGCTTTATTCTGTATTCTCGAAAAACTGGTGGTACAGGGAGGTGAGTAGGAGTGGAAACCAAGGGGCGGTACTTGGAGGTGGGTAGTGGTAGAGGCAAGGGTTGACTCAGAAGGGGGGAGTACCTGCATCTATTTTCTAAGGAAAAAAGCCCTGAGTACATGCATACCTTTTAAAAAGCAATACTTGTAACAGTAGTTTGCTTATGATCTCACTCTATCCAGAGTCTAATATATCTAACAAGTAAATGTTCATTTTCACTTTGTTAAAGTATACAATTATTAACAAAACAATTATGTAATCATCAGTGATGTAAAGTAACTCTGTTAAAATAAACTGAGTTACTTAACGCAGTTACTTTAGAGGGTAACGAGTAATCTAACTGATTACTCTTCCCCTCATGGTAACTCAGTTCTCATTACTTGGGCGGCGTTACCGCAATTACATCTACCGCCCAGGAGGCCCGCCATGGCCGCGCTGCCTGGACGTTCGTTCTGCCGCAGGGAGGGGGGCTTTCGCCCGCTGAGCTGAGAAGAGGCTGAGACTCAGAGAGACTGTCTGGACCGCCCCATCCTGCCCCACCTATCCAGAGAGAGAGAATGTAGGGAGGCGGGGGGGGGGACACTGAAAAATGAAGTCAGCTGACACCAATCGAGTGAAGGGGAGAGTCTCTCTCTCTCTCCCCATGAGGAAAGGCATCCCGGAGGCATTCAAGTAAGTGATTGTCTGACGATTCGAATTGCAGTGCAATCGATCCATCCCAAGTCCTCCACCACCTCTGCTTCTTATTGATCCCATCCCTACCCACCCACCATCACTTCTACAACAGAGGTGATGGGGGGGATACGGTAGGAATGAGATCAGTGGTGGTGGGGGATGGGATCAGTAAGAGGCAGAGGTGGTGGTCGGAGAGGATGGGACCACCACTGCTGCCACCTCCCCAAGTACCACCGCTGCCTGCCACCCTCCCCAAGTACACCACTGCTGCCACCCCCCAAGTACCACCGCTGCCACCCCCCCAAGTACTGTACACCACCACCACTGCCACCCCCCTGAGTACACCGCCATTGCCACCCCCCCAAGTACCACTGCTGCCACCCCTCAAGTATCACCGCTGCCACCCCCTCAAGTACCACCTCTGCCACCCCTGTCACAGTTACTTTGCTGTGTAACGAATTACTTTTCCAATGTAGCAACCGAGTTACTAACGCAATTACTTTTTGGGAGAAGTAATTTGTAACAACTAATTACTTTTTTAAAGTAAGATGACCAACACTGGTAATCATTAAAGAATCATAAATCCATTTAGGCAGTTCAGGACATGTCTGTAGAAGGTAAATAAAAGACCACCGCTCCAGGTCAGTTCACCAAAAGACTGCTCACTCTCCAAGCAGGTGAGGGTCCCAGGTGCCACTCTCCAAGCAGGTAAGGGTCCCAGGTGCAGGCTGATTGCACAAACCAAATAGATGAAGGATGAACAAACTCTGGACAGCCGCACTTCCGGATCAGATGAAAAGTAAAAAGTGCCTTTTATTTCTTCAAACTAAAATAACCTCACATCACACAAATAACAGCAACAAAGGCAGAAAAAGAAAAACAAAATTGCTGATGCGTCTCACGCCAAACCTAGCGCTTACTTATAGCACATTAGCTATGAGTAAGCACTAGGTTTGGCGTGAGACGCGCCAGCAATTTTTTTTTTTCTCCCTTTGTTGCTGTTATTTGTGTGATGTGAGGTTATTTTAGTTTGAAGAAATAAAAGGCACTTTTTACTTTTCATCTGATCCGGAGTGCGGCTGTCTAGAGTTTGTTCATCCTTCATCTATTATGTCTGTAGAAGGTACAGCAAACAAAATATCATTAACCACTTCAGCCCCGGACGATTTTACCCCCTTCCTTACCAGAGCACTTTTTGCGATTCGGCACTGCGTCGCTTTAACTGACAATTGCGCGGTCGTGCGACCTTGCACCAAAACAAAATTGATGTAATTTTTTTCCACACAAATAGAGCTTTCTTTTGGTGGTATTTGATCATCTCTGCGGTTTTTATTTTATGTGCTATAAACAAAAGAAGAGCGACACTTTTGAAAAAAACACAATATTTTTTACTTTTTGTTATAATAAATATCCCATTGAAAAAAAAAATTCCCTTGTATTCTTCTCCATATTTTTGGTACAAAAAAAATCGCAATAAGGGTATATTGATTGGTTTGCATTTACATACACAGATCCACGATCCTGCTGTGTTCCCGGGCAATCGCGGGTGCCTGGCGGGCATCACGCACCCGGTCCCAAGCAACGCCACGGGCATGCGCGCCCCCTAGGCGGCCAGGAATGGGAGGACGTCATATGACGCCTGCCCAGGATGGGAGATCCCATCTGCGGGCGTCATATGACTAAGGGTGGGTAGGGAAGTGGTTAAAGGACATTTTGCATACCACCTTATTCACAAATACATTATAACAATAACTTTGCATTGGGGGCTATTTACTAAAGGAAAATCCACTTTGAAGTGCAGATGCTGTAGATCTGAGGGGGACATGCAAGGAAAATAAAAAACAGCATTTTAGCTTGCACATGATTGGATGATAAAATCAGCAGAACTTCCACTCATTTCAGATCTAGCCCTCGGATTTAGAGCGACTGCAATTCCAAATGCACTTTCTGTATCTCTTACGAGCAGATTAAAGGATTGTTCTTAAATTCAGCTCCAGAAAACCCCCAAGAGAGAAAAAAAAGCTAATTATTCCCATTTAAACTAATTTTAGGCTGGATTTTCACTACTGTTTTGTGGTAATGCACAGCAAAGCCCATTATGCATGTTGGTGCACGGAGGGGCCATTCATTCAGGCTAACCCAGTTACTTATTTATTAAAACAATCCTTACATGTATTTTCGCTGTACCTAAGGCTGCCTTTATATTAGCTACCAGGGATGAGCTTTATGTTCGAGTCAAACTCATTAGCATTGGCTGTTCGCCAGTTCGCCGAACAGCGAACAATTTTGGGTGTTCGCGGCAAATTTGAAAGCCGTGGAACACCCTTTAAAAGTCTATGGGAGAAATCAAAAGTGCTAATTTTAAAGGCAGTTTTTTGACCCTGCCCCCCTCTGACAACACTGGGAAAGCCATAGAGAAGTCCCCGTGCGTCAGAGGAGGGCGGGGTACCCCATTACCAATTCACACGGGGGGCCGGGATCTGGGGTCCCCTTGTTAAGGGGGGCTTCCAGATTCCGATAATCCCCCCGCCCGCAGACCCCCACAACCACCGGGCAAGGGTTGTGGGGATGAAGCCCTTCTCCCCATCAATATGGGGACAAGGTGCTTTGAGGGGCTACCTCAAAGCACCCTCCCAATGTTGAGGGCATGTGGCCTGGTACGGTTTAGGACGGGGGGCACTTTCTCACCCCCCCTCTTTTCCTGTGGCCTGTCAGGTTGCATGCTTGGATAAGGGTCTGGTGTGGATTTTTGGGGGACCCCACGCCATTTTTTTTTTACATTTCGGTGCGAGGTTCCCCTTAAAATCCATACCAGACCTGAAGGTTCTGGTATGGATTTTGAGGGGGACACCCACGCCATTTTAAAAAAAAAAATTGGCATGGGGTTCCCCTTAATATCCATACCAGACCTGAAGGGCCTGGTATGGAATTTAGGGGGAACCCCATGCATTTTTTTTAAATTGTGGTTCGGGGTTCCCCTGTGGGGAAATCCCCATGCCGTTTTTATCAATTAACTTTTATGTGTATTGCAGACCGACAATTCATTGTAGCTGCGAGTAGTTTTAGATTACTTTTTTTCCTTTAGAAATGTAATTTTGCTGTCAGACTGTTCTAAACACGGGAAACATGCGCCCCTTTACAGGCATATTATAGACACCCCCCAGGTACGAAATTTAAAGGAATATTACACTTTTATTATTTCACTTTAAGCATTATTAAAATCACTGTTCCTGAAAAAACTGACGTTTTTAAAACTGTTTTTTGCATTGATACATCTTCCCTGGGGCAGGACCCAGGTCCCCAACACTTTTTATGACAATACCATGCATATAAGCCTTTAAAATTAGCACGTTTGATTATTCATGTTCGTGTCCCATAGACTTTAATGGTGTTTGCGTGTTCAAACTAATTTTTTCTGGTGCAAACCGAACATGGGGTGTTCAGTTTATCCCTATTAGCCACCCTGAAAAGCACGAATTAGCTTAAGAAAGGAAGGGGCAACCACTCAGGGCATATTGAGTAGTGCACAGGGAGCTGGCTAAGAGAAGGGGAGAGCAGAGGACTGACTTTATTAGTCTACTGCTGCTCATTCACTGTCCAATCAGAGGCTTAAATGGTCCTTAACCAAGTTGTATTGCTTTATTTACAGTTAAGAAAGTAAGGTAAGGTAAGACAATTCACATTTATGTATTTCAACTGTGAGATTAGAGGAAGTGTCTGTATTACTTACCCAAGATACTTTGCTCTGTCTTGTCTCTGATTAGGAAAGTAACAGGACATCCCACACTGGAACACTAGAGGGAAACAGCTTCTTCTGAAACAATGCCACACAGTGTCTTCTGATTGCAGGAATAGATAGGTATCCATCTCCTGGCTACATCATGTTTTTCATATGTAAACATAAGGCTGCTTTCACACTGGGGTGAGCATTGATGGTAAAATGCCGCTAGTTTTAGCGACACTTTACCTGTCGTTTTAGCAGAACTATTTGGCCGCTAGCGGCCAAATAAAAGGTTAATTGAGCCTGTGTAGTATTCACTGCCAAAGCGTTTTGCAGGCGCTTCGGCAGTGGTGCCCGTTCATTTTAATGAACAGGAGTGGTGGAGGAGCAGTGTATACACCAACCCAAAGATGCTGCTTGCAGGATTTTTTCTAACATCCTGCAAGCGCACCGCCACAGCGTGAATGCTGCAGGGGAGGCATTTTTACAGGTGCTATTTTGAGCCCAAAACCGCCTGAAAAACGCCCCAGTGTGAAAGAGGTCTAAAAGTTTTGCTTTTCATTTGTATTTTAAACTCAATGGTTTGCTTTACAAGGTGGCATTTACAAACACTTTAACCCATGCAGCATGGAGTGGTGGACACTGCAAAGTTATTTTCGTACTTGTGACCAAAATTGGGCTTTAACCACTTCAGCTCCAGAGGATTTGGCTGACCAAAGACCAAAGCACTTTTTGCGATTCGGCAATGCGTCGCTTTAACTGACAATTGCGCAGTCATGTGATGTGGCTCCCAAACAAAATTGACGTCCTTTTTTTGCCACAAATAGAGCTTTCTTTTGGTGGTATTTGATCACCTCTACGGTTTTTATTTTTTGCGCTATAAACAAAAGAACAATTTTGAAAAAAAAACACAATATCTTTTACTTTTTGCTATAATAAATATCCCAAATAATAAAAAAACAAAAAACAAATTGTTTTCTCAGTTTAGGCTGATATGTATTCTTCTACATATTTTTGGTAAAAAAATCAAAATAACCGTATATGTATTGGTTTGCGCAAAAGTTATAGCGTCTACAAAATATGGCATAGATTTATGGCATTTTTATTGTTATTTTTCTTTTACTAGTAATGGCGGTGATCTGCAATTTTTATCGGGACTGCGATATTGGACAAATTGGATACTTTTGACACATTTTTTAGATCATGGAATGACAAATTTGAAAAAAAAAAGCAATATTTTTTACTTTTTGCTATAATAAATACCCCAAAACATATATAAAATGTTTTTTTTTTTTTTTCAGTTTAGGCCGATATGTATTCTTCTACATATTTGTGATAAAAAAAATCACAATAAGATTATTGATTGGTTTGCGCAAAAGTTATAGTGTCTACAAAATAGGGGATAGTTTTATGGCATTTTTATTAATAATTTTTTTTTTTTTACAAGTAATGGCAGACAATTTTGACAAATTTTTGGGACCATTCACATTTATACAGCGATCAGTGCGATTAAAAATGCACTGATTACTGTGTAAATGTGACTGTCAGTGAAGGGGTTAACATTAGGTGGTGCTGTAGGGGTTAAGTGTGTCCTAGGGAGTGATTCTAAGGGGGAGGGACTATGTGTGACACATCACTGATCACTGCTCCCGATCACAGGGAGCTGTGATCAGTGACAGTGTCACTAGGCAGAATGGGGAAATGCTTGTTTACATTAGCATTTCCCCGTTCTTCCTCTCCGTGAGACGATCGCAGGTTTCCCCGCGGACATCGAGTCCACGGGACCCGCGGTCGCACTCATGGAGCTTGCAGCGGGCACGCACTCTTGCCTGCTATACAATCCCTGCAAGATCACGTAACATAATGTGATATTGCACGGTTGAGCCAACCTGCCGCAGTAAAACTGCAGCGGCTGGTCCGCAACTTGTTAATTTAAAAAATACAACAGTATAAACTAAATAAAACCTGGAAAACATCTTATTATCTAACTTATGGCCAAGCCTCATCACAACTATAAAATATTATACAGGTTCCAGTCTTCAGAATTCTTTCTGTGACCCTTCTGATGAGCTTTGTCATCTGACGCAAGAACGATGAAAAGATTTACGGTCTCACTAGCAACATTTCATTCTCATGTTATGTAGCACATTTTGGAGATTTAGGTTATTATTAAGGTAGGCTTGGAGTTCGGGGATGCCAGGAAATAGGTGCAGACACAATCAGTTAGCTTAACACACTAAACCTTACTTAATTTATGATGAGCTGATAATTAAACAAAACTGTCTGAGAATGATGGCCCTTGATGATGACAGCCTCAATATAATATATGCACATGTTTTAAGAAGTGCAATATATTTTTTATGTAGGCTAGTAATTTAGATATGATGGGGTAATGTTGAGTATCCTCCTCTACACATCAAAAAAAAAAAAAACTCACTTAAGAACATTATGAACAGAAATAATTAGGTCACTGATAATAGGTGAAATAATGTCAGTCACATTAATTTCTAGATTTGAGTTTGCCAATAATTCATTTAGGGATTTCTTATGGGGCTTTTTCCAGGTTAACTGAAAATGTAACCCTTTAACAAGGATAAATTATACTGTTCCAGATCAGACCCACCAGCTACTACCTTTGACTTAATGGGTGTAGGCACAGCTCTAGAACTCATCTCCACCTACTATGCACAGTAAAAAAAAAAAAAAATCACTGCATCCAGCATTCTAAAACGGCTTTAAAGATTACGATAATCAGGACATGACCCCTCCTGGATCTAACCCAACTGACGCATTTTGCCCAACAACAGAGATTATTCCTGTTGGTTGAAACACGTCCAGGAGGACCAAGGTGGGGTGATATCCTGACCTTTTGGGTGAAGATAGATACTGGTGTGTGGAATTGTTCCTTTATTGAATCAAGAATGTAACCATTGTTGGAGACCCATCCAAATAGCAACTACTGTACATTGGCTTCCACCAGTTCAATGGGGCTTTGAGCAACAGTACAGAAATATCTAAATGTGAAATCTAAATACTGAAATAAAACTATATCACAGTCAGTTGATAGGGCATCTGACATTGTTTATTTGCTATAAACCACCTAAAAGGTTTTGATAATGTACCATATATGCATGCTCTGCTAATAATGCGTAACACTATCTTCCAATCTGCATCATTCTCAGTTTGTCTTAATCCAGAGCTGTCCACATTTGAGCAAGATAGGTCTCTGTTTTGTAGGCATATATTGTTTGCATTATTCTAATTAAACTTGATTAAATCTAAAACTATCACAAGAGTGCTTTTATATTTTAACTACTTCAGCCAGGAAGATTTGGCTGCTCAATGACCAGGCCATTTCTTGCGATACGGCACTGTGTCATTTTAACTGATAATTGTACGGTCGTGCGACGCTGTACCCAAACAAAATTGATGTCCTTCTTTTACCACAAATAGAGCTTTCTTTTGGTGGTATTTGACCACCTCTGTGGTTTTTATTTTTTGCGCTATAAACAAAAAAGCATAAATTTTGGAAAAAAAAACCACAATATCTTTTACTTTTTGCTATAATAAATATCCAAAAATGTAAAAAAAATAAAATAAATAAAGTAACGTAAATAAAATAAAATAAGCGTATATTGATTGGTTTGCACAAAAGTTATAGCGTCTACAAAATATGGGATAGATTTATGTCATTTTTATTGTTATTTTTCTTTTACTAGTAATGACAGCGATTTGCGATTTTTATCGGGACTGCTATATTGGACAAATTGGACACTTTCGACACTTTTGACACATTTTTGAGATCATTAAAAACTATACAGCGATCAGTGCTATAAAAATGCACTGATTACTGTATAAATGTTACTGGCAGGGTTAACTGTGTTCCCTAGGTGTGTTCTAACTGTAGGGGGTATGGGACTGACTAGGGGAGGAGAGAGATCATTGTTCATACTTAGTATGAACACACAATCTCTCTCCTCTCCCCTGATAGAACCGGGATTTGTGTGTTTACACACACAGATCCGGGTTCTTGCTCAGTCATGAGCGATCGTGGGTGCCCAGCGGTCATTTTCCCACCGTGCACTCATATCGGCTCCGTAAACACACTGCGGGGCCCCCCTTAGTGTCTTAAAGGGCTGACGTCCAGTTACGGTGGCTCTCCCAGGGGAGCCTTCTGTCACAATATAACTGCGGCAGCCGGTCGGGAAAGCAGCATATAGAAAAGCTGATCCCACCCCCGCCATGTCTAGTTGTGCTCTATCAATATGAGTAAAGAGTCTCCTTATGTTAAAGTCTGTACCTTTACCCGGCATGAATCCTGTCTGGTCTGGGTGGATTAGGGCCGTTATGACTGTGTTCAGTCTATTAGCTAGTATTTTGGCCAGTAACTTTGCGTCAACATTTAGCAGTGAGATAGGGTGATAGGAAGAGCATAGGGAGGGATCCTTCCCCAGCTTAGGAATCACCATTATAATCACTTTCCCCATAGATTTGGGGAGAGTCTCAGCGACGGACCCAACATTGCTTAAAAAATAGTGGCGAGATCCTCTGCATATTGTTTATAGAGTTCGACTGGAATGCTATCAGGGCCAAGAGTTTTACCAGATTGAAGGGTTTTGAGCGCCTTAAGAATTTCCTCTACCGCGATAGGTCCATCTAGTCTGTTTCGGTAAATTGTAGTCAGGATTGGGATGTCAACTCATCCTCCCCATAAGTCACTCTAGAGCTATAAAGTGATCGGTAGTACGAGGCAAAGCACCGGTTGATCTCTTCAGGGGCATAGAGAAGGTTACCATTGGGGCCACGGATATGTGGCACACTAATCCCCCCCAGACTGTTCTTTAGAGAGTCAGGCCAGCAATCTCCCGACCTCTCCTCCTGCTCAAAAATGCATTGGGACTGAGTTAATAACTTTTTTTGAGTGAGGGAAGTACAAAGGCGGGGCACCTCCTTAGTCAGAGACTGCAGTCAAGCATACTACTGAGTGCCAGCTTCTGATTCTGATTCAATTAGGTCTGCCCTCATCTCTCTACAGATCTTGGCAATGGTGGTCTGGTACTGTCTTGTGTACACCTTAAAAGCGTCCCACACTGTCAGTGCATCTTCCGAGCACGGGTTAGCAGCCCAATATCCCTCCAGCTCTATCTTAAAATGTGCATCTACCCCTGGGTCTGAGACCCAGAACGTAGAGAATCTCCATATAGTATCTGAGGGGGCCACTGACATACTCAAACTTAGTAACATAGGTGCATGGTCCGATATGCCCCTAGGCAGTATCTTTATGTCCACGACTCTAGGCAGGACAGACGTCCCAGCGAAGACCAGATCAATACGGGAGTGGCAAGTGAGAGCCCTGGATTGGGGGTGCCTCCATCTCCAGACGTCTGTCAGACCGTTCGTCTCCGCCCAAGCTGTCATACCAGAGTACTGGGGGTCAACAGCCTTCAGTCTGTCTACGCCCGGGTCAGGGACCAGATTAAAATCTCCCAAGATTACAGTGTAGTCAGAAGCAAACTCTGCAATCTTGGCTGTGATTTGATTTAAGAGTGGCAATTAAGCTGGGGGAGGCAAGTATAGACCCACAGTAGTCCATGTCAGAGAGAGAATTCTTGCATGAATAGGTAGTGGTGACCTACCCATGTTTTTTTAAGGCCAGAGTTTGACTACCCACTAAGTGGATCTCCCAAAGGACACACATGTGAGGGTTATATGATTTAAGAAATTGGAACACCAGTGACCGATTGAACGGAGAGTTCAGCCCTCTGGTGTTCCATGACAAAATGTTAAAGGAAGACATGAATACTGTGGAGGACAGGAGGAATAGGAGGAATAGGACTTTTCTGCCCCCCCACCCCGCCTATCCCTCCAAAACTGAGGAGGGCTTTCATCCCCAAACCTGACTGCAAACGGGGGATCTGTGCAAGAAGTGAGTCTCACGCCTCTGGATCGTATCTGGAGGGTGCGATTGAGCGAACCAGTTCTCAACTCTGCTATCCTCTGCTGGTCATTGAGTCACAGAATGGAAGGAGTCATTAACCCACAGCAACTGCAAATTCGATCAAATAGCTATATTTGACCTCAAACATGTGAGCCCCAACACCCCCTAGCAGCAGAGGGTGAGTGGGCAGTTCAAATTTCTTGACCAAGTCAGGGGGCCAAAGTTGGGTTGCTTAAGAACAGTAATGGGCCGGAGCCTATGTATAATCATACAGTCACCCACAATAACTTACTCCATCCTCCCAGTGAAAGCTTGCTGCTTTTCATCCAGGAACTCCAGTGTGATAAGGAAGGGTGGAGGATGGTTAGGAAAGGAAGAAAACAGGGGGGATCTGTTTAGAATAAGGGCCCTGGCAGATAGCAGAGGGGCATCCCTCAATGGGAAAAAACAGGTGCAATGGAGGCAAGCATCCAGGCCTCCCCACGTGCAAGGTAGATGAGTCTCAATGCCCTAAGCCCAGGAAATCACTACCAAAAACCAAGCCTTAGCCTGGTCGAACGATTTCCAAAGCTTTTATGTTTCGACCAAGTAATCCGGGAATATCATTAACTTGCTGTTTTGGATGCGTAGTTATCCATGGATCCTGGAGGCATGCAGAATTTCGCCCCGGTCACGAAAGCTGAGCATGTGGAGTGTGAAGGTCCGTGGGGGGGGGGGGGGGGGTCCCTGGAGGTACTGGTTTAGGTGGGACTCGGTGGGCCACGGCATTGTGGGAAGAGAAGCGAGCATCAGGCAGGAGAGAGCGTAGCATTTCTTCCACAAATCCCATCGGGTTTTCCCTTTTCAGTGCCCTCCGCCAGATCTATTATCCGTAGATTATTCCTCCTGTTTTTTTTTTCTGCATCCTCTGCTCTGTATTCAAGGGCCTTCATCTTAGTTTGGAGCGTGCGGAGGGCAGCAGAGTGCTCCATGACATCATCCTCCGCTTGACTAACCCTCTGCTCGGTCTCCGTCACTCTGGATCAGAGCTTGTCCATGGCCTGGGGCATGAGGCCAACATCCATTTGTACTGCCTCAATCTTAGCCATGAGCGTGGATTGGCAGGTGGCTATTGCAGCCATCACTTCAGCTAGCTAGAGTAGCCATGAGTCAACCGATTCGATGGGACCCGTCTGTGAGGCCATGTGAGAGCAGCACCCGGAGCGTGTCTCCACGCGTGTGCAAGAGAGCAGTGGTGGGTCTTCCGGGATCGGTGGGAAATGGAACCTTTTCCCCTTACTGGATTGCACACCCGATGACCTGCGCCTCATCCAGGTGGTACCAGGGCAGAAATCAGGGAGTTATGTCCAAGGGATCCGGGTTTTAGCCAAGAAACCAGTGGAGCTTGAGGAGAAAGCAGCCGATCACATTGCCATCTTGGACACGCCCCCCAAATTGTTACTATACTTACCTTGGGTTTATGTGCTTTAGTCAACCTACCACTAATGCCCCCAATACTACCATCTGGAATATGTTCCGTGCTGACTATCTCTTCCTCTGGTCCCTCCCCGTCACCTAGTTTAAAAGCCCCTCTAATTTTTTGGCCATCTTCACTCCCAGCATGTCTGCACCCTCCACATTTAGGTGCAGTCCGTCCCTTCTATAGTAGGGTGACCAGACATCTCTGGTTTCTGAGGACACTGTCCCCAGACCAAGTCTGTTCCTGGTTTTGTCCCCGGATTGGCTTTGAACAGGGACTGGGGCAATTTCAAAGACAGACAGTGCAGAATAAAAAAAAAAAAAGAAGAATTACACACCTCTGCTCTGCCACTCCTAGTAGCTTACCGGGGTGTATTTTTTTCCATTATCTGTGCCCCTTTCTGATGATTATGTACTGGTCGGAGTGGAGGGAATATTTCTTCAGTTTTGGAGCTCATGCCCATTCAGTTCTGCTCGCATGTTCTTTTGCCTTGGCTCAAGTCCCGGCCAGCCGCCTGCCTGCTTATCTCCTTGCCTTCCCTGGCGGAGTGATCTTCCGCTGCTCCCCACCCAGTTGTAGCCAGGGCCTGGAGAGTAAGACTTGACACACTGTGAGGCGGGCGGTGGCGGCGATGGGCAGAGAGTCACTGATTGGCGTCATTACCAGTAAAAAAAAAAAAAAGTCCACGGATTTCATTTTTAAAATCTGGTCACCTTATTCTTTAGAACTGGTGACTGACTGAGAAGTTGGCCCAGTTCTCCAGGAACCCAAATCCCTATCTATCTAGGTTCTATCTACGCCTCTGGCCAGCACAATGCATAATTGTAAGTAAAACTGTTTCTGTGCTTTAGGAACAAGGAGTCTCACATTCTGAACCATGCCTATCCAAACACATAAGGCCAGATATGACCCAATATGCATGACCATTGTAAATCTGCATGCTAAAAACCAGAACCAATTTTATGATGAAGGTCCCTAACCACTCAGAAATAAATTATTTACATTTCTGAAAGCAGATATGTTGTACAAAGGGTACATTATTTCACCCAAATTACAGGAAACTTTCCATTTCCGACGTGTTATTCAGCAAAAAAATGGAGGATGCTGCATCTTTTAGCATCATTGGAATGAATGAATGACTTGTATAGTGCTACCTATACAAACTGAATTGCGTCAGGGTGCTTTTTCTTGCCACTGGTGTCCATCTGCAGCTATTTATGTGGTCCTTTAACCTGTAGAGTCCTGACACAATTACAACATTGACATACAGTACACATACACATATTATGGCCATTTTTTTTGGACAGGGTCTAATTAACCTACCAGCATGTCTTTGGAGTGTGGGAGGAAACTGGAGGAAGCCCATGCAGGCACAGGGAGAACATGCAAACGCCAGGCAGGTAGTGTTGTGGTCGGGATTTGAACCAGCAACCTTATTGCTGCTAGGTGTAAGTGCTAACCACTACACCACTGTGCTGCCCTAGCACAATGGAAAAGGATTGGAACGCCTGCCAAATTTTACTGCTATTCAGGGTTCCATTACAGAAATTTCTGCTCTCTTAGTGTCAAGGTGACAACATTTTCACCTCCCTTTATGTTTGTTGAATTTGTTGTCACCAGGAAAATAAGTAAGAGCCGGTTCACACAGCGGGCGATGCGAGGCGACACGACTCGCCTCGCCTCGCTCTCGCAAGTCGCCCCCGTTCTGTACAATGGAACCGTTCTGAGAGGAGCGACTCGAGTCGCTCCGACTCAGAAAAAAGGTTCCTGTACTACTTTTGGGCGACCTCGGGGCGACTTGCATTGACTTCTATACAGAAGTCATTTGCAAGTCGCCGCTGAGGCCGCGGCAGGTCGCGGCGAGGCAAGTCGGAGACGCCTCGCCTCGCCTGCTGTGTGAACCGGCCCTAAGGGAAATCTAGCTAACCGTACAAATCCTGTAGAGATTTTTATCCTTCCCTGCTACATCCAAAACAGCAAAAAAATAAAAAAAATAAAAGTTTGGCTGGTCATGAAATTCCAGTCTTTAATGTTCAGTCCAGTGACTTTGCCAAGGTTAGGATGATGTCATCAGTCTGCTGATGAAAATATAAGCATAATATATAGGCTTTGCAGCCACTTTAGCTCAGTAGCAGTATGGGGATGTGGAGTATAAAGAGTATTTTCCAAATTCCCCATTTCACTTTAGTTTGTGTATATGCACAAAGAACAACAGACACCCTTCTGGGATAGTACATGACACAGCTGGGAAAAAGTGAAATTGTCAATCTCTTTGCATTTGTGCCATATATCTTGCAACTATTTTACAGTTCTGGCCAGGCCATAGTAGAGCCTGTGTATACAGACAAGCTAAATTAGTAACTGGCACATTCTTTACAGATTCACACTCTCAGAACCTTTGAGGAGTTGCTGTCATTATTTGATGCTTACCATCTCTCATCTTCATAACATTTACATAGCAAGCCAAATACCTTGCTGGAACGTCAGCAGGACAGGCAAGAGATCAAACAGAACACTGTACAGGACAAAATGTGGAGGGGGGTTACCCTGGCCTCAGAAATGAAGAGAGAACCTTTTTTTTCACACTGATGATACAATATAGTAAAAGATTTACTTAGTTTCACGCTTTAGGATTCGTTCTGTAGAACATTGTAGAAAATAATTTTCTTTTATTAAAGCACATCTGGCTTGTTCTGCTTCCACAATGTGAGCACTAAAAGTGTGATCGCTATAACTGGTCCAGTTGTGCTGAGATAGATTAACTCACAGTCTCAGTAGCTTGGCAAACAGCGTCTCGATCCAAATGACAGATGCAGAAATGTAGGAGTGTGATATCTGAAATTGTTTTAGTGTTTTCAGGGACTCTTTCCATGATTCCCATTTTTTTTTCCGTTTCCCTCTGAGTAATGGGGTATTCCAATTGTGTTTTCAAAAGCAACCTGCTAGCCAACATTTGTCCACGGAAATTCTGACAACAATTGTCTGATGGAGCGTACACACGATCGGATTTTCCGATGAGAAATGTTGGATGTCAGGCTGTTGGCAGAAAATCTGACCATTTGTATGCTCCATCGGACAATTGTTGGATTTTCCGTGGACAAATGTTGGCTAGCGGGTTTTAAAAATTTCTGAGGACAAATGTTTGTTGTTGTATTTTCCGAGTATGTGTACACAAGTCCGTCGGGGCAAAAGTCCAAAGTACAAACACGCATGCTCAGAAGCAAACATGAGCCAGAAGCGCTTGGTCTTGTAAACTAGCGTTCATAACGGAGAATTAACATTCGTGACGTGGCAAATTATGAAATCTCAAAATGCAGCGCACAATTCTCTTCTTCTTTAATGGGATAATAATGAAGCTGGTGATACTGATGAAGTTATTGCAAACAAATTTTCAAGGGCTTTTTTTTTCTAGTGATATCAAGAATAATATTAATATGCTTTTTTTTTATTTGGGCAAGTTACCACAACACCATTATCCCGTAGTTTTTAAGATCAAAGATACAACTATGTTGGTGTCCCTTGTCAATTTTACATTGTAAATGTAACTGCCTACTCCCAAACTGTCATTTGAAGTAAAAAACATAGCAAAGTATTATTCTACACAATTTTTTTTATTGTGCATTACAAAAAAAGAAAACAAATAAAATTAGACATGCTATCTGCCAATATAACTTACCAAAAAGTGCATTCTATGCATCCAAAAATATAGAAAATATACCAAATCAAATCATTATTATTCAACCAAAAAATAAAAGCCTCATGCATGTCTCCTGCTTCTTAATATAGGGGTCAATAATGCCAAGAGTTGGTGAAAGCAGGGGTCCGTCATCCGGAGATAATTCTGAAAATCATCTGGATTATTCTCCTGGAGCTCCCGCAGCAAAGGCATATGATATAATTTGTCACGATTAATAAAGCAACCAATTTTTGGTCCAAGAACTCCTCCTGTTCCTGGACTGGACATGTGTCAAGGCAATAACTCCAAGGCCAATAATAAATAACATGTTATCTCCTCTGATTCCACAACATGTCTGGTTGGTGAATGGACGTTCAGAAACAAACTGAAAAGCATGAAATGAAAAGCGCAAAATGAAAATCACGAAATGAAAAGCAGGAAATGAAAAATGCAAAATGAAAAGAGCGAAATGAAAAGCAGGAAATGAAAAGCATGAACTGAAAAGCAGGAAATGAAAAGCGCAAATCAACACTCTCCAAACTTCTAGTAACACGAAAATTAGCAGAAGGAGCCCAAAGGGTGGAGCTAAAGAGCTGAAAAAACACATAGTACATCACTACGTTCGTGTTTGTTGGCTGACAATTTCTTGTCGTTTGTATGCAAGACAAAATCCAGGCACACGCCTGCAGACAAAAGTCAGAGGTTTTGTCTGCGGAAAATCCAATCATGTGTAGGAGGCTTTAGAAGTATCTGACCCTGAATGGTAAAGGGTGCCTTTGAACCCCAGAGGATCGTAGATGCTGTTCACAGCAGTCAAAACGCTTTGGTTTGTGAAGGTCTTGTCACAAGTTGATAATGGAAATGTGCTTGTCTTGTTTGACATCCCAAAGAAATCCGAGGCTATGTGTAGTGTAAGTGGAAGGTCTGCTTCTAGCTCAAACCCCTTTACACTAACACCATGCTTTTGTGAAGCCTGAAGTTGGTATTGGCAAGCATATCCTGAGTGCCCTTTTCTGTAGGCAGAGATTTGAGCCTGTGATCTACATAGAAATTATTTACCACAAATTCACGTGCATCAGATCCAAATCATTTTTTTACCTTCTTGAGCTGTCCTTCACAGCTCATAAAGTGCTAAAGCAGGAGCAGGGCCATTACTGAAAACATGCACCTTTATTTGATAGGCTATGATTTCGCTGCTGACATCATTGTTTCAATATCATCAGAACCTGAGGAAATTTCTGTTGTCTTCTTGAATAATGCAACAGTGGTACATTTGTTGAATGTCAGCCATGACAGCGTCTGGTTCTTGTCTGAAGCGGAGCAAAATGTCTATAGGTCTCATGAACACAGGGCATTTTTTATCCCATAGATGCCTTTACTCCAGGGCAGTATCAGCACATGCATTGAGGGCGCATGGGCGCGGCCCCCCCTTTCCCAGCTGCCACCTCCCTCTTTATGCGCCCGGCCCCTTTCAGGACGCCGGACACATGGATTCCTATGGCGGAATCCTATATCCTCTTCTAATGCCCCTGTCAATGCCTATGCGTGCATGGCCACATAGGCTAAAATAGAGGTGCATTTAAAGGCTTAAAAAAGTCTAATAGCTGTAAAAGCAGCACTTTTTACAATCTAAAGTCTATGGGACTGATTTACTAAAGGCAAATCCACTTTGCTCTACAAGTGCACTACAAGTGCATTCAGAAGTGCAGTCGCTTTGGATCTGAGGGGAAGATCTGAAATGAAGGGAAGCTCTGCGGATTTTATCATCCAATCATGTAGAAATAAAAATGCAGTTTTTTTTATTTTCCTTGCATGTCCCCCTCAGATTTACAGTGACTAGTCTTCCAAATGTACTTGCAGTGCACTTGTAGTGCAAAGGGGATTTGCCTTTAGTAAAAATTATGTGCGGCCCTTTAGTGTGTCAGGCGCTACACTTGAGGTTCCCTGTAACGAGTAAAGCTCACTTACAAGAAATAGGCCAGTTCAGCAGGAACAGGAGGACTTTAGGTATGTGTGTACTCTTCCCTGTTCAACAGAATCTGGTCTAACAGCTGGCTTTTGTCAAAAGGTCATGCTGGAAAACCAACATTTAATCAGCGCTTGCAGCCAATGGCTGCAAGAGCTGTTCAATATGTTCTGGGGGGATGAGGAGTCCTCCGGTCAGAATACAACAGAGCAGTGGGAGAGATTCCTGCATCTACATCACATGAGTTAATGTACGCAGGTGCAGTCTGCTTTCTCCACTGGAGGTGGGACTCTTTCACAGAGACACTGCAGATACAGAGGAAGTCAAGAGGAACTGGGTTCCTCTATGGTTTCCAGAGTCACTGGGGCAGCAATCTGATTGGATGCTGGCCGCCGGTATGACTCTGGCGGCCATATTAGGTGTGGCAGAGTCTATATAAGACCCTGGCCTCTGAGTTTGGTGTGCTTTATGCAAGTGGATAGAGTAGGGACAAGTACCCCATTTGTTAGGGACAGTACTAGCAGCAGGGAAGGTTCCTGAGGAGGAGAGAAAGCATAGGGTTTAAAACCTCTCTGGACGTTTGTCTGCTTGGGCTCAAGACAGCCAGGCCATATCCTGTCCCTCTCTACAGACACTGTCAGTTCGGATGCTTCCTATATAATGTTGCAACTGTGGGTGTTCCAGGCTGCCTTCCCACGGGGTATTTATGAACTATCTTTTCATTATCTTGCATTATTTCAATACAGGTTACTTAATCTCACTATGTGTTATTGCCGTCGTACCACACTGCACCCCACCTACACAGTTTCAGTTTTTTCTTTTTGCCCAACCTGCTGGTTGAACAAAAATTGTATGTATATACCCAGCTTTGGTTGACCACCACTACATCCTATTAAAGTCTTCTGATCCAGCCATTGTAAAAATCTGGTGCCTACAGCCACCTGCAGATGTGGCAAACTGAAACTCATCTGTGAAAATAGTGATCAATATCATCCAGGAGTCCCTAGGAACACGTATTTTTTTGGATAAACACTTATGTGATTTTTTATGCCCACCAGAAAAACTGTATGTGTATACCCGCCCAGCTTTGGTTGACGAGCACTGCGTTAGATTAAAGTCTTCTGATGCAGCCACTGTAAAGGTCTGGTACCTACATCTACTCATCTATGGAAATAGTGATTGGATGTCATCCAGGAGTCCCTGGGAACAATCCCATTTTTTTTTTTTGTTGTTGATAACTCCTTATGTGATTTTGTATGCTCATTTCTTCAAAACAGTGTGTATATCTGTCATTTTGTGCATTTGTAAAGTATATGTACAGCACTTAAAAATCAAATCCTCTTGACCTTTCTGTCTTTAAACATCTTTCAGTCTGACATTTCTACAAGGCTAGCAATAGAGAGAAAACTTTGTCAGGCATATGTATGCTTAGTCAGGAGCATGCAAAGCACACTTAGCAGACATTGAGACACTTTGGTGACATACAGCAACGACAGACACACTGGCACAACAGAGGGGGAACACAGGAACATGACCCTTAGGAGCCCAATAAATCACATGCATTTAATTTGCAATTACAGCTTATCCTGCTAAACACTTGCAAAAGTTTAATTTGCACAATCAATAGTATTACTATAGAAGTGAGCATTCATTTACAGTGATAGGCAGATAGCTGTATAAGTGGTTTCCTGCCTGGCGCTAGACGTACATCACAGCGACAGGAAGATGTCACCTGCATCTGAGTTACAGTTCCCATGGCGCCTCTCCCTAAGATACAAACAGTGGAGGAGCCAGGCGATCGGTAGTAAGGGGGGGTTGGTTGACAGTCATTGATGATTGCCCTGGCTTTTGCATGATCACAACCTAGTTAAGTTTCCTGGAGACCTCAATAAGTTTTTTTTACGCCAAGATTGGTTTCACAATAGTTGAAATAAAAAGTAGCCCCTGCATTATAAAGCGTTCAGCTTAGATTTGTGCCCCCAACACACATAAAAAAAGCATTTTAATGAAATGGCATTGCTGTTCATTCACCTTTCTAACATCTCTATTACTGTAATTTTCTCTCCAAGCATTGACAGATTTATCAGAGAATATTGTATTGGTCACACACTTTGCACCTTCAGAATGGGATCCTGCAAGGATGTGAAATGTCGCCGGCCCATAATACCTGATGCTTTATGTGAATAAAGGACAATACTATGACTACATCAAAGTGTGCTGGTGAAGACTGTGCTTCTATCCGTTTCTTTGGAGCAGGCCTTTGGGCAGACTGCAAGCTACTCTGAACAATTTGGAAGTTAAAGTGGAAGGACAAAGAACAGACTATTTCCTTCCATTCGCATACAAAGCAGAACCCAAGCCCTGATATCTTTGCTAGGACAGATATGTGACGGAAGTGACTTTGGGCGGGGGGCTTGTGGAACCCAGCTTACTTTGGAGAGCACTGGAGTACCCTTGTTCATCTCCCCTGGCCCCTCTTATGTGGCATCCTGTGTTTATTAGGGGCACATGGTGACCGAGAACCCCAGTCTGCTCTGCACTAGCCAGACTCGCTGAACAATCACACTGGAATATTATATATATATATATATATATATATATATATATGTATGTATTGTATATTGTCTCATATGCTGTTGTAGACTTTTTACTAGATCGTTTGAGGTGCGGCTGTATCCCATTGTTCTATTCTTTGTGTCTGCCTTGGGAACAACCTATTATGTGATGTATATGTCTCTGTGGATTAGCTGTGAGAGAGGGGGGGGAGATTTCTCCAGCAGCCTCTCCCAAAGACAGTCTACTGATGAGATGTTTGAATACACCTGTATCATGCTACTGGTAGAGGTAAAGTCTACCCCTCCCTGTTTCATTATGCAAAGAAGGGGGGATTGTCCCCTGAGTTTATATCTTTGTGTGCCTTTGTGCAAATAAACAGTTCATGTTCCAGCTTTGCAGCCAAACAAGTCCTGCCTTGTTCATGGTTGTAATATGCGGCTATAATATCTAATATCTATATTCAGACTGGAGGAAGAGGTATATGAGGGAAGCAGTCACGCGGAGTGTGAGACGTTCCGTGACAAGACAGTCTCCAAGTCTAGTTTAAAAACTAGAGATCTGCCAGTACAGTATAGAAAAATGATGTTAAACATTACTCCACAACCCCTTCCTTAACATGAGATACCAGGGGAGAGCATGGTAGGATTTTTTTCGAAGTAAAAAGCACTTTAAACAGTTCCCCTTAGCCCAAGTTTATGTAGAAGTAATGCTTTCAGGTCCCTTTTCAATCACAAACAGCACCAGACAGGGGTGCCCCCTATCCCCCTAATTTTTAATCTAGTCATGGATCCCTGGGCAGAACGTATTAGAACTGACCCCTTTATTTCTGGGATTAATGTAGGAGCAAAGATGCATAAAATAAGCTTATTTACGGATGACGTCATCCCTACAATCACAAACCCGACATCTTCCCTACCAAATATACAAAAAGTCCTTAAGGAATGTGGCAAGATTTTATACTACAAGGTTAACAAATCCAAATCCCACATCCTTAACATTGGAGTGGATGGGATCTCAAGAAACCTCTTTGAGTCTATATATGCTTATTCCTGGAAAGACTCAGGGATAGACTACTTGGGCATAACGCTTACTAAAATTGCAAACACTTATATGGAAGTTTAGGCAGCAATTTACCCAAGAGCTGGAATCCCTAGTTAAATTTGAATTCTCATGGGCGGGCCATTGTGCGGCATTTAAAATCATAGTTCTTCCAAAAATATTATGTTTGTTTAGGACTCTCCTGGTCAAAATCCCCAAATCTTATTTTAAATCACTACAACTCAGATTAAAGCAGACCTTCGGTAGTTTTTTCAACTTTCCATGTATTAAATCTTCTGTCCTTGTTGTTTTAACTTTGGATAGTAAAAAACATTTTTATACAGCCCACTTCCTCTGTTTTGTCTGGTCATTAGCCTATGCTTATGATATCATGCACAACTCTCTCTCTCACTCTCGTGAGAGTTTGATAGGAAGGGAGGGGGGTGAGTCATAAGAGGTCCAATGAGAGCTGCAAGGCTGCAGAGCTGAAGGTGTGCCTCTGTGTGTCTGTGTAAATCCAGGAAGTGAACAGGCAGAAGCTTCAGCTGCTCACAGTTAAAATGGCTGCAGCCGACTTAGTGGAGGGAAATATTTTGGACTATTACCATGCCATTATGCTAGCTATACAACTAAAAGAATGGTTCAGGCCAACTCCATATACACTATGGAGAGAAATAGAACGAGATATAGTACCATTCCATAACTTGCAACTCTGGTTATGCAGCCTGTGTCCTCGATCCACAATCTCTACTGTTGTTGCAAAAGATACCGTGCTGTTAATCTCTGGAATTAAAGCTGCTAGCACCACAAATGACAAAGCATTGTGCAAAATAGTATGTAAAAAATGTGCTGTACTAATAAAACTTGCTACAGTGTGTAGACCATAGATGACAAAGTTTGCATAATACAACAAACAGTAATAACATTCAGTGCATTATTGCATAAAGTGTCAAATGTATATAAAGGTATAGAAAAGTGATAGTCCAAAAAATGGTATAAAGAAGTCAAGTTATTTGATTCAACAGTTATTCCAATCGTTGTGCATAGCATCCACGAATAGCCATGTGTCAATCACTACAGTGTGATTATCTGCCACCACTAGGGGTAAATGCGCTTACCAGTAATCGTGGACTCAGATAGCAGTGGTACTGAGTCAAACAAGCTGACATAGATGTATATCTCTGGGAGAATAATCCTAAGGCAACTTCCAGGGTCTACCACCTCAACGATAAGGCAGAGTCACCTCTTTCTTAGTTGCATTTTAGTGGACCCGCCGGGACATGGTCCTTATTCGCCAGTTGCCGCCACTGCACCAAACTGTCACGTGTCTTGCTGGGAGACACGTGACAGTTTGTTGCAGTGGCAGTAACTGCCCATTAATTCTCACATTGATTGTACCTTTAATTGAATGTATTTTATGTAAATTGTCACATTTGGCACCTTTCAGGGGGGAGGGGGTTTTTGACATGTCCCCGTCCCCAGAAGTCTGTCAGCAGATGCTGGATACGGAGACAAGCTTTTTTGGTTTTCATCTGACTTTTGTTGGCTGTGCGAACGGACAAACTTTCTGGCAACAAAAGTCAGATGGAGCAAAGTCTGATCGTGTGTACAGAAAACCATAGGACAAACAGGCATGCTCAGAACCAATGCAAAAGATCAGACAACAATACAGAAGTTGACCAAAGGTGGCAGTAAAGAGCAGAAAAACAACGTGATTTGGTGAAAGTTGGCTCAAAAAGTCCTGCCCTGTGTATGCAATACAAGTTCAGGGCCGACGCCCTTTGTACAAAAATCCAAGGGAAAGTTTGTACAAAATCCTATCATGTGTATGAGGCTTTATGGTGGTGGAATTACATCGTTCCCTTTTCCATGACGATTTGTCAGAGGGTGCTGCAACATTATTACTGTGTTGACTATCACTGCCACTGACTGTTTTGTGCTCATTTATATTAATTATCAACACCATTTACTCTTTGAAATTTATTTAGTTTTGATCCAAAGTGTTCATTAACCTTATATATCAACTTTGGTGTGACACTCATACATTTGCACGTTGCACTTTTTAGTTTGTGGATTCATTCACTTATATTTTTGGGTTTTTATTATTATTTCGTTTCATTCATTATCAGCACAGCTTCTTTTGTTTTGCAGTTTTGTTTGTGTTATATACCACCTGAGTTGCAGCTATTTAGCACTTATGCTGCGTACACACGAGCACAATGTCCGACAGAAAAAGTTAGATGAAAGCTTTTCATTGTATATTCCGATCGTGTGTGGGCCTCATCTGACTTTTTTTTTTTTTCAAAAATTCTGATGGACCTAGAAATAGAACATGTTCTAAATATTTCCAACGGAACCAATTTCTATCGGGAAAACCGCTCGTCTGTATGCTGTTCCGATGGACCAAAAACGAAGCATGCTCTGAAGCAAGTACAAGACGTAAGCTATTGGCTACTGGCTATTGAACTTCCTTTTTCTAGTCCCATCATACATGCTGTACGTCACCGCATTCTTGAAAATCAGACTTTGGTGTGATCGTGTGTACGCAAGAAAGTTTCATTGGAATTCTGTCGGAACTCTGTCGGAAAAACCTTCAGAGTTTATTCCAATGGGAAAACCGGTTGTGTGTACAGGGCATTAGTTTGAATAGCGCACTTTTTTCTTTACCAATCTTAGAAGAAAACCTGTTAAGCCGCGTATACCCGATCAGAATTTCGGCCAGCAAAAGACTGATGAGAGCTTTTCATCGTAAAATGCGACCATGTGTATGCTCCATTGGAGTTTAGCTAGCCGAATTCCCACCAGCAAAAATTTGAGAGCATGTTCTCAATTTTCCCGACAGAAAAACTTTCTATCAGAAATTCAGATTGTGTGTATGCAATCCCGATGTGCAAAAACTCACGCGTGCTCAGATTCAACTATGAGATGGAAGCTATTGGCTACTGGCTATCGATCTTCCTTTTTCTAGTCCCGTCGTACGTGTTGTACGTCACTGCGTTCGTGGCGGTCGGAATTTGGTGTGACGATGTGTAGGCAAGACAGCTTGAGTGGAGTTCCGTTGGAAAAACCATCAGACCTTTTTCCGACCATAATTCCAATTGTGTGTATGTGGCATTGGAGTCTGCAAAAGACTTGAGACGTTCACCTTCCAGCAGGACAACGACCCTAAGAATACAGCCAGAGCTACAATGAAATGGTTTAGATCAAAGCATATTCATGTGCAATGCCTCGTACACACTATCAGACATTCCGACAACAAAACCTTGGATTTTTTTTCCGAGGGATGTTGGCTCAAACTTGTCTTGCCTACACACGGTCACACAAATGTTGTCGGATATTCCGATCGGCAAAAATGCGGTGACGTACGTGTACGACAAGCCGAGAAAAATGAAGTTCAATAGCCAGTGCGGCTCTTCTGCTTGATTCTGAGCATGTGTGGACTTTTGTGCCTCGGAATTGTGTACACACGCTCGGAATTTCCGACAACAAGTTTTGTTGAAATGAAAATTTGAGAACCTGCTCTCAAACATTTGTTGTTGGAAATTCCAACAGCAAATGTTCTATGGAGCATACACACGGTAGGAATTTCCAACAACAAGCGCACATCGAACATTTCCTGTCGGAAAAAATCCGACCGTATGTACGAGGCATTAGAATGGCTCAGTCAAAGTCCTGACCTAAATCCAATTGAGAATCTGTAGCAAGACTTGAAAATTGCTATTTACAGACACACCATCTAATCTAACAGAGCTTGAGCTATTTTGCAAAGAAGAATGGGCAAAAATGTCACTCTCTAGATGTGCAAAGCTGGTAGTACATACCCAAAAAGACCTTCAGCTGTAAATACAGGGAAAGGTGGTTCTGCAAAGTATTGACTCGGGGGGGGGGGCTGAATACAAATGCACATCACACTTTTCACATATTTATTCGTAAAAAAAAAAATTGGAAACCATTTATCATTTTCCTTCCACTTCACAATTATTTGCCACTTTATGTTGGTCTATCACGTAAAATCACAATAAAATACATTTACATTATTAGTTGTAACATGACAAAATCTGGAAATTTTCCAGGGGCATGAATACGTTTTCAAGGCACTGTATGTAACCATTACCCTTAAGCCCCCTCACTGTTAACAGTTCACCCACCACCACTGTTTGCCACCTTGTGGTGCATGCACAGCATTACTACTCTTCCTGGAGTGCCCAGGGGGTGGGGGCATAAATTAACCACACCCACTTATGCCTGGGCGCACTATACATGCCACAGGTCCCTGTTTTTCAGAAGTGTCCCTCATTCTCAAGTTTTAAAGTTGGGATGGATGGGGAAGCCAATAATTTACAGTGTGGATCATGAACTATAACATAAATAAAGTGACAAAAGTAAGAAGGTCCTGCGCAAATATGCCAAAAAATAGTCCTTGGAACAGCTAAGTGCAAAATTAATAAACGAATAAATATATATAGATAAAGCAAAAAACTATATCAAAGGTCCATATAATATAGATCACGAGCACCAATGGTGAAAATAAGTGGATGAAAACAGTGGTGTTAAATCCCAGGATTCAGGGCTCTCAGAACTCCTGAACTTCCTGAAGAAGTCACGTAATTGACGCAACGCGTAGGGAGTGGCCGTATGAAGTACCGGAAGTGAAGTAGGACTGGCGGAAGACGCCATACCACCATTTTTACTTCTTGTGCTGTTGTTTACTTGTTTTAATGTGAGAGTCCGATTTGCTTTTCTTTTATTAAACCATCATTTATTCTAATTACTACACTATTGGAGCCTCCCTTCTCTCTCCTTATCTTTTATTCTCATTTGAGCTGCATATTACGGAGATTATCTTCCTGGTTACCACAGTAGTGTGTACATGCAGTATATGGCCCCCTAGTGGCCCGGAATGGAGACCATCGCCGTGTAGTCTGCCACAGTAAAGGACCCCCCTGGTGGTTGGAGACGAGGAGTGGAGTGGGATAGCTTTTCTCTGATGTGCTCGTTTTTCTTCTTTTTTAGGTGAGAGTTCTGAGAGCCCTGAATCCTGAGATTTAACACCACTGTTTTCATCCACTTATTTTCACCATTGGTGCTTGTGATCTATATTATATGGACTTTTAATATAGTTTTTTGCTTTATCTATATATATTTATTCGTTTATTAATTTTGCACTTAGCTGTTCCAAGGACTATTTTTTGGCATATTTGCGCAGGACCTTCTTACTTTTGTCACTTTATTGGGTAGTTTGTGTATACTATCAGGTTTTGCTGCAATTTTTGCACCTTATATTTGCACGTGCACTTTTTGATTATTTTTTCATATTTCCTACATTTACTCACACTGATTAGCTGGAGAGGTATTTTTACTCAGTTTTTATCTATATTTTTTATATAGTAGCGCGAAGGCCCTCTTCCATTATAACATAAATGAACTTTTATTCTTCCCTGTAAAGAGGCAATGAAAAACTTTGTGGTCAACAACGTTACAAAGGTGCTAACCTTATATGAAATCAGCATTATATATATCTGCATGTCAACCTGTTTCCTAAAATTTTGCTGTGGAGCAGACTTTCTGGCTTCGATTTAATTTCCACACCAGATGTGTGGCTACTGTGATACAGTATCTCACAAAAGAGAGTACATCCCTCACATTCTTGTAAATATTTTATTATATCTTATCATGCAACAACACTGAAGAAATGACACTTTGCTACAATTTAAAATAGTGTACAGCTTGTATAACAGTGTAAATTTGCTGTCCCCTCAAAATAACTCAACACACAGCCATTAATGTCTAAACCGCTGGCAACAAAAGTGAGTAAGTGAAAATGTCCAAATTGGGCCCAATTAGCCATTTCCCCTCCCTGGTGTCATAGGACTCGTTAGTGTTAAAAGGTCCCATGTGTGAATGGGGAGCATGTGTGTTAAATTTGGTATTATCACTCTCACTCTCTCATACTGGTCACTGGAAGTTCAACATGGCACCACATGCAAGAACACTACATAAATATGGCCTAGGCAATAGGAAGAGTGCAAAGACCCTGAAAGTGAGCTGCAGCACTGTGGCCAAGACAACACAGCAGTTTAACAGGACAGGTTCCACTCAGAACAGGCCTCGCCATGGTCGACCAAAGAAGTTGAGTGCACATGCTCCAGAGGTTGTCTTTGGGAAATAGGCGTATGAGTGCTGCCAGCATTGCTGCAGAGATTGAAGGGGTAGGGGGTCAGCCTGTAGTGCTCAAACCTTTGCCGCACACTGCATCAAATTGGTCTACATGGCTGTTGTCCCAGAAGGAAGCCTCTTCTAAAGATGATGCAAAAAAAAGCCTGCGAACAATTTGCTGATGACAAGCAGAATAATGGCATGGATTAAGGTCATGGATTACTGGAACCAGCTAAACCAGATAAACTTATTTTGTTCAGGTGGTGGCAACCAGGTGAGGAGTCCAAAGACAAATGTGTCTTGCTTATAGTCAAGCATGGTGGTGGGAGCGTCATGGTCTGGGGCTGCATAAGTGCTGCTGATACTAGGGAGCTACAGTTCATTGAAGGGACCATAAATGCCAACATGTACTGTGACATACTGAAGCAGAGCATGATCCCCTTTGGAGACTGGGCCACAGGGCAGTATTCCAACATGATAATGACCCCAAACACACCTCCAAGATGACCACTGCCTTGCTAAAAAAGCTGAGGGTAAAGGTGATGGACTGGCCAAGCATGTCTCCAGACCTAAACCCTATGGAGCATCTGTGGGGCATCCTCAAACAGAAGGTGGAGGAGCACAAGGTCTCTAACATCCACCAGCTCTGTGATGTTATCATGGAGGAGTGGAAGAGGACTCCAGTGGCAACCTGTGAAGCTCTGGTGAACTCCATGCACAAGGCAGTGCTGGAAAAGAATGGTGCCTACACAAAATATTGACACTTTGGGCCCAATTTGGACATTTTCACTTAGGGATGTGCTCACGTTTTCTGCCAGTGGTTTAGACATTAACCTCCCTGGCGGTATGATTATTTCAGAATTGTTTTGCATGGAAATTTCGCGTTTTATATTGTAGGCCTGTAATTCTTAGCAATATCACCCTTAAATCTGTCCAAACAAGAGTCTAGTAGACATCCCGGGTATGATAAAGTTTGAAAAACTAAATCATAAATTATAATATAATAAATAACTATAAATAATTATAACAAGTAATAATATAATAATAATACAAATTATTCAATAATGTAATCAAATCAAAAACACAGAAATTTGTTCAGTTGCAGAATTGTCGTTGTCATTACTTTCAGTGTTTGATGACGAATTTCCCCACAAATCACTATCACTCAATTCTTCAAGTGCTCTATCGCTGTTTTCTAGCTGGTCAAAAACCGCTTTTGATGTAAAGGGACAGTTTTGGTTGCTATGGACAATCTCCAGTTTCCAGGCAGAAAAAACAGTATATATAATATAAAACTGCATGCAGGGCACTGGACAAACCACTAGGGACAAAAGGGATGTGAAATTATTTGATACAGTAATGTAATCTGTAAGATTATAGTGTACTGTACTGTATGTATTGTGTGTGTTTCAGTTTTTGAATTTGGCGCCGTACTCCACCCCGTGCGTCGCAGCGCTTGCAGGGAACAGAGCCTGGCTCTGTGATACATCAAGTGGAGACACAGCCGCCGCACACTTCGGGAGGACATCACAGGATCCTCTGGACAAGGTAAGCAACTGTACCTGGATCGTACTGAAAATTCACCCTGGACCACACTCGGAAATACCGTCAGAGAGGTTAATGGCTGTATATTGAGTTATTTTGAGGGGACAGCAAATGTACACTGTTATACAAGCTGTACACTCAGGACTTTACATTGTAGCAAAGTGTAATTTCTTCAGTGTTGTCACATGAAAATATATAATAAAATATTTACAAAAATGGGAGGGGTGTACTCACTTTTGTGAGATCCTGTATATCTCCTGTAGTGACAAAGGATCAGCAGGAGGAACCACAGCAGGCAGTAGGCAGACCTGCTATTCAACCAGCCCAGAGGGTCAAATCAGATTGACACCAGGATGAGTAAGATTTTAGCAAACAAGCTGATGGACAGACAACTTTGTAACATTGTTGACCCCCTGACAGGGTCACTATAAACAATACTTTTATAGTATTTAACATTTTATATCAAGATAAGGAACAATTGTGGAGGATGGAGGAACACCTGAATTTAAGTCCAATTGATGGACATTTACTCTTGCAAATAATTTTAATTTCCTTGGTTTATGATTGCGCAACGTTTTAAACGTTTAAGGAGACAACAGATCACTGTGTTTCCCACCAGGAAAGAGACTGCATGTAAGCGTTGTGGTTTTATTGTAATATTGATTGACTGTTACTTATCCTGTGCTGGGTAGATCCCAGATACACTTTCTTGAAATGCAGGAAGCACATGTTATTTAGCTACTATTTCACATTTCACCTTCTTGGCCAACATACCTTTTCAAATCCCTCAAAGCAGACAACATCTTCATAGCTAATATATCCATGACAAATCTGATCATCAACTCATTATGAACATACTGCAGAATCTGAGATTCTTCATAATGTCAGAGGCACAACATATTTTTCAGACAAGGACATCCTTTCTTCTTTTTTTTTTTTTTTTTTTTTTGCAATGACTTTGAAATGTCATTCTTAAAAAAAAAAAAAAAAAACATAGATTGCTGGAAAGTAATGACAGCTTCCTACTTTAAGGACTGTTTTACTCTGTATTCTCTAAAAAGTCAGACTGTTCATTTTATCAACAATCTTACCATAACTTATATGTGCATTTAGCCATTTACATATTTTAGACATGTTGTATACCTGTAAAAGGCTCCTCTGTCTACACATCCAAAAGCCCTGAAACTGATGCTGGGTGCCGCCATGCTGGATGTGATGTCAGTGGTCCCAGCACTAAAGTGACATTCTAGATGTCCCCGTCTCTCCTCTCCCCACTGCTACATAAAAGGTTATGCAAGGAGATGAGGGGCAGAAGAGTTGGGTCAGCACAAACAGTAATTAGACACTCACATTATTCACATTTTTTAGCAAGTTAAGAAACATTACAAGGTAAAAAAACTTTCATTGAATGGAAAGAAAAAATGCTGCAAATTATTATTATTATAAATATAAAAAAAGCTGAAAATGAGCATTCAAAATAATAGATTTTTCTGTGCTTTTACCTTCACTTTGTTATGTTGGTAACAGGGTCTCTTTGAAGTGAACCTTTCCAAAACCCAAACATGTAAAATATGGTACCTTAACTTCTCAAACTTTAAAGCCGCTCCTTCTTTCTCTAAAACCTGCAGCCTACACTGTACAAATCAAAAAATCAAAGGAGCGGGGCAGAAAATTGGTGGCAGAACAGACGATCCATCCAATCAGATGCAGCTAGGTACCAACCAACCAACCACTGCCAGCAGGGGATTTGTCAATCCGCTCTGTATAGCATGGATAGATGAATCTGTGAAATGTATTTAATTCAGCCTCCAGACTGAACAAAAAAGAACCTATCAGTATATGGTCAGCCCAAAAACTCTGAACAGCCCTTTTACTGATATGAAAATATCGACTTTGTCGTGTCAATAGCAAAGCCCTTTATATCTGACTCTAACCACTCCCCCTTGCCTGCTGCTGTGACAGGTGACTGTCACAGGATGGACAGAGATGTCTTTAAATTAGGGGCTGCAAATTGCCAAAGGATTATGCCCCATATACACAGTCAGACATTCCGACCACAAAATATTTCTGATTTTTTCCGACGGATTTTGGCCGAAACTTGTGTTGCATACACACGGTCACACAAAGTTGTCGGAAAATGTGATTGTTCGGAATGAGGTGACGTTATGCACGTACGACGGGACTACGTAGAGGCCAGTAGCCATTAGCTTTCGTCTCCAAATTTTTTCTGAGCATGCATAGCACTTTGTGCATCGGAATTCTCTACACACGATCAGAAAAAGTCAGATCTGATTTTGTTGTCGGAAAATTTTAGATCCAGCTCTCCAACTTTTTCTGTCGGAAATTCAGACAGAAAAAGTCCGATAGAGCCCACACACGATCGGATTTTCCGACAACATAATCCAATCTGACTTTTTCCGTCTGAATTTCTGACCGTGTGTATGGGCCATTACATTTTGCAAAATGCATTGAAACAAATAGAAAGGAGAATTTTGGCCAAGTTGGAACACACATTCTAAAGCCTGGTACACACAATACCAGTTTTTCTTTTGGTTCAACCCAGCGGGCTAAACAAAATAAAAAAAAGGAGGAGCTTGGGAGGAGATTTATGCACAAATTATACAATGTTAATACAGTGATTGTGTTCTGACAGGGGGTGTTCTGAACAGTCATTGGCTGAGAGCACTGATCAGATGCCAAATGGCAGATGTTTTTCTGGCATGCCTCTTTGACAGAAGCCAGATGTTAGGCCTGCTTTTGTGGGTCAGGCTGCTGTACACATGGGCTGAATGTTGGCGGGTTTCTGTTTAACCGGCCGATACCAGCCGATGTTCGGTCCATGTGTACCATGCTAATGCCTTTTACAACCTCGGTTTTGCTTTTGTCAGGCAGATTGGGGTTGATTTACTGAAACTGGAGAGTGCAAAATCTGGTGCAACTGTACATGGTAGCCAATTAGCTTCTATTTTCAGCTTTTTCAGTTAAGCTTTGACAATAAAACATGGAAGCTGATTGGTTTATCTGCAGAGCTGCACCAGATTTTGCACCTTCCAGTTTTAGTAAATCAACCCCACTGTCGGATTTCTTACTCATGAGACAATTGACTCTCTCTCAAATTCATACTGATTGTGTTTGTGACTTTGATTGCTAGCTCCTTTGGGGAACAGGAACTGATGTGAAGGGTTCTGTGTCCCATATCTCTGTGGTAATATGTCAATGCTATACAAATACTCTAAATAAATAATTCACATTGATTTACAGAAAAAGTCTACTTATAACATTGTGTGAAAATTTAATTTCATCCTATCTCTGTAAAATGTTAGAAATTAAAATTAATCTTTAGATTATTATTCCACGAACAAGGTCCCCCCATTCCTTTTGTATTGAACTGCATTGTAATTGTACCGTCCCCCCTCTACATTGTAAAGCTTTGTGCAAACTGTTGACACTATAGAAATCCTGTATTATAATAATAATAATAATAAAATCTTTTGACTGGTTGACTCCATTAGTGTGTATACTTTTCAATTACATTTGTATTTGAAAAAATGGTAACTATATCATTTTCAAGATAAACTTTGCCAAAGTTGGCAGTTAAGTTATTTGTAGAGATCTATACATCAGAATTTATAAAACAACTGACAGCTGTAAAATAAAGTGATACAGAGGCATTTGGGTCCTAAAGAGGGACTGAGTTTAAAGTTGTGTAATAAGCCCAGCATAGCTTTGCAGTTCTGAAAACTGTGATATATTGCCTTTTCTCCATACACTAACATCTACTCACATTCCTTTTGCACTGGAACAAATTACCAGGCTCGCATAGCTGTCAGTGGCCAGAAAGACCTGGATTGTACTGAAACATTCTTGACCTGAAGATAGACCCTTTTAAAGACTATAAAATCTATTGATGGCAAAAACAAGGGGGGACTTCCTTGAAACCCGGAGAGCTCATAGTAGAGTATCTTGGTCACCAATGTCGAGATGCCATATACCTAAGTATCTTCTAGGCTGGTTACCAGGGTAATGAGGCCTAAACCGGGTCGAAGGACAAATGGTTAACATATGCCTCATTGTATGTGTAGCCCAGCATTGGTCTTGTATGTCCCAGTTCAAGGGGTAAGAGTTCATGAACCTGAGCAGTAGACAGGACATACACTCCAGTATATGACCTTTATCCTTTGCTTGCTCTCTGAATACCATCACTGTCCTGGTCGGATTCTGGAGTTCATAGAGCACAAACAGCAATTTAAGTCTTAGAACAATGCAGACGAGGGAGAGACTTTCCCTGTGGAGAGTGCAACTGAATCTCCTCTGACTCTGCAGGGAGACACTCAGGGAGCAATAAGTGACAATACTAGACCTATGAAACATAACCTACATATTAAAGTAACAAATCCCCCCATGGCAGTGGATTACTGTATATACTCAACGTGACATATGCTGAAAAATATGTAGTACATTAACTCCTCATACACAATGGAGGCATTCATAAAATTGTAATGACCAGGTTCCCAGGCAGCTGGTCAATCTTACTACATGCCTACCACCGACCTCAGCATTGAGAATTGATTGCAGACCCCAGTTGAGACAGCATGGACTTTACAACTGCAGATCGCCTCTTCACAGGAATCACAGCAATGACTGTGTAGAAACAATTTGATCACTCTACTAAGCTTCAGGCAATGTCAGTTTGCTACAAGATGACAAATATCCTTATCCTAGTATCTAGCTCCACTATGACATCATGGAACTTGCTTTCCATTAATTCATAGGCCTTGTACACAATAAGCAGCGTCACCCAAAGGGAAGGCAAGACTTCTCTCCAAGGAAGCCCTTTTATCATGACTACACATCGTCCATTGGAAGAGAATGCCTCAAACCACTCTGTTTCAAAACTATTTAAATTACTTGTAAATAGATGTTAGAACCAGCCAAAAGGAAATTGCACTTTTAAGATGTCTTTTTCAATGACCGCAGTTGGCCATTAGCTTCAAGCACAACCAAAGCAGTATTATTTGGATGTCCATCTGAAGGGGCAGATTGAGATTGAGGGTGGGCATCTGCTCCCTGGGTCATGGCCTCTTTGATAAATCAGGTGGGCTATAGACATCCAGGAGGGAAGCAAACACCATGCTTGCTGTCAGCTCTGGTCTGCCCAGTCACTGACTGGAATAGTGAAGTTGTACCGTGTTTCCCCGAAAGTAAGACAGTGTCTTACTTTCTTTTTATCCCCAAAAGCCCCACTATGTCTTACTTTCGGGGTATGTCTTATATTGGAAAAAAATTGTCGAATTTTTTGTTTTAACCATAAAATTAACATTTATTAACAACCTGAACAGTATTGTATTCACCACAGAACAGTTTTATAAAAGGAAGTGCCAAGAATGTCTTGTTACAACATTGCATAACATGTAAAACAATGAAAAATGGTAAGAACGAACAGTGGAATACTGGAGGATAAAACAGATTTATGTGTGATACAGTACCACCTGCTGTATTTAATCCAGTGTGACACCTGCTGATACCCACTGGGTTACATACAGCAGATGATACCCCAGTATGCCAGTGTGTATGTTTTACTGATGTATGATTAATACTGTGTGCATTACCGTATTTTAAGCAGGAGGCGGCAGTGACTAGTGCAGGGGACGGCGCGGTGACGTATGGAGAGGGGGACGGCTCAGGCGTGGGCAGGAGGCGGCGCTCATTAAGATCAGAGGGAAATGGCAGACGCGGCGACGTATGGAGAGGGGGACGGTGCGGACGTGGGCAGGAGGCGGCGCGCAGCTAGATGAGAGGGAGGCGGCAATACCCCCGTGTTTCCCCGAAAGTAAGACATATGTCTTACTTTCGGGGTACGGCTTATATTAGCCGACCCCTCTGAAACTCCCGATACGTCTTACAATCGGGGGTGTCTTACTATCGGGGAAACAGGGTATTTGCCTTCCAGGCCAAATGTTTCAATTTCTTCCCTGCTTATAACGCCATCTGTCACTATTGGGTTTTCTGGGCCTCAAGAAATGAGCTAGGCCCTCTATACATCAGGATTGACCGATTTTCAGATATACACTCACAGGCCACTTTATTAGTACACCTTCAGAGCTGCCTAATTCTTCAGGGCATAGATTCCACAAGGTGTTGGAAACATTCCTCAGAGATTTTGTTCCATATTAACATGATAGCATTACACAGTTACTGCAGATTTGTCGGCTACACATCCATAATGTGAATCTCTTGTTCCATCACATCCCAAAGGTGCTCTTGAATTGAGATCTGGTGACTGTGGAGACCATTGGAGTACAGTGAACTCATTTTCATGTTCAAGAAACCAGTTTAAGATGATTTGAGCTTTGGGGCATGATGAATTATCCTGCTGGAAGTAGACATCAGAAGATGGGTACACTGTAGTCATAAAGGGATGGACATGGTCACCAATAATACTCAGGTAGGCCATGGCGTTTAAACGATGCTCAGTTGGTACTAAGGGGCCCAAAGTGTTCCAAGAATATATCCCCCACACTATTACACCACCAGCCTGAACCGTTGATACAAGGTAGGGTGGATCCATGCTTTCATGTTGTTTGTGCCAAATTCTGACCCTACCATCTGAGTGTTGCAGCTGAAATCAAGACTCATCAGACCAGGCAAGGTTTTTCCAATCTTCTATTGTCAAATTTTGGTGAGCTTGTGCGAATTGTAGCCTCAGTTTCCTGTTCTTAGCTGACAGGAGTGGTATCTGGTGTGGTGTTCTGCTGCTGTAGCTCATCTGCTTCAAGGTTCAATTTGTTGGTATTCTGCATACCTTTGTTGTAAAGAGTGGTTATTTACGTTACTGTTACCTTTTCATCATCGTTGACCAGTCTGTCCATTTTCCTCTGACCTGTGACATAAACAAGGCATTTTCCTCCACACTACTGCTGCTCAGCAGTTTTAGAAAAACTCAGATGAGCCTGTCTGGCTATGTTCAAAGTCACTTAAATCCCCTTTCGTCTGCATTCTGATGCTCGGTTTGAAATTCAGAAAGTCATCTTCACCACATCTAGATGCCTAAATGCATTAAGTTGCTGCTAAGTGATTGGCTGATTAGCAATTTGTGTTACCAAGCAATTGAAGAGGTGTACCGAATAAAGTGGCCGGTCACTGTATATACCATAGTTTGTGGACCCTATAACTTTCCTACAGACAAAATAACAAACACTGATTTGGGTCATTTCCACCAAAGGTAGAAACTAAGAAAAACACATTTTTTTTAAAACGTTTTGCCCTTTTTTGGTTTATTTAGCAAAAAATAAAAAACACAGTGGTGATCATACCACCAAAAGAAAGCTCTATTTGTGTGAAAAAAATTATAGACATTTCATATGGGTACAGTGTTGCATGACAATGCAATTTTCATTCAATATGTGACAGCGTTGAAAACCTGAAAATTGGTATGGGCAGGAAGGGGGTAAAAGTGCCAGGTATTGAAGTGGTTTAAGTGGCTTTAAACCTCAGACATGAAATAAGAACAAAGCACACCCCTCTATGGAGTGTATTTGTCTCAAATAAATGCAGTAAGTGGCATTTCTGCCTGCTGCTTTGTGTTCCTCTGCTATCAGCATGAATCACTTCTGGCAAGTTTTCCTGACACCAAGAGAAAAATGGTGACGTGGAGGAATCACCAACAGATTGACAGCCTCAGCTCTGCTCCTGTCTGCTGTGTGAAGGGGGGGTGGCTCTTCCCTCCAATCAGCTCTTATGCCGCGTACCCACGATCAGAATTTCGGCCAGCAAAAGACCGATGAGAGCTTTTCATCGGAAAATGCGACTGTGTGTATGCTCCATCGGAATTTAGCTGGACCAATTCCCGCCAGCAAAAATTTGAGAGCATGTTCTCAATTTTTCAGACGGAAAAACTTTCTAGCGGAAATTCGTGGATCGTGTTTATGCAATTCCGACACGCAAAAACTCATGCATGCTCAGATTCAACTAGTGTAGTCAATATACGCAGCACTTTACACACACATATATATATATATATATATATATATATATATATATATATATATATATATATATATAGTTCTCAACCATCCCTGATTTGGCGCAATGTCCTTCATTCTTCCTCATTTGTCCCTCATTTTGGTCTCATCTATATATATATGTATATAAAATTCACTTTTTATTTATCAACAAATGAGATATACACCACCGCTCAAAGGCAGGTCCTGGGAACTTAGAGATAATTGCTCCAGGTGAAGGGATCTGGGTGCGACGGCCGTCCAAAACTCTAAATGCTAAAACGATGCTTTATTCAAATAATATTTAGGACACAGCAAATTACATCACAGCGAAAGATGTTAACAGCTGATGCGCTTCGCACTAAGGCTAGTGCTTACTTATAGCTGGTTAAGTGTTTTCCAGCACTAAACCTTTTATCTGATTTCTAAATTGCTGCCAATGTAAATTCCAAAAGCCAATATAAAGGAATAGTAGTTGTAAATAAAACACTTGTGGGTTTAACCAATCTTGTTTTTTTTTAATTCTCCTTTAAGGGGCGTGGCCAGGGGTGTGTCCTATGCCTGCATACTTTTGCTGATAGGTGTCCCTCATTCCCATCTCAAAAAGTTGGGAGGTATGATAAATATTATACATTCACGTCGGTCCCTACCCTCAAGGAGCTTACAATCGAAGGTCTCTAACTCACATTCATACATAGTAGGGCCAATTTAGACAGGATCCAATTAACCTACCAGCATGTCTTTTGGAGTATATGTAAGGGTTTACAACCACTTTAACAATATGCCAAAAAATAGTGTGAACGAGCCCTAAAATAATGATCATTGTGTTTATAAATAAATCTAGGAGTAAACCTTACAGAAAATGACTACTTAATTGGAATATAAATATTAGGCAGAAAAACAAGCGAGTGAAGCTGGCTTAATTCAACTGAAGCTTATTAAATATTTAATTGAAAAGTAATAATAATTTACTGTTGAACCCAAGCAGCCATGCATTGTCCCCTACGTATAGCTAGTCAGCTGGCTGTTGTGTTGTGTGTGAATGAGCAGTTTACTCGGCTTGTGCTCAGTCTTTATCCCCGGGGAGTTGGGAAATGATGGATGATCCTCTTCTCATCCCATCTGTCTCTCTTTCTTGTACAGATGTGACCAATGTGTACTACACTCACTGGCCCCTGTCTGTGCAATCAGGAGCTGTACACAAACACCCTGTACCTGTACAAATGGAAGTCTTTTCATGAAAGTCATTCATTTGTGGATTTTTTTTTTTATCTGGAAAATTGCCCAGGGGTTGTATATTCTTTATGTTACTGATTTCATTCTTTAAGCATATTTGTGCTATAACAAGGCATTTCCCTGTGTAAATGAATTTGATACACATAACTATAAAAAAAAAAAAAAAAGATCCAAGTAAAGCCTTTCCGCTGTTTATATTCAATTGCTGAGGTTGAAATGTACAATAATGAGCTGCTATAATGATCAAATTGTAGCATACTAATGCAAGATAAAGGTCATTGTCTTAGGTAATGAAAAGAGCAATGTGTGAAATGCAGTAACCCACAACAATTATAGAATACAAAATTGATCCGTGCTAGGTGCAAACCATAAAGCAAAACTAATTTGCAGGATAAAGCTGCTGCTGTACAAATTATGATACCAATTGTGACAAACCAAGAAGAAACTTCAAGAGCAGTGCTAAACCCACCTCTATTAGACAATAGTGCTTCCTAATAAAAATGTATGTATGTAACTATGTAAGTGTATATAGATGACTGTCAGCAAGGTGCTTCCACCACAATGTGCCACCACTCTTACCAGATCCTGTGATCCTAAAATTATAAATCAGGGACATGCAATTAGCGGACCTCCAGCTGTTGCAAAACTACAAGTCCCACCATGCCTCTGCTTCTGGGTGTCATGCTTGTGGCTGTCAGAGTCTTGCTATGTCTCATGGGGATTGTAGTTCTGCAACAGCTGGAGCTCCGCTGAGTGCATATCCCTGTTATAAATGGTCAGAACTGCTTGGGTTAAAGTGGAGTTCCGCCATTTTTTTTTAAGTCAGCAGTTACAAATACTGCAGCTGCTGAACTTTAACCACTTGCCGACCGCCGCACGACGATATACGTCGACAGAATGGCACGGGCAGGCATATGGGCGTATATTTAAGTCCCTGCCTTCCCGCGGGTGGGGGGCCCGATCGGGCCCCCCCCCGGTGCCTGCAGCGGTCGGTATTCGTTCGGGAGTGATCCGGGATGAGGGGGCGGCCATTCATTCATGGCCACCCCCTTGCGATCGCTCCCGACGAATGGAAATCCTTCGTGACATCACTTCCTCTCCTGTAATGTAAACACAGGCAGAGGAAGTGATGTAATCTCTCCTCGTGTCGGTATTTTTCGTTCCGGCACCGAGGAGAGAGGATCGGTGAGTTGCACCAACACGACACTTCACAGTAGAACATGCCAGGCACACTCACACCCCCCCTTTACCCCCCGATCACCCCCCCAATTACCCCTGCCCCCCCAGTCACAGTGACACCAATGCATTTTTTTTTTTTTTTGCATTGGTGTCATTTGTGACTGTAATAACTGTTAGGGCAGTTAGGGTTAGCCCCCTTTAGTTCTAATGTACCCCCCTAACCCCCCCAATAAAGGTTTAACCCCGTGATCACCCCCCGTCGCGGACCCTTTTTTTGGTCCGCAGCAGAATCGGATCGCATGGGTGTTCACACCATGCGATCCGAGTTTGCAGATCGCACTGCGATATGCGAACTGATCTGGGGGTGTCATTAACATTTCACTGACACTCCCAGCAGTTCGCATAGGGCAGTGTGAACTGCCGCCGGGAGGCATGCGATGCGGGAACCCGCCGCGGATTCGTGGCGTTCCCGCATCGCTCCAGTGTGAACCCAGCCTAATAAGCGATCGTTTTTCTGATCGCTGTATTAGTGTCACAGGTGACGCTAGTTAGGCAGGTAGGTATTTAGGTTCGCCGCAGCTTTTTATAGCGCCAGGGACCCCCATATACTACCGCATAAAGCCCCCTGATTGCCCCCTAGTTAACCCTTTCACCAGTGATCACCATATAACTGTTACAGGTGACGCTGGTTGGTTAGTTATTTTTTTATAGTTTCAGGGCACCCGCCATTTATTACCTAATAAAGGTTTAACCCCCTCATCACCCGGCGGGTGTCATTTGTGACTGTAATAACTGTTAGGGCAGTTAGGGTTAGCCCCCTTTAGTTCTAATGTACCCCCCTAACCCCCCCCAATAAAGGTTTAACCCCGTGATCACCCCCGTCGCCAGTGTCACTAAGGCTGGGTTCACATTGCAGCGGTTTATGAGAACGGATGTGATTCACACCGCACTGCAGTGCAAATCACATCCGATCTCTGCGATTCGAGTTCAGCCATTCGCCGCACCCGCCGCACCCGCCGCAAATTCGCACGGGACCCTTTTTTTGGTCCGCAGCAGAATCGGATCGCATGGGTGTTCACACCATGCGATCCGAGTTTGCAGATCGCACTGCGATATGCGAACTGATCTGGGGGTGTCATTAACATTTCACTGACACTCCCAGCAGTTCGCATAGGGCAGTGTGAACTGCCGCCGGGAGGCATGCGATGCGGGAACCCGCCGCGGATTCGTGGCGTTCCCGCATCGCTCCAGTGTGAACCCAGCCTAATAAGCGATCGTTTTTCTGATCGCTGTATTAGTGTCACAGGTGACGCTAGTTAGGCAGGTAGGTATTTAGGTTCGCCGCAGCTTTTTATAGCGCCAGGAACCCCCATATACTACCGCATAAAGCCCCCTGATTGCCCCCTAGTTAACCCTTTCACCAGTGATCACCATATAACTGTTACAGGTGACGCTGGTTGGTTAGTTATTTTTTTATAGTTTCAGGGCACCCGCCATTTATTACCAAGTCTCACTAGTGTACCCGTAAATTTAGGGGTGTCTACTTTCCAAAATGGGGTCATTTGGGGGGGTTTGTGCCATCTTGGCATTTTATGGCCTTCAAAACTGTAACGCCCTTAGAAAGCCTGAAGGCGGTGCTTGGTTTTCGGGGCCCCGTACGCGGCTAGGCTCCCAAAAAGTCCCACATATGTGGTATCCCCATACTCAGGAGAAGCAGCAGAATTTATTTTGGGGTGTCATTTCACATATGCCCATGGCATGCGTGAGCAATATATCATTTAGTGACAACTTTGTGAAAAAATAAAATAAAAATAAAAAGTTAGTAATTTTCCCGCAACTTGTGGCAAAATATAAAATATTCCATGGACTCAACATGCCTCTCAGCAAATAGCTTGGGGTGTCTACTTTCTAAAATGGGGTCATTTGTGGGGGTTTTGTGCCATCTTGGCATTTTATGGCCTTCAAAACTGTAATAGGTAGTGAGAAGTGAAATCAAAAATTTACGCCCTTAGAAAGCCTGCTGGCGGTGCTTGGTTTTCGGGGCCCCGTACGCGGCTAGGCTCCCAAAAAGTCCCACATATGTGGTATCCCCGTACTCAGGAGAAGCAGCAGAATTTATTTTGGGGTGTCATTTCACATATGCCCATAGCATGTGTGAGCAATATATCATTTAGTGACAACTTTGTGTAAAAAAAAAAAAAAAAAAAAAAGTTTGTAATTTTCCCGCAACTTGTGGCAAAATATAAAATATTCCATGGACTCAACATGCCTCTCAGCAAATAGCTTGGGGTGTCTACTTTCTAAAATGGGGTCATTTGTGGGGGTTTTGTGCCATCTTGGCATTTTATGGCCTTCAAAACTGTAATAGGTAGTGAGAAGTGAAATCAAAAATTTACGCCCTTAGAAAGCCTGAAGGCGGTGCTTGGTTTTCGGGGCCCCGTACGCGGCTAGGCTCCCAAAAAGTCCCACATATGTGGTATCCCCGTACTCAGGAGAAGCAGCAGAATTTATTTTGGGGTGTCATTTCACATATGCCCATAGCATGTGTGAGCAATATATCATTTAGTGACAACTTTGTGTAAAAAAAAAAAAAAAAAAAAAAAGTTTGTAATTTTCCCGCAACTTGTGGCAAAATATAAAATATTCCATGGACTCAACATGCCTCTCAGCAAATAGCTTGGGGTGTCTACTTTCTAAAATGGGGTCATTTGTGGGGGTTTTGTGCCATCTTGGCATTTTATGGCCTTCAAAACTGTAATAGGTAGTGAGAAGTGAAATCAAAAATTTACGCCCTTAGAAAGCCTGAAGGCGGTGCTTGGTTTTCGGGGCCCCGTACGCGGCTAGGCTCCCAAAAAGTACCACATATGTGGTATCCCCGTACTCAGGAGAAGCAGCAGAATTTATTTTGGGGTGTCATTTCGCATATGCCCATAGCATGTGTGAGCAATATATCATTTAATGACAACTTTGTGTAAAAAAAAAAAAAAAAAAAAAAAAATTTTTGTCATTATTCAATCGCTTGAGGCAAAAAAATTAAATATTCAATGGGCTCAACATGCCACTTATCAATTTCCTTAGGGGGTCTACTTTCCAAAATGGGGTCATTTGGGGGGGTTTTGTACTGCCCTGCCATTTTAGCACCTGCGTAAATTCCAGAAAACGTACCTTAGTTTGTAGATGTGACAACTTTTGCGCAAACCAATAAATATACAGTTATTGACTTTTTTTTTACCAAAGACATGTGGCTGAATACATTTTGGCCTAAATGTATGACTAAAATTGAGTTTATTGGATTTTTCTAATAACAAAAAGTAGAAAATATCATTTTTTTTCAAAATTTGCGGTCTTTTTATGTTTATATCGCAAAAAATAAAAATCGCAGAGTCAGTCAAATACCTTTAAAAGAAAGCTCTATTTGTGGGAAGAAAAGGACGCAAATTTCGTTTGGGTACAACATTGCATGACCGTGCAATTACCAGTTAAAGCAGCGCAGTGCCAAAGTGTAAAAAGACCTCTGGTCATTTACCAGCAAAATGGTCCGGTCTGAAAGTGGTTAAAATATGGCCCTTACTGTCCAGGGCGCCCACAATGTCGGCAGCCGAAGCCGATCTGTCCCTCGGCTCTCTGGTGGAGGCGCCGCCATCTTCGGTAAGGGAATCAGGAAGTGAAGCCTTGCAGCTTAACAGCCTGGTTCCCTGCTGCGCATGGGCAAGTCACGCTGCGCGATCCCACTGGTCTCTGCTGTCTTTTGGGACCTGCGTGTCTCCCAGAAGACAGTGGAGGGCACAGGGGAGGCACCGGACATGGCATAGTTATCCGCGGATACTACGGCTATCTATGCCCGGAAGTGGGAGCAAATACCTGGATTAGACAGGTAGCTGCTCCCCCCTCCCCCCTAAAAGGTGCCAAATATGACACCGGACGGGGGGAGGATTCCAAAAAGCGGAAGTTCCATTTTTGGTTGGAACTCCGCTTCAAATCCACATCCAATGACATTCTGGACAAAGTGGATAGAACACCTTTGCCTTTGGGTATCACTGCAAAAAGAAAACATACAAGTCCATAGTGAAGTATGTTTAGACCCCTTTCACACTAAGGCAGTATTCAAGCGTTTTAGCGCTAGAAATAGTGCCTGTAAAGCACCTGAAAACTGCCTCCCATTATCTGCAATGTGTGCTTTCACAACGTTAGAAAAAGTCCTGCAAGCAGTATCTTTGGGGAGGGTTGGGTTAACGCCCCCAAAACTTCCCTGCCTATTGAAATGAATGGGCAGCGCTTACAAAGCGCTACAAAACTGGTCTTTTTTGTGGTCTTTAAGGTCCTATTGTCACGGGACCTTAAAAAATACCGTTAAAGCACCACAAAAACGAGGGCTGCTTTAGTGCTAATGGCACAGCACTTCATTGTGAAAGGGGTCTAAAGATCTTCTTTATTTTAAAAAAATCCCAATGAGCATACATAATGTATTCTACCTATTTCATTTGTGAATGCTTTTCTCCTGTCAGTTTAATATTACTGCATCTTCCAGTAGTTTGTTCCAAGTAGAAACTACTCTCTTTTTTTTTCTTGAACAAAAGGTTCTTCAAATAACAAACTGAGTAAGTAGTGCGCCATCCCTAATTAAAGCTGGAGTAAACCCAGTTTCAAAAAACACTTACATTTCCGGCATGCCGGAAATGCTAACTTTCACATTGGTTGTGCTCTCAACCAAACTTTCAAACCATCCAATGTCTGGTTTCATAACTGATCGCATCTGCAGCATTATGGTAGTTGAAGAATCATTAGAGGCCAAGATGGCAGCTTGCTTGACTTAAACGATAGAAGGGTTTACTTCCACTTTAACACTTAACAATGCTATTCATTGTGCCCATGGGACTTTAACCACTTCAGCCCCAGAAGGATTTGCCCCGTTCCTGACCAGAGCATTTTGCGATTCGCTTTAACTAACAATTGAGCGGCCGTGCAACGTTGTACCCAAACAAAATTGATGTCCTTTTTTCCTACTAATGGAGCTCTGTTTTGTTGGTATTTGAGCATCTCTGCGGTTTTTATTTTTTGCACTATAAAAAATGCGTAAATTTTGAAAAAAACACAATATTTTTAACTTTTGCTATAATACAATTCCCCAAAAAATAATTTAAATTTTTTTTTCCCTCAGTTTAGGCTGATATGTATTCTTCTACATATTTTTGGTAAAAGAAAAAATTGCAATAAGTGTATATTGATTGGTTTGCACAAATTTTATAGCGTCTACAAAATAAGGGAGAGTTTCATGGCATTTTTTCATTCATTATTTTTTTATTAGTAATGGCAGTGATTTTTATCATGACTGCAAAATTATGACTGACACATCGGACACTTTTGACACTATTTTGGGACCATTGTCGTTTATACAGCGATCGGTGCTATAAAAATGCACCGATTACTGTGTAAATGACACTGGCAGTGAAGGGGTTAACCACTAGGGGCCGTTGAAGGGGTTAAATGTGTCCTAGGGAGTGATTCTAACTGTGAGGGGGGTGGGCTTCAACACCAATGACATCGATCACTGCTCTCGATGACAGAGAGCAGTGATCTCTGTCATGTCACAAGGCAGAACGGAGAAATGCCTTGTTTACAAAGGCATCTCCCCGTTCTACCTCTCAGTGACACGTTCGCGGGCACCCGGTGGATATCGAGTCCACAGGACCTGCGGTCACGGAGAATGCATCACATCTTAAAGGGGACATACCTGTACACCCTTTTGCCCACCCGTGCCATTCTGCCAACCAATACAGAAAAGGGTTTTGAATATGTAGCACCCTCCTAGGTAGGTGGTAGAAGAGAGTATAGTTTTTGGGTATTTCTGCTTACCAGGAAGATGGTCAGGTAAAAATTAGGTAAAACATAGGCCTCATGTACACTGCTGCTGGTAAACAGATGTTTAGGAGCAGTTGGGCAGTTTTTTCAGCTGCCCCTGAACTCTCCTCTATGTTATTTTATCAGTACATGTACACAGGGTCGTTTATAGTAATTTCTAGGCAGTTGAGTTTAGACGCCTTTTTTGGAATGCAAAAAAATGGGTTCAGACGGATGTTCAGAGGCATTTGAAACACCAAATGCCTGTAACAGCTTGTAAAGGCTGCTAAGCGTGGTAACTTGCATTTAGCAGGGTTTTGTTTACAGGAATTTATAATTTTAACAAAAAAAACGCTTCTAGACTCAAGTGCGGTTAAACACGGCTAAATGCGGCATGTAAATGTGGCTAAACTGACATTTTTAGAAGCCGGTTTCTAGCTGTCAAGTTAAATCGTTCAGGAGAGGTTAAACAACGTCCCGTGTACATGAAGCCACATGCCCTGTACACACGATAGGATTTTCCGATAGAAAATGTGTGATAGGACCTTGTTGTCGGAAATTCCGACCGTGCGTAGGCTCCATCACACATTTTCTATAGGAATTTCCGTCACACAAAATTTGAGATCTGGTTCTCAAATTTTCCGACAACAAAATCCATCGTCGGAAATTCCGATCATGTGTACACAATTCTGACGCACAAAGTGCCACGCATGCTCGGAATCAAGCAGAAGAGCAGCACCGCCCGCTTCAGCTAGAAGTGTCAGTGGACGGATGCCAGTAAAGCAGATGCTAGAGATTGTCCTGAAGATAATGTAGCGCATCAAGTCCGTACATGTGGCTGCATTCTAGGGAACTAAAACCCCACATCACCTTACTCTTTCCATGCATACCACCATACAAGCATGGAAGGTGAGTGAAGCTCTGAGGGCGCCCCAACCAAACTCCTGTTCATCTTACACCCCACTCCGGCTGAATCCTAACCTTTTGCATTTGAACACCATACCAGATCCGCAGGCCTGGGCTAAAAATAAAATAGTGAAACTGAAACACATTATCACAAATATAGAGCTGACCCCTTTTCACATTTTACGCACCAAATTTAAGGTACCCGTACAATGACATTTTAGATACCTTCAAATTGTGCATGCCTATAGGTATCAGTTTCTGGGCCAGCCAGTTGAGTTATCATACTCAGAGCTTGAATCTACCCTTCGGGTGAAGGACTTGGAGAAACCCACGTCCCAGCTCTATGGGTCCCTGCTTGTTGCTGCCAGTCTCAAATTGTCCTCCCTCCACAGGAAATGGGTGGGCGACATCCCAGAACTGAATTATGATGACTGGAGGGAGATTTGGGACTTTCCCTTCTCCCATCTAGTTTCAGCAAGAGATAAACTGGTCCAGTACAAAATTCTGCACAGAGCTCACTACACACCCCAACAGGCTCCATAGGATTTCGGCGGCATATTCTTCATTGTGTTGGCGTTGCTCACACCAGCTCAGGGAGTTTTTCAATTTTTTTGGAGCTGCCCAGCAATTCAGCATTACTGGCAGGAGTTTATTCAGGTGATTGTTAAGGTCACCAAGACCCACATTCCTTATGATCCTAAATACTGTCTGCTGGGGTTGGTTGAACAAATGCCAGTGATTAGAGCGTGAAAAATACTTATATCCTTGCTACTGTATTACGCTCGTAAAGCCATCACGATAACCTGGAAATAATCATCCCCCCCTGCTAGATTTTGGAAAAGCCTGGTAAATGGCAGCTTACCCTTATACAGGGTCACCTATTCGAACAGGGGTTGCCCACAAAAGTTTGATAAAGTGTGGACATGTTGGCTAGACGATGACACTGCAGCAAGTGAAGAAGTAAGAAAGACCTAGCTTTATTTCCAGTGAATGAACCCAGATAATCTTTAATTTAAGTATCCTGCTAACACCAGCTTGAGCACAGATCCCCCCTGAGCTGGAGCCTCTCTCCATCTTGGGGTAGTAGTTTTAGTTGTTTGCGTTAAGTTGAACATAGTATCAATGTTAACCACTTAAGCCCCGGACCATTTTGCAGGCCAAAGACCAGAGCACTTTTTGCGATTTGGCACTGCGTCACTTTAACTGACAATTGCACGGTCGTGCAACGTGGCTCCCAAACAAAATTGGCGTCCTTTTTTTCCCACAAATAGAGATTTCTTTTGGTGGTATTTGATCACCCCTGCGGTTTTTCTTTTTTACGCTATAAACAAAACAAAACAAAGAGCGACAATTTTGAATAAAACGCATTATTTTTTACATTTTATAATAATAATGGCGGTGATCGGCGATTTTTATCATGACTGTGACATTATGGCAGACACTTTGGACATTTTTGACACATTTTTGGGACTATTGTCATTTATACAGCAATCAGTGCTATACAAATGCACTGATTCCTGTGTAAATGAATCTGGAGGGAGGCCGAGATGCTGAGAGGGCTCCCCTTGCGGCCGAGTGCAGCACAACCCTGAAGATGACACAGGGATGCAGTGCCCACAGTAGCACAGGTTGCCTGGTAGCAGCAGCAGATGACAGGAGCTGAGTAAAACAGGTCTCCGGGGGCAACCGTGCTTGGAAAGTCCAAGAGAAGGATAAACGAAAGTCCAATAGCAGGGTCAAGGCCAAGCCGAGGGTCAAACACAGAAGATCAGTCCTGAGGTCGGAGCAACGGGTCCTGAGCTGAAGACCGGAGAATAGGAGTCCAAGCCAAGCCGAGATCGGGTGCAGGGAGCAGACAAGGGACGTGCCAGTACAAGCCAGTGGTAAGAGCCAGGAGAACAACAGGAGCAGGTCAAACAAGCCGGGTCGGTACACAGAAGATCAGACAGCAGGAATCACGGACACAGGTACACAGGAGAAGCTGACGATAATCCAGCGATGCAGCACTGTCATGTGAACATTTAAATAGGCAAGGTGCCTAGGTCACGTCGTGTGCGCGCCATAGCGTTCGTACGCCTACGACGTGTAACGTTTATGCGTCCGTACCACCATCGCGTACGCGCGCTCAATCAGACGTAACGTCGGGCGTTCGTTTTGGAAACACATTGCGCCTCCGTGTGCGCTGACGCGTGTTAACACGAACGTACCTTGCGAGGTTGAGCATAGGGATGCGCCTATTTCCCTGACAGTGCCTCCCCCCAAGGGGCAGCCTCCGGATGCCTAAACGAGCCCATTTTTCGGGATGACGGCTGCGAAACCTGCGTATAAGCCTAGGAGCATGTACATAACTTGCAGGTTCCCAAGAATTCTCTTCAGCAGAATACCCCTTCCACTTAATTAGAAACTGGATTGTTCTACCTCTCCGACGACAGTCAAGGATAGACTCAACTTCGAATTCAGTTTCATCTCCAACCTGAACCGGAGGCGGGGGCGCTTCTTCTCTCCCTGAAAAAGGACTGAAGATGAAAGATGATGAAGATGAAAGAGAAACATGAAACACTGGATGGATTCTGAAAGATTCGGGCAAAACAAGTTCAAATGCTACGGGGTTAATTTCACGTTTAATCTCGAAAGGACCCAGGAATTTAGGTCCCAATTTACGGGATGGACATGGCAGTTTAAGATTCACTGCTGAGAGCCACACCTTGTCCCCTATCTTAAAGGTAGGGTTAACTCTCTTCCTTTTATCGTAATGTCTCTTGTACTCTTCCTGAGCCTTCTTCATGGTATCCTGAAGCATTTGGTAGTTTGCTTGAATGAGGTTCACTCTGTCTCGAACTGCCGGCACGGAGGATTCAGGAATGGTATTAGGCAAAAATGAAGGATGGAAACCGTAATTTGCCCAGAAAGGTGATTGGTTGGTAGAGGTGTGCACTGAGTTGTTATATGCAAATTCTGCACAAGGTAGCAAGGAAACCCAATCATCCTGGGAAAAAGAACAGAAGCATCGTAGATATTGTTCTGGTTGCGTCTGGTTGGTTCTTTCAGTTTGACCGTTACTCTGTGGGTGATAGGCCGAGGATAAACATATTCCAATTGAAAGTAACTTACAGAGATTTTTACAAAACCTGGAGGTAAATTGTACCCCTCTATCTGATACAATGTTGTCAGGTACTCCATGTAATCGGACAATTTCCTTTATAAAAGTTTTTGCTGTATCCAAGGCAGAGGGAGTTCCTTTCATCGGCAAAAAATGCGCCATTTTGGATAGACGGTCTACCACCACCAAGATGGTCGTAAACCCTTCTGAGAGAGGTAACTCTACAATAAAATCCATGGAGATTTCCTTCCAAGGTTTTTCCGGGACCTTAACAGGCCCTAGGATCTGGCGTTAGACCCCTTGTTACGCTGCCAGGTTGTACAGGAGTCAACATATTTTTTACAGTCTGATCTTAGGGTAGGCCACCATAAGGAACGCTGCACAAGGTCAATTGTCTTCCGGACTCCAAAGTGGCCAGCTAGTTGATGGTCATGAAAAGTTTTTAATACAAGTAACCTGGCTTGCTGGGGAACAAAAATCTTATCTTGATGCCATAGAAGCCCTTCTTGGCTTCTCAGGGAAGAAACTTCAGCTTCCGTACACTGGCTAGAGGCCTGCTCAATTGAAGATCTTAGATCCGGTTGGATTAGTAGGAAATTTTGGGGGGACAAAATTGTACTGGGTGGGATTCCTTCCATTGTATCTGGGAACATTCGGGACAAAGCATCTGCTTTGCTATTCTTTAATCCTGGGCGATAGGTTATGTGGAAATTAAACCTCGAGAAGAATAGAGCCCATTGGGCCTGTCGGGGTCTCAGACGTTTGGCCGTGCGGAGGTACTCTAAGTTTTTATGATCGGTAAAAATTAGGATGGGGTGAGCGGCACCTTCCAGGAGATACCTCCATTCTTCGAGAGCGGTTTTAATCGCTAGACGTTCCCAATCCCCCACATCGTAGTTTTTCTCTGGGGAACTCATCTTTCGCAAGAAAAAAGCTACGGGATGCAGTAATGCCTTGGAGCCTCGACGTTGGGATAGAATCGCTCCTGTGGCCACCTCTGAGGCGTCAACTTCCAGCACGTAGGGTAAGGCGGGATCTGGATGCTGCAGGATTGGTGCGGTAGTGAAGAGGGTCTTGAGCTGGTCAAAGGCGGACTGCGCTGCTGTGGACCAATGGAACTTGGTATGTTGACGAGTGGTCTGAGTAATGGGTGCTACAATGGTGGAGAAGTTCCTTATGAATCTTCGGTAGAAGTTTGCAAAACCAATAAATCTCTGAACACCCTTCTTGTCAGAAGGAGCCGGCCAGTCTAGGATAGACTTCACCTTTTGGGGGTCCATGGTAATTCCACCTGTGGTGATGATGAGTCCCAAGAATTGAATGGATTCCTTTTCAAAATTGCACTTTTCGGCCTTAAAAAATAATCCATGTGTTCTAAGGATACATAGTACTTTCTTAACGTGCACTCTGTGAAGTTCCAGAGTGGTCGAAAAAATAAGAATGTCATCAAGATAAGCGACAACAAAGTGGTCTAAATGCTCCCGGAAGATGTCGTTAATGAAATGCTGAAAAGTTGCCGGGGCATTGCACAATCCGAATGGCATGACTAAATACTCGAAATGCCCAAATCTCGTTCTGAATGCCGTCTTCCACTCATCCCCCTCCCGGATACGGGCAAGGTTGTAAGCTCCACGTAAGTCAAGTTTGGTGAAGATACGTGAAGTGCGGAATCTTTGGAAGAGTTCAGGGATGAGTGGAAGTGGGTAACGGTTTTTAAGGGTGATATTATTTAATTCCCTGTAGTCCACACATGGTCTTAAAGTCTTGTCCTTTTTTTCCACGAAGAAGATGCCTGCACCGGCAGGGGATGAAGAGGGACGAATGAATCCTTTTGCCAGGTTCTCATCTATATATTGTCTCAGGGCCTCAAGTTCAGTTTCAGAAAGGGGAAATATCCGGCCAAAGGGAATGGGAGCCCCCGGTAATAACTCAATGGGGCAATCATAGGGGCGGTGTGGAGGATCGGACTCACGGAGGTTCCAGTTGGTGGTGTGCACGCGATGGCATGGCGGCAAATTTAAAGGGATGTACTTGTATGCCCATTTGCCTGTCTGTGCCATTCTGCCAATGTACATCGGTGTGCGCCAGTCGGCAAGTGGTTAAGGCATGTTGCTGTGACATGAGACTTGCCCCTGCGTGGGCAAATAATGGTTGGCCCCTGCAAGGGCTAGTTTTGTTTTGAATGTAATGGAAAACGCAATAAAACTGTTTTTTCAGAGAAAAAAAAAAGCAGTGCTTCTGCTAATAATTTGGAGAGGTCAAGTGAGAGTTGTCCTTATCCTTTGTGAATAGTTCCAGTTGGCGTGTCCCACTAATCCCTTCTACCATTCAGGTTCCAAAAATTTTTTTTAAAAACCACAAATACCCCAGACTGATCATTAAGTAACGAGCAAGCATGAGAATGGTGGGAGAAAATGGGAACCCCTAGCAATCAAGTGAGAACCCTCAGTAACCAAGTGGGAACCCCTAGCAACTAAGTGGGAACCCTCAGCAACCAAGTGGGAATCCTCAGCAACCAAGTGGAAACTGTTAACAACCAGCTGCAGGTAATCAGAGAGAGGCCTAAGAAGTCAACACTCAGCAAGTCCTATGAGGTCAGTGCTACAAATATACATATGGAAAGTTAGTTTACCCCTTGCCAACAAGCGCACGGTGATATACATCAGCACAATGGCACAGCTGGGTAAATTGGCGTACAGGTATGTCCCCTTTAAATTGCGGCATTGTGGGCGTGCGCACGGCACTGCGTACTCCGTGAGCATGCCTGTGAGTCCCATGAATGTTCGCCGGGGGCCCACAATCGCGTCACGGAGTGGCAGAACGGGGAGATGCAAGGCATTTCCCTGTTCTGCCTAGCAACATCTACTGCTCCCTGTCATCAGGAGCAGTGATCTCTGTCATGTTCTAGTGCAGGGATATGCAATTAGCGGACCTCCAGCTGTTGCAAAACTACAAGTCCCATCATGCTCTGCCTCTGGGTGTCATGCTTGTGGCTGTCAGAGTCTTGCTATGCCTCATGGGACTTGTAGTTCTGCAACAGCTGGAGGTCCGCTAATTGCATATCCCTGTTCTAGTGAGACAATCCACCCTACACTTAGAATCACTCCCTAGGACACACTTAATCCCTTGACCGCCCCCTAGTGTTTAACTCCTTCTCTGCCAGTGTCATTTACACTTTAATCAATGCATTTTTATAGCACCGATCGCTGTATAAATGACAATGGCCCCAAAATAGTGTCAAAAGTGTCCGATGTATCCGCCATAATGTCGCAGTCACGATAAAAATCGCAGATCGCCACCATTACTAATAAAAAATAATTAATGATAAAAATGCCATAAATCTATCCCCTATTTTGCAGACGCTATAACTTTTGCGCAAACCAATCAATATACGCTTACTGCATTTTTTTTTAACAAACATATATAGAAGAATACATATTGACCTATACTGAGGACAAAATTTGTTTTTGTTTTTTTATATATTTTTTTGGGGATATTTATTATAGCAAAAAGTAAAAAATATTATTTTTTTTTCTAAATTGTCGCTCTTTTTTGTTTATAGTGCAAAAAATAAAAACCGCAGAGGGGATAAAATACCACCAAAAAAATCTCTATTTGTGGGAAAAAAAGGGCGTCAATTTTGTTTGGGTGCAATGTCGCACGACCTCGTAATTGTCAGTTAAAGTGACACAGTGTCGTATCGCAAAAAGTGCTCTGGTCAGGAAGGGGGGAAATCCTTTCAGGGCTGAAGTGGTTAAACGTAACAAGCTAATTTACTGTATTCCATATTTTTAATACACGCATTGAAAATTTGTTAAATGTAACAAGCAGATATATTATATTCGTATGTCAGTGTAAAGTATTCCAAATACTCTCACATGGGTAAATCAATAAAGAAAAGGGCATCCAATATCTCTATGTGTTTTGTGAGCATCATATTACGTCATCAGGAGTGGATACTACTAGCAGGGTATCTATAAAATGGAAACTAACAAACTAGGATTCTGTGATGTAGTACAGTCAAAACTTGATCCGTCAAGGTGAAGAAAAGGAAAACCATCTAATTAAAAAACTTTAAAAAATTGGCTTCTAAAAAATTGAAAACAACTGTAGCACTTTCTGGATGGCAACTGCCAAAAGGGCGTTTATCCCAGGAGCTATGAAAAAGTGGCCACATGGGTCAGCAAGACGACAACAGCAGGGCAGACAAGTAGACATGTTCAACTGAAGCCTACAATTATGCCATAACAACCTACAATATAATCAGAGTATCACATTTGTTTATCATTGTGACAAATAACTGACTAAATTGTGCGTTTTATCTAAATATCCTAAAAAGGTGTAAGAGCAGGGCCTTTTTGTGAGGTATATGATATCATATGCCTGATGAAGAGTGCTGCGTGGTCTCGAAATGTTGCACTTACCACTGAGATGTCACAGAATAAACATTTTGACTTAATTACAAGGATCCTTGCTGTGCTGTTGACATTTTATTCTAACACAGCACTACTTTATAGCAGCAGAGGGAGGAATTTATGAACGAAGGTAAACTCTTGCTGCCTGACTTGCTGCTCCTGTTTAGTTTCGTCTTTTTGTGCAGCAGATCTGAAAAATATCGACATGTACCATAGCTGTATTTCTAGTGGTGCCAATTTTGTTTGTAACAAGTTTTAATGTGGATTAGAGGCATGTACAATTGAGTTGGCCTTTTGTGATGCAGGGAAGTTGACTATCAGACCTGGTTGACCAGTCTGTTAATCAGAAAGAGCCTTAGCACACCAGACCTGAAAAGAGGTGAAATAGTCCCCATGCCCACAGATCCACTGGAGGCTTCTTTTTTAAAGCAGGTAAAATTGGAGAACATCTTTACTTTTTACCACTGTGTTCACTATTTATATTTAAACAAGATATTTGAGGGGCACACCCTAAAAAAATGCATAAAGATGGTGCTGCCATAAGACCATACAACAGAACAAAAATAATACAGCGCACACATGCAAAACTAACATTTACCCCCAGCAAGGCTTTTTAAAAACACCTAGACATTTTCAAAAAACATTATCAAAAAATATGGGGATTGGAGCTGCACCTTTAAAAAAAAAATTAAAAGCCAGCAGCTACAAATATTGCAGGTGCTGACTTTTAATAAATTGACACTTACCTATCCCAGGGTCCAGCGATGTCGGCAGCAGATGACGAGCAAACGCTCGTCGCTCCGCTGCCCCCGCTGCCATCCTCTGTCAGGGAATCGGGAAGTGAAGCATTGCGGCTTCACTGCCCGGTTCCCTACTGCTCATGCGTGAGTCGCGCTGCGCACCCCCACTGGTCGCGCTGCGCGCCTCCACTGTGCGATGCGTGCCTCCACTGGTTCCCACTGTGTCCTGGGAACTGTGTGTTTCCCAGAACACAATGGGGGGCGGGGCATCTGCGGCTAGCTTGTCCCTGAAGTGGGTGCAGATACCTGGATTATCCATGTATCTGTACCCCCCTGAAAGGTGCCAATTGTGGCACCGGAGGGGGGGAGAGATCAGATGAGCGGAACTTCCACTTCAGGGTGGAGGTCTGCTTTAAGCCCACTTACTGCGACAAAGTACCCCATAATTAGTGGGTCCTACACTATCCATAGACTAGGAGATCCTGCTTCTCTGAACCATGGGAGCTATACTCCTCTATATGGGAGAACATGAGGTCTCCACCATGACACAGGTGGTCACTAATCAGAGGTACTTGCTGAGAGAGTGGGGTGCTCCACCCAACAGGATTTGGTCAGAATCCATACAATAGACAAGATATTTGGGGGGCACACCCTAAAAAAATGCATAAAGATGGTGCTGCCATAAGACCACAACAAAAATATTACAGTGCGCACATGCAAAACTAACATTTACCTCCTGCAAGGTTTTTTAAAAACATTTTCCAAAAACATTATCAAAAAATATGGGGATTTGGTCACACCATATTGTGATATGGTGCTTAAGCCCACTTACTGCAACAAAGTAACCCATGATTAGCACCATCTTTATGCATTTTTTTAGGGTGTGCCCCCCCCAAATATCTTGTTTGTCTATTGTCCCTTTGGATATGTGTATATTTATGCCCTCGTTATCTTTTAAATTAGTCAATCGACTTGTAAAATTTGATGTAGAGAAAACAACATTCTGCTATTGCAGAAATACATTCTCAGATCACAACAGCTGTGAGATTATAAAATTCTGCTGCTCTGGACTGATGTATATGCTGATGTAACAGCACCTTCACTCGCTCTCAAAAAAAGATAAAAAATCTTTGACTTGGCAGAGAAAGCTAAGATGTAAGCCACAAGGTACAATCTGATGAATGATAAAACCTCTCCAGTAAAACTATTTTGCCTGTGCCAAACAGCCGTGAGTATGCAAACACCTTTTTTTTAATACTGTTTTCATGAAGACAGCATTTTATTAGAATGCATAATGAAGGGCTTTTAAGCTCTCTTTTAGTCCACTCCAGCCGCCTCGTGTACTCTGCAGGTCCTACAGTGCAGAAATCATCAGGACATATTGTGCAATGAGTCATCTGTTAAATTGAAAGAAATGTCTGCAAGCTGAATTTATGATCACCCTGTCAATCTGACTGTACCTACTCAGTTATTATTAAAGTGAACTTGTACTTTGCCCCTACTGAGCTAATTAATGAGTTTTCTTTAGAGACAGGACTTTAAGCATCCAATACTTGTACTCCCTGCATATCCTCAGTGCTCTGAGATGCTGGCAGACCCTCTCGGATATCTGGTCCAACCAAGTATGGCGGGGCATGCAACATTTGCCATGCAGTACCCAGTGCCTAAGTGGCCAGTCTCCAGTTCTGTTGTATCCTTTATGGACTGGGGTGGCATGGAAGAATGCTTAGATATATATTACCAGAGGCTGAGATCCCTACAAGCCCTATTGTTTTAGGCCCCTTCTCTACATATACTAGGATAGCATTCCTTCTCCTTTTTAAAGGTGTGGCTTGGCTAACATCTCTTGCATCTCATTTGACCCATCCTTTAGGGTTTTTCTTGGATTTGCATCATCTCTTTTATTCATGTATCATTGGGTTCTGTAAAGTACTATTTATCTCATGATGAAGACTCTTCATGAGTTGAAGCGCGTTGAGGTGTCTTTACAGACCGATATTGATGACTTCATTGATGGATGTACACATAACATATATAACCCTTGATGTATTTGATTGCAGGCTTTTATATGTGTGTGTTAGAATTTTAAAGTGTAGTTAATAAAGAAATATATTTTTAAAAATTTTCATTTTTGTTTTGGTACCTATAAAAAATTCCATTCCATGTTCATAAAACACATTTTATTAGGGCTGAGGTACCATATTTAACAAACGTCAGGTAAAGGCAACAAGATTGTATAGGTGGCATGTAACATTGCCAGTATTGCCACATCCTATGTGGACTGAGTTGGCAGAGAAGAATACTTAGGTTATGATTAGCATAATTAAAAGGTTAGTTCACCATTGTATTACAATTTGCTATGCAATAAAAAAGGCCACAGTATTTTATTAGGCCCCTTTCACACATGCGGAACGATATGTCCGTATTTCATCCATCCGTTTGCGGATGAAATACGGACATACATTCATCCCTATGGGATAGCGGGTGTCTGCGGATGAGCATCCGCAGACACCCGATTTCGTCCGCCTCCGCAACAGTCCGATTCTGCAGACGGAGGAAAATCCTATTTTTCTGTCCGTCTGCAGAGCGGATCGGACGAACACGGACAGACGGTCCGTGCTCGTCCGATCCCCATAGAGGAGAGCGGAGAGCTGACAGGGCGGTCCCCGCACAGTGTGTGCGGAGACCGCCCTGTCCGCAGCCAGCTCAGCGGGGACAACAGAGCGATCCCCGCTGAGCGAGCGGATCTTCACGGGGCGGATCATTACTGATCCGCCCCGTGTGAAAGAGGCCTAACACTTCATTTAGTAAAAAAAATTATGATATAATTTGTGAGAATGCATTGCATACTAGCACATTATGAAGACTTACCCTAAAACTAAGCCCTCCAGTGGTATGCTTTAAACACTGACAGGGCTTCCATCTTCACTAGGTCTTCCTTCCAGGTTCATGGGCTCAGGCTGTTTAAATGGCCGAGCCACAATGAAGTCACTCCTGGGCATATACACGGGAGCCATGGCAGTGGCACAGTGCTCTGGATTGACAGAATACTCAGTATGCCTTCACTTCAGAGTGCTGTGCGCATGTGTCGGTAATGTGCAGAAATAGAGAATAACTTCCAAACATGTATAGTAACTTTGAACACAAATGTGAACTTACCCTTTAAAATGACCCTAATAGCATACAGAATATAATTTTTTTTAACCAATTAATAAAAGAAGGATGATGTCATTGTATCTAAACAGATTTTGTGAACATCATTAAGTAACTCCTGCGTACCTTCAAGAAAAAAAATGTCTATTCTTCTCCTTAAATTTTTGCTCATCTCTACATCATCAATTTGACCCCATTAACTATTATGCCCCCCACACACGATCTGAGTTTTAGTCTGAAAAATCTTGGATGGTTTTTCAGATGGAATTCCGCTCAAGCTTGGCTTGCATATACACGGTCACACAAAAGTTCTCTGAACTTTTGACCGTTAAGAACGCAGTGACGTACAACACTACGACGAGCCCTGAAAATCAGTTCAATGCTTCCAAGCATGTGTCGAATTGTTTCCGAGCATGCATAGGAAGTTTGAGCATCGGAATTGCTACAGACGATCGGAATTTCCAATTGGAACTTTTTCCGTCAGAAAAATAGAGCACCTGCTCTCAATCTTTTGCTGGCGGAAGTTCCGCCAGCAAAATTCCGATGGAACATACACACGGTCAGAATTTCTGACCATAAGCTCTCATCGGAATTTTGCTGGAGGGATTTCCGATCGTGTACGGGGCTTTAGAGAATTGAACAAACATTCCAAAAACAATTTTTTTTCAAATACAATTCTATTGGTGTATGGCCAACTTTAAAGTGTTACTAAACCCACAATCGTAAAATCAGTCTGTATATGTAGCATAGCATGCTTGTTATACTCACTGTGGAACTTAAGGGGTTAATCCTCTGCATTGTCTAAAAAGGCTGCTTTTATCCTGTATGCATAGATCCTCCCCCTCCTGCACTCTCTATCTGGAGAAGGCCAGCTAACACAGGCAGAGTAGCAACCTGCACATGCTCAGTTGTCTTTTATGCTGTAGAGAATATTTCCTTGTTAAGCTGAACTAGCCAGGTCACATGATATTGACATCACACATGTAGGTGTGTATACAGGCTGCAGTGGAAATCTCCTCCTTCCTGGACTCTCAGAACTGGAGAAACTGTGCAGTTTATCACGGACCATAGTATACAGATCAGCTAAATATGTATATAGTGGTAATATTTCAATGTAAAAAGATTTATAAGCTGTGGGCACTGTGGGGGCAGATTAACTATTTTCATATTACTGGGCTTAGTAACACTTTAAGTGGTTGTAAACCCCTGGCTTTAAATATGAACAAAGCCTATCCTTCTATAGTGTGCAGTTGTCTCAATTAAGAGCACTAAGTGTCATTTCTGTCTGCTGCTTCGTTCCTCTGCTTTCTGCATGAGTCACTTCTGATAAGTTTTCCTGACAGCAAGAGAAAAAGAGTGATGGGGAAGGTGCTCCGTCACACAGCATGTGATTGACAGCTGTAGCTCTGTTCCTGTGTGAAGAAGGGTGTGTCCGTTCCCTCCAATCATCTCTCAGAGCTCCTCTCACTGAGATTTGCAATGTGTAACTTCAGTTCCCCGCCCCCTGCTTTGTGAAAGCTCAGACAACTTCTTTCTTAAATTCTGCACTTTGAATGGCTGTAGAGGAGAGAGGGTTGCAGGTGTAACTTATGTAGGAGGATTAGTTTCGCCTCTGTGTGTCACCTGAGGCCAGTCACTTCACTTGGTATATGTAAGGGTTTACAACCACTTTAACACTAAGGCCGCGTACACACGGGCGGACTGTTCGCCCAACTTAGTTTGTCAAACAATCCGACAAACAGTCCGCTCAAAATTTGCATGAGCGGACTTGACCACACACGATGAACGAACAGTCCGCTGAAACCGTGCACGATGACGTGAACGGCACGTACGACGGGACGAAAAATTCGACGTCCAATACACTGCAATGCAACCTTCGCCGTGTAAATCCTTTCTGAGCATGCGCGAAACTTAGTTTGTCGAACAAGCCTACACACGAGCGGACTGTCCGCTCAAACCAAGTTTCAGCGGACTGTCTTACGGGAATTCCGAAAAACTTTGTTCGTCAGACTGTCCGCTGAAACTGTCCGCTGAAGCCCACACACGAGCGGACTGTCCGCTGAAACACTGTTCAGCGGACAAAGTTGGGCGAACAGTCCGCCCGTGTGTACGCGGCCTAATGCCTTATCTATTTTCTAACACCATGTAACCCCTGGAATGCAATTATCACCTTATCAGGCACTGGATATTGGCAACAAATCTACTGAACCAATAAGACTATAAATTCTCTATTCCCTTCCAGCAGAAAATGTCTCTTTTTAATGTGCCATCAGAATATTTTTGTATTTCTATGATCTATGATATAAGTCCATGGAATGTAGCCGGATACCTGGTAAAGATGTCAGTGTGGTGTATCTGTAAATGACAAGCTGTGATAGACAGATGAAACAGCTTCACATGGATGAATTATAGTGGCTTTCTAGAAAAGCAAGTTTATTTTATTGGGAAGACAGTAAAGTATGAAATGTAAAGCAACATAAGATTGCACACTTGTCATCACTAAGAAATAAATGTTTTGTTCAGTGACCAAAGTGGCATTAAATGAGTAATGATGTTATTCATGAATCCATGAGACAGCAGAGGTACACAAGTGAAATGAAAGATAATTCATAATTCACACACTTACCGTAGCCCGGCGTTCAGTGCACAATGATAATATTCAGACAGGTTTGTCTAAGTGAGCAGAGGAAATACAGGATTGAAAATGGGAATATTCCGAGCTCCGCTGTACCATAATACTTTATGCACTGATTGTTTTATCACTGAAGCTTTTACACGCTGTGATAGAAAATGATGAGTGGCACAGGCTTCTCGCCTCAGTAACAGTGCTGAGCTTCTATGCAAAAAAAATGTCAGTGCTATTTCATTTCTATGCCAGCTGACCTGACACTATGCTATTCATTTATACATCGCTTGTTTTTTTCCTCATCATGCAGATTCTAGATTTCGAGTACGTGTCCAGTTGCCAACCGCAATCAAATGCTGACCTGCAGAGTGAAAACCATGATATGTCATTTCAAGGGAATATATAACGGTTTAGGTCATTTTTTAACCACTTGCTTACTGGGCACTTAAACCCCCCTCAGTCCCAGACCAATTTTCAGCTTTCAGCGCTGATGCACTTTGAATGACAATTGCGCGGGCATACAACACTGTACCCAAATGAAATTTTTATCATTTTTTTCCCACAAATAGAGCTTTCTTTTGGTGGTATTTAGTTACAGCTCGGAGTTTTATTTTTTGCTAAACAAACAAAAAAAGATGCAAAAAAATAAAAAAAAATAAATCATGTTTTAATAGTTTGTTATAAAATTTTGCAAACGGGTCATTTTTCTCCTTCATTGAAGTGCGCTGATTAGGCGGCACTGATGGCTGCATTGGTGGGCACTGATGGGCTGCATTGGTGGGCACTGATGGGCTGCATTGGTGGGCACTGATAGGCTGCACTGGTGGGCACTGATAGGCATAGTTAAGGCGGCACTAATAGGCACAGATAAGGCGGCACCGATGGGCACAGATAAGGTGGCACTGATGGGCAAAGATGGGCACAGATAAGATGGCATGGATGGGTGGCACGGATAAGTGGCACGGATGGGTGGCACGGATGGGCACTGATAGGTACCACTGATAGATGGGACTGATGGGCACTGATAGGTGGCACTGATAGGTGGCTCTGATAGGTGGCACTGCTGGGCACTGATGGGCGGCACTGCTGGGCACTGATGGGCGGCACTGCTGGGCACTAATGGGCGGCACTGGGTCGCAGCACCTTTGAGGCAGATTGTGGGCACTGTGGGTGGCACTGTTGGTGGCACTGCTGGATGGCACTGTGGGTGGCATTGTGGGTGGCACTGTGGGCACTATGGGCACTGATGGGGGGCACTGATGGGGGGCACTTACTTTTATTCAGGATGGCACGGCGGTGGGCAGGTGGGCACTGGCAGGGGGCAGGTGGTCAGCTGTATTGCTGGCCGTGATCGGGACTGATGTCCCGATCACGGCCGCCGGTGATCGGCTTTTTTTTTCTCTCCTCGCGCTGTCAGCGCGAGGAGGAATAATAGCCGATTACCGGCTCCGTTCTATCATATGATCAGCTGTCATTGGCTGACAGCTGATCACGTGATAAGGGGTCGGGATCGACCCCTTGCACGGATCGGTGATCAGGCGAGTCTCACGGACTCACCGATCACAGAGCGCGCCGCGCGCGCCCCTCAGGGGGCACGCAGGCCGCTCGTATCCGGGACGACGTCAATAGACGTAGTCCCGGAAATGTAGGTCCGCGCTAATGCCGTCATTTGGCAATAGCGCGGATCTGTAGTGGTTAAGCTTTACATTTTTATAATTGGAATTGTAATAAACTTATATAAATCTTTTTTTAACAATTTATATAAAAAAAATGAATAAACATAATACAGGGTACACCCCTCATACAGGTGCCCCAAGCTTAATGGGTTCCCTAAAGGCCTCATTTACACCAGAACGCGGTGTGGGAGATTTGTGTCCTGAGTGCGTTTCCCAAACCGTGTTTAAAATGCGCTGGGTGTGCGATCTGCTGCAGGTGTCAATGTATTCCTAACGACACCCCAAACACATGGAAAGCACAGTGTTTCTGCCTGCACCAGATCACATGACGCCACAGTGCGTTTTTTGAAAAGTAGTGCATGCACTACTTTTTGTGCGATTGCACTGCACTGAGTTGCACAGGAATCACACAGCAATGGGGACTGCTGCAGATCTGAACCCCGCCATAATAGAGCGTAAAAAAAAAAAAAAAAAAATGTGAGTAGCTGGGGGGGGGGGGGGGGGGGGTAGCTATCCTCACTATTAATATGTGTACATGTGTATTATCTGAACTTGAAATTTAAAGTTCTGTAAACCACTGGCTTTTTTTTCAGCAAAGCAGTGGAAGAGGAACTGAACTTTGGGAGCCGTTACCCATAAGAAATGCAGGAAAAAGGACTAGTTGCCAGTAGTGTCTGTGGACTCCCTGCAGCTAATCTTTTCCCATTACTGTCTTGTTCCACACTCCATCTATGTGGGTACAGCCATCTTGTTAGAAGCAGGGCTTTGCTTCCTCATGTAAAAGCCTTTGGCAAGAACAAAGGTGGGCATCACTGTATTGAATCTCACTGCAAATCTCCTGAGGCTAGCAGCTGGAGACAGCAGTACCTTAGGCTTCAGACTGCAGATATACAGTGGGGGAAATAATTATTGGATGAATTATCGTTTGCCCACTTACAAAAAAAGAAGGGTTTATCGTTTTTATAATAGGTGTCTTTTAAATGATAGAGAAAGAATATCAACCAAAAATCCAGAAACAACACAATACAAATGTTATAAATTAAAGTGGTTGTAAAGGGAATAAAAAAAAATAACAAACATGTTATATTTACCTCCACTGTGCAGCTCGTTTTGCACAGAGTGGCCCTGAACCTGGTCTACTGGGGTCCATCGGCGGCTGTCTCGGCTTCCCCCCGCAAGTACTTCTGACATTCACGTGAGCTCCCTCGCATGGTGAGAAGAACTTGCGGGCACGCTCCCATGATACAGCTGGTGGCTATAGCCACTAATTGTATCACTTGGCCCTGTCCCCTGGCACGCCACATCATTGGATGTGATTGACAGGAGCGCGAGCCAATGGCTGCGCTGCTTTCAATCCATCCACTCTAGCCAATCAGCGGCCAGGCTGAGCGGCAAAGAGGATGTCGGAGGCGAGCACAGGACTTTTGAGGGGTCAGGTAAGTAAAACGGGGGGGCCTGGGGGGTGGCACTGTCAGATGTTTACCTTTACAACCCCTTTATGTTGCAGTTCAGTGAGTAAAATATGTATTTGATCCCTAAGCGAAACATGACTTAGTACTTGGTGGAGAAAAACTTGTTGGCATGTACAGAGGTAAGACGTTTTTGTAGTTGGTCACCAGGTTTGCATACATCTCAGGAGGGATTTTGGTCCGCTCTCCAGGCGCTGCAGGATTTTCAATCCATGGTGGCGTAGTGTGTTACCGATGGTTTGTTTGGTGATTGTGGTCCCAACTGCCTTGAAATCATTCACAAGCTCCTCACATGTAGTTCTGGGTTGATCCCTCACCTTTCTCATGATCATCCCTAACCCATGAGGCGAAAACATGCATAGAGCTCCAGACAGAGCGTAACTGGTGGCTATTTTCTTGCTGTTGGACTTGTAGCCTATTCCCGCCATGTGCAGGTCTACAATCTTGTTCCTGATGTCCTTTGACAGCTCTTTGGTCTTGCCCATGATGGTGAGGTTTGAATGGAAGAAAGAGATTTTGTGGACAAGTTTCTTTTATACACATAATTAGTTGTTAGGAGCACCTTCTTAAATTGACAGGACTAATCTGTGTACCACATGAGAACATACTGTAGCCAGTCTTTGGGAGCCAGAGTTATTGTTGGTTGGTAGGGGATCAAATACTTATTTTACTCACTGAACTGCAACTCAATCTATAACATTTGTATCGTGTTTTTTTCTGGATTTTTGGTTGATATTCTGTCTCTATCATTTAAAATACACCTATGATAAAAAAATTATAGACCCTTAATTTCTTTGTAATTGGGCAAACTTACAAAATCTGCAGGAGATCAAATATTTATTGTCCCCACTGTAAAGTTATGGGCTGTAGGCACAGGAGTGCCTAGGCACCATGACATACCAGGAAATGTATTACTATTTTCATTAGCAAATGGTACATTTTTCCAGTACTGTTTAGGTACAATCAGCATTTTTAGAAATTCTCTATACCACATCGCAAATCTTTACTTTTTCATTTCAGTGAACCTGTATTTTCAAACCTTTTTATTTTTTGGAGTGGGGATAGGGTGTAAAGTGGATGTAAACCTAAATCATTCAATTGAATCTGTAGTATTTTCTTCTCTCTCTCCAAAGCCCTGAGTCCCAAGTGTTTCTGCTGTTTCGTTGTTCTGCTATCAGCATGATAACTTCTTACAAGTTCTCTGTCAACCAAGATAAAACCAGCCTAAAATTTGTGTCGAAGAAGGTTGCTATAAATAGACTAGCAGAGAGCTTGACTTGTCACAGCAAAACTTTGCAAGTCTCTGCCTATGTGGAGGGGGTGTGTGCCTTTCCTCCAATCAGCTGTCTTGGCTCTATGCCAAGAATTCACTCCCAGTGCTGAACAGGAAGAGAAAATCTCGAACGCAATGTGCACTTTCTAAAGAATATATAAAGCTGAAGACAGCGGATATACATGTAAAATGTATGTAGGGGGATTTGTTTCATCCCTGAGTATCATATGAGGCTATTTACTTTACTGGTTATAGGAGAGGGTTTACATCCACTTTAAATACCAAACAGGTTTTTATTGCTCTCTATACCCCCGGTGGGGATATTCTCTCTTTATGTTTGTCCTGGTAACCATTGTCAGTGGGAGAGAAAGTGATGGGAAATCCAAATGTTACAGCTTTCATTGAAAGAGGACTTGAAGGAAAAAATTTTAATAGAGGCAATTGTTCTGGTGACATTTAACTACTTCCAGTCCACCCACCTGTCACGGTTCATATCATGCCATGCAAACGGCTAGGCGTGGCCATTCCCCAGGTGGCTCAAGGAGGTATTGAACCCATGACTTTCTGTGCACTGTTCCTGCTGTATTGCCTCTGAGTCACACCTCAGCTCATTATTCAGCCTTGTTTCCAGCTATGCCTTGTCCTGCATGCAGCAATGAGGGCTATACTCTGGATCTTGCTTTGCAATTAGTACCTATCACTCCTGGTTCAGCTAAGGCAGTTTTTCTAATCAGTTGGGTATAAAACACTGCCTCACTCTGAGGGCTGTGTCAGTTCATTGTCTCTTGTATTGCCAAAGGTTACTGGTTTCCTGTGTTCTTATTTGCATGTGTCAGTGTTCCAAGACTGACCCCGGCTCCTGACCCTGGCTCTGTTCATCGTTAACTCTGACTTCTGGAATCCCTGACTATGGCTTCACCTCGACAATCCTTTGGTAAGTTCCCTGTAAAGCCCCGTGCACAGATTCACAGCCCAGGTAGCCTTTTATCTTGTTGCTGTGTGTATTTGCAAGGGTGAGCATACATCTCTGCACTATGCACTCCAACCAAAGTAAGCCCTTACACCGCCACACATACTGTGGCAGGGCAGCCCAGCTGCGTAACTGATGCACCTGTACATCGATCCATCCATTAGCTCCCGGGGGCATGCGCACGCCACGGGAGCTCAACTGAAGGTCTGGTGGACTTGATGTCCGCTGGCCACCAGCGATCGCTGTAGATATGCAGAATGGGGATCTGCATATGTAAACAAGGCGAATCCCCGTTCTGACAAGGGAGGAGAGAGAGATCAGCTGGTTCTAGTGATCAGAAACAGCGATCTTTCTCTCTCTCTCTCTCTCTCTCTCTCTCTTTCTACTCCCAATCAGTCTGTCCCCCTGAGAGTTAGAAACATCTCCCTAGGGAACACTTAACCCTTTGATCACCCCCTAGTGTTAACCCCTTCCATGCCAGTGGTTATATAGTGATCAGTGCATTTTTATAGCATTGATCACTGTATTGGTGTCCCTGGTCACCAACTTCGGGTCAGATTTGTCCGTAGAACCGCTAAAAATCGATGATCCCCGCCATTACTAGTAAAAGCAATAAAAAATATATAAAAGTCCCTAAATCTTTACCCTATTTTGTAGACGCTATAACTTTTGGGCAAACCAATCAATATACGCTTATTGCATTTTTATTTTATTTTTTTTACCAAAAATACGTAGCAGAATACATATTGACCTAAACCGATGAATACATTTTTTATATATATATTTTTTGGATATGTATTATAGCAGAAATTTAAAAAATAATATATATATATATATTTTTTTCTCAAAGTGCAAAAAATAAAAACCGCAGGGGTGATCAAATACCACCAAAGGAAAGCTCTATTTAGGGGGGGGGGGGAGAGACATACATTTTGGATGTACAAGTCGATGTACACAGTTAAAGCGACGCAGTATCGCAAAAAATGGCCTGGTCATTAAGGGGATAAATCCTTCCAGGGCTGAATTGGTTAATAGTGGATTTCCCATCTCTTAGGCTGGACCTCTTTCTATTTCCTGTTGTATCCCTGGTACAGAAAGTGAAGGAGAATGTCCCAACCAGCACACATACAGTAAAATAAAACCTACAAGCCTATCAAAATTCATCCAAATCAAATCTATTAAGCTCAAAAACAAAATGTAGTAAATTGAGGCTTACCAATCCTTATATGTGGTGTCTGTATTTGTTTTCACCTGATGACCCAGCCAGTAAGTCTGTTTTTTTTAACTTAATTTAAAGAATAACTTCACCTTTTGTAACATGTTACATGTGTAGCGTCCTCTAGTGTGCTACTAGTGTGAAAGCAGGTAAAGCATAGCTTGGCTCAGCGCTAAGTCTGAGTCATGAAATCTGGGTTAGTCTGGGTTCACACTTGTGCGATGCAGACACTGCATGTGATTCACACAGGATCGCAATGCATTCATGTGCATACCACATGCGATGTCTGTGCAGTTTGATTTCAGGCATACATTTTGTATGGCTGAAATTGCATTGCATCCACACCAAAATTCTGTCAATTGTTGTGTTGTGCAATCTGTTTTGGGGTGTCATTAAGGTAATATCGACACCCGCAGCAGATTGCATGGATGATGTGTGATTGCAATGCGGTATGGGAAACCCACAGGATTCGCTGCGTTTCCTGAATTGCATAATTGTAAACTAGAGCTCTGGGTTTACTTGAGTTCAGAGCTAGGTGACTCATGCATGTAGGTCTCTGGTGCCTTCCCCTGGTTCTGGAAAGTTGGAGAACATTTTAGAAACTAGAGGACGGTGGCTAGAATAGCTGTCCTACATACGTAGGGGAGCTTGGCCAAACCCCAGGAGGTAGAGTAGTTAGGCTAGCCCTTAAGTATAAATGAGTCATGCTGGCAGAGGAGTCGGGTGGAAGATTGAGATGGAGTGCTGAGGGGACTGTATGTGGCCCTTGAGGTAAACCTCCTAGTCTGGGGGGGGGGGGGGGTTGCTCTGCCTTTAGGCTTGGGCTCGGGTGCTGGCCTGGGAGGATCCTAAAAAACAGGAGAAGCTTGGGAGGAGTCTTCCCTGAGAGGAAGCGGGAGCAAGGAGGACAGTGAGTACAACAGCACAGTTTGGGAACCTACAAGGGGAGAGACTGCCACACGTAGCTAGTCTCTTTGGAAGATAGCGATGTGCTTATGTAGCGGCCATAAACCTTGGCAGGGCGGCCTTAAATTTTGGGCTTACCGGTTACCTCTGCTTGGCTGGTTCTTCCACGTCTAGGGGTTCCCAGAGTTAGTACCCAACACTTTGGACACTGACACCATAAAAGTCCTTTAGAAAAGGTTTTTATTTGCAGGGGTAACATCCAACAACACAGTCTCATATAAGAACAGAGGGCAAGGGTGAAGAAACTCAGGCACCTTGAACTGTTAATATCAGAAAGTCTCTAATACCACCCAGAGACTAGCCACTTGCAGCTGGGTGCTTCAAGGCTGAAAAAATCTCTAGCCAGAGATTATGGCAGTCAGCACTTTGATCCAGAACTTGTGAAATCTTTGACCTTGAGTAACTGGTAACAGAAGTGAACAGGAACCTTTTTCCTCCGTACCTGGAACGTTCTCTGTCTCCTTGACAGTACTGGAAAAAGCGTTAATTCGTCAGTGTCCTTCACAACTCAGCAACCAGGCATTTCTCAGGATGCCAGCTTGTTGGCCCTCCTCCGAAGAGTCCTCCCCGGTCGCTTACACAAGCTGCGGTGCCCCTCCAAGCCGAGAGCACACCCGGATGCCTTGAATCCTCCCTCAGTTACTGCTCTTCGGACCAGCCAGTTCTGAGACTCGGGAACAGACGGATCCCTACACCAGACCAAGCCGGGTCTATTGGGGTTAGCCAACCAAAGCATGTTGCGGAGCGACAAACGCTCCCTTAACCGGGACCCCTCGTGGGGCTACCCAGGTCCAGAATCAGGAACAAACTGATAGGGCCTCATGAATGAACCTAGAACATGTGACTTCAACATTTTAAGTACCCTTCCCCAGACTCCTCAGCGGGGCCCCGCGCATCCACTGATTGGCTCCGGTAAAGCTGATACCTAAAACGTCCAACCAGGCCTGGTTCTGAGCCTGTCATGTGCTCCTAACTGTACACATGACCAGGCAGAACTCTAACACAGCCCAGCCAAACTGATGTCAAAGTTAAACCTACACAATTAACCCTCAGAACCCCTTTACTGTTCTGAGGCAAAAACGAAATTTGTACATGACAGACAGTTTGTCCAAAGTGTCATCGCTACACTTAAATCTTCTTTTACCTTGTCCTGGGACATCTCTGGGAAGTCAGTTGGGTAGACCAGTGAAGAGAGTGAGTTGGGTAGACTGATGGAGAAGTAGCCAGGTGGGCTAACATTTCCTGCAGTTGGTAGAACTGGGATCAGTGTCTACAAGGGATTTGGAGGCATTCCAGGATGCACAACTTTGTGCTATTTTCTAAGGGACTGAGAGTTCTTAGTCCTTAAAGGGGTTTTGCTTTTCTAACAGAGACTGTTAGCTACCAAGAGAGGAATCAATAAGAACTGTACAGAGTAAAGGAGAAGAATCATTTGGAGTTGTAGGGAGGAAGTTGTCCCTGGTTCTGTTGCTATTAAGTTGGGCAGCCCATAATTTCTATTCCCCATCCAAGTTATTACTCTCCTAATAAAACATAAAAACCAAGCTCAAAGATTGTTTCCTTGTCTCTGGAGAAAGTGTGGAAGTCACTTGTTGCCTGGCTGGGCAAAAGTGGGGAACCCTGTCATCTGCAACCCCTACGGGGGTAATGCTAGTAACACCATATTCAGGGTGTAACATGTAATGTTACAATTTCACTGGCCCCCCACCCCCAGTCCCTGCTTTGACAGAGAACAGGGAATCTTTTCCTCCCGCTCGCTGCCACTACCTAAAGAAAATGCGGCCGCGCGGGGCTCCACGTCATCCATTCACAGCATTCTATGAATTGGAAAACGACAAGTTCCAACATCCTTTGCAGCTGTCGGCTTGTAGTTCCCAAAAAATTACCAGGGTGCTGTTGAGCACTGTGGTAGTTCAGTCTGTCTTCCTGTCAGTGTGTATCTGCCTGCCTGTACACAATATGAGCAAATAGATACACTGAAAAGTCTGCAGGAGTACTGCATGGTGACCACGATCTGCTAATCATGGGTGCAATGCTTTCCAGGCTCCAAATAAAATAAATTAAAAATGATAATTTTTTTACCTGCAAAAAGATGTGCATTTTTTTTTTAAAATGGTGAACTTAACAGACCAAGTTGCCCAGCAAAATTGGCAGTAAGGGGGTTGACACAAAGTATTTAACACTGACAGTGGTGCATACAATTATCAGCTTTAATTTAGTGATTTTAAACCTTTATCCCAAAATAAAAAACAACCGGTTAGCTTGAAAGCATTAACTGGAGTTAGGCTTTAATTTGTTAGTCCATCTAAATCTGCTAATGCATCTACCTTCTCCTAGGATTGACAATGCTGTTCAAAGGTTGCTCCTCCATTGCACCTCCATTCAGAGTGGAGACACCCTAAGACAGGAAGTATGTTAATGATCAGATCACAGGAATAATAAAGGACAGAAAGCCTAAAAAAGCCTGCCTAGAAAACTAACGCAGACATCACAGTTAAGGATTGTAAAATGCAATATATAACATGTTTGTTTTTAAGTTTAACCTCCCTGGCGGTATGATTCAGTCTGGAATAAGGTGCTGAAAGCGGTACAATTATTTTGCATGGAAATCTGGCGTTTTATTTTGTAGTCCTGTAATTCTTAGGAATAACTCTCTTAAATCTGTTCAAACCAGAGTCTAGCAGACATCCCGGGTATGATAAAGTTTATAATATAATAAAGAATAATAAAAAATATTCAATAATGTAATCAAATCCTAAAACACTGAAAAAGGGACACGTTTTGGTTGCTATGGACAATCTCTAAATTTCAGGCAGAAAAAAACAGTATTTATAATATAAAAGTGCATGCAGGGCATTGCACAGACCACTAGGGACAAAGGGGGTGTGTATTTTGTAATACAGCACTGTAATCTGTAAGATTACAGTGTTGTGTGTGTTTTGTGTACTTTTACTTTTTTGAATTTTCCGCCGATCTCCGCTCCCGTGCGCCGTAACGCCGCAGGGAACGGAGCTCGGCGGCATTCGGCACTGTGAATCGAGCGGAGGACAGCTCGATCACACAGCGCGGAGGATATCGCTGGATCCAGGGGACAAGGTAAGTAACTCTCCCTGTGTCCTCCCCTGCATCCAGCGAAGCGATCCCGAGTCTGGCTCGGGGTTACCGCTTCTATCAGTAAATTCCTAACCCGTGCCAGACTCGGGATTACCGCTCCTGTAATTAAAATCCCAACCCGAGCCAGACTCGGGATTACCGCTAGGGGGGTTAATAACACGTTAAGTGTATCTGGATTTACATACACTTAAAAAAAATTCAGGTGTGGCACATTGGTCCAGCCTGGACTCGGCTACTTCAGTGAGTTCCACTTGCTTTCAGGTCCAGGTTCCAGGTTCCAGCTGATGCATTGTAAACATTGTTGGCCCCTCAGCACGGGCACCATTCAGAGAATGTTTTACATTTTTTGAATGAATGCAAATCGCTCTCCAATTGGATGAGATGGAGAGCATCACCTCACCACAACGACTTGTCCAATCATAGAACACTTTGCATTCATTCAGAAAGTGCAAAGCATTCTCGGAATGCTGCCGATGCTAAGCAGCCAACCTCCTGTTTTCAGTAAGTAGCCATGTGGCACGAAACCCAGAAGCAAATGGAGATCACTGGAGTAGCGGTGTCTATTTCAGTGATTTGCAGCTTCTGAGAGCATTGGTCAGATATGGTATGTACATAGTTACATTGTTCTAAGATAGACCAATATAACTGTAGAGTATATAATAACCATGCCAACTATACCATTAATCTTTAAAATTAGCCTGGTAAAGGTGTAGAAAGGAGTCTGTTCCTCTACCTGTTACGTGGGTTACTTCATAATTACATAGAAGAGTGTCAGAAAAAAAACCAAGTCATCCATTGAGTCTGCCCTATTTATTTATTTTTTATTATTAGTTATATATGTTTTTTTTTTTTTTTGGGTTGTCCCACTAAGAGCCGGTTCACACAGCGGGCGATGCGAGGCGACACGACTCGCCTCGCCTCGCTCTCGCAAGTCGCCCCCGTTCTGTACAATGGAACCGTTCTGAGAGGAGCGACTCGAGTCGCTCCGACTCAGAAAAAAGGTTCCTGTACTACTTTTGGGCGACTTGCATTGACTTCTATACAGAAGTCATTTGCAAGTCGCCGCCGAGGCCGCTGCAGGTCGCGGCGAGGCAAGTCGGAGTCGCCTCGCCTCGCCTGCAGTGTGAACCGGCTCTTACTGTTGACTGACTTAATACCACTATTGTATGTTTATTCTAAGCATCAACTACTCTTTCTAAGGCGCAGTCACACTGATGCAGTGTGGTTTTGCCACAGTGTGGGTGCAGCATGGGTTACCTGAGCTTTGTCATAGATTTCTATTAGATTGGTAGTTTCGGTGTGTTTTCTTAAGGCACATCTAAAGTTCTGCATGCGGAAAAACCGCAATGCATCAGTGTGAAAGTACCCCAAGATTCATTTTGAACTTCCCTCCTGCTAATCTGAGGTCATGTCCCCGTGTTCTTGATCTTGGATTCAAATATGGAAATAATGCCCTCCTGAACTTTACTCACCTCCTTGATGTCAAAAAGAAGAAAAAAATGCTGCGCTACTTATAATAATATGAATAACTTGTGTATGAAGCCCCACTAAACGTTCCAAATGATAAACTAAAAAATAATATGAAAACAAGTCAGAAATATTGGTGGCACCCTCCATGCCTAAATACATCCAAATATCTTCAATATCGTGCCAATGAACAATAAGTGTGCTAGCAAAACAATTGTGATTGTGTAAAAAATTAGCGAGTTTGGGGTGGAGGAACTTGACTGGCCTGACCTCCACCCTCCCACACCTATGGGTTGAATTAGAGCGGACAGTGCGAGCCAGGCCTTCTCGCCTAACAAAACATTTTGGCCTACATTTATAAAGAAATTTGATTGTATTGGATATGTTTTATAACAGAAAGTATAAAATATTGTTTTTTTTTATTTTTTATTTTTTTAAATGTCTAGGTTTTTTTTTCATTTATATAATAAAAAATAAAACTTTTCTTATCAGAACACTAATGCCCTATACAAACGGTTGGACATTCCAACAACAAATCCAACTTGTCTCAAAGTTGTCTTACATACACACAGTCGCACAAAGTTGTCGGAAAATCCGATCGTTCTGAACGCAGTGACATACAACAAGTATGATGGGACTATAAACGGGCCAGTAGCCAATAGCTTTCATCTGGTAATTTATTCTGAGCATGCGTGGCACTTTGTCCATTAGAATTGTCTACACACGATTGGAATTTAAACGATCGGATTTTGTTATCGAAAAATTTTAGATCCTGCTCTCAAACTTTGTGTGTCGGAAATTCCAACGGGAAAAGTCAGATGGAGCCAACAGACGATCGGATTTTTCGACAACACGATCCAATCAGACATTTTCTGTCGGAAAGTCCGACCGTGTGTGCAGGGCATGAGTGTACACCAGCTGATTATAATGAACATTTATCCTCCCATTCAAGAACCAGTCTGAATAGGACAAAACAGCTATTTCTTCGGAGAAGAAACACGTAGGAATCTGCAACAAAGTTTCTTAAAGCGAAGTTCCACCCACTTTTACAACTTTGTCTTAAAGGAAAGACCAACCCTCCACCCCTCATTTTTGGATAACTATTTTTTTCTTTCTTACCTTTTCTGAAGTATATAGTATACTTCTGTCCTAGCTCAGCCGCAGCCCAGGGAGTCATTTCCTCCTTCTCCCCTGCTGCCTTCTGAGACTTGTGTGTGTCCCAGAAGATGATGGGGCCATTAAGAAAGCATTGCGTGACTCGCACATGCACAGCTGGAAAACAGCTGTGAAGCCTGAATGCCAAGATGCTGCACATGTGATCAGTTATGCCACCAGCCATTGGATGGTTTGACAGTTTGGTTGAGAGCACAACCAATGGGGGTGTTACATTTCCAGCACGTGAAATTAAACTGTTTTATGAATGGGTTTACTTCAGCTTTAAGAATTTCAGAGAGAAGAGTTAACACTTTCTGCTAATCAGGCCTTTGTGGCACTGCACAGCATAGTTTCAAGTGCTGGGATGGATGGAAGGATGGAAGGGAAACTCTTGCAAAAGGAGAACTTCACAGTTAAAGCAGATCCTCCACTGCATCTGAACACCACAAATCAAAATACAAAACATTTTCAATTCTATGGTCAACAGACCAAATTTGAGCAATTAAGAAAAGTTAATTTTTGGGGGGGTTACATGCATTTTAAATCCTTTTAAATCCCTAAGCAAGAGGTATGAATGTGCCCTTCCTAAGAACTTGAGTCATTCCACCCCACTTACAGACACACTGGCCTTCAAAGTTTGGATCCGATTAGCAGCTCTGAGGAAGCAACTCCAGTTTTTAGTGACAGCATATATTGATATAGCAGATACTCTATCACTGTCCTATTAGCAACTTATCTCATCCTATACTGCACAGGTAAAGTGGAACTAAAAGCCATTGCACTTACCACCCCTTTAGTTATGTGACATTCACAAACTCCTCCATCCCCACTGACATCTTTGCCTGGTCTTCTTCCAGGTCGCCATCTTTGGCCATCTTGATTGGCTACCCCAGGATGACATAGCTCCTGTATATTCATAGCTCAGTGTACAATCTAACTTGCTATCAGGCAACTAAGATGCATTTACAGCAGTAGAGACAGGGTATATTTCCATCTTCTCCACTCCACTTCCTCTTTCTGTTGGGGTACCCCAAGACTCCATCCTTGGGCCTCTCCTGTTCTCACTCTATACCTCTTCCCTGGGCCAGTTGATAACATCCCATGACTTCCAATACCACCTCTATGCTGACGACACCCAGATCTATCTCTCCACTCCTCAACTCACCTCCTCAATCTCCTCAAGGATCTCAAACTTACTGAATAACATATCGATATGGATGTCACACCACTTCCTCAAACTCAATCGTTCTAAAAACTGAGCTTATATATATTTCCTCCTTCACAATTATGTGCAAGCAAAAATGCATTTTTTTTTTTAATTTTCCTTGCACATGATTCATTTACTAAGCTCTGGAGCAATTGCACTTGCAGAGTGCAACTGCACTTTGTAAAGTACACAGTCTATTTGCCTTTAGTAAATCAACCACAGAGTCTCTTCAGCAATTTTTATATATCAACTAAAGTTCCGCTATAATCACACCCTTTATCATATTACCCCTAATGAATCAACCCCCAACCTTGATGATCAGTGTCCTATTAAATACTCTTGATGATGGTTGTTAAATTGGTGGCATGTCAATTGCTAAAACTGATGTCAGTAACTAAGGATGTGTGGATCAATGCACATCAAATCATTCCCAGCTTTCAAAGTGAGGAAATGGGTAGATCTTATAAAGTGAGAAGTAGACAAGGGGCCATGAATAGAGAAAAAGGGAAATTAAAATAAAAAATAAAAAAAACAATTTCAGACCTCAACTTTGTCCCCTCTCCTCACCAGGCCCCACAGCATCTACATGGGCTGCTATAGCTATGCAGTACTTATGCCCCTGCCTGCTTGTGTCTTTTTTTCAAAATTAAAGAATACAGAATCAAAGGTGAGAATCATAGTTAGTAGAGAACAGTGGCAATTGGCAAATGTGCTTGTTGACTGCGATTGACGGTACCGGTAAATCAAAAATAATTTTCTTGAATAATAACATTAATAATAATTAATAATAACACTGAATGACAGCAATCCCTGGCACATTGCTACTGTAACTGACTATGAAGCCAAGCTGGGGAAACATTGCCCTTGGGTTGTGCTTTTACACATGTATTGTGTCTGATAATAGCACCTGATGGATGGAGGGAAAAAAAACAGACAGGGACAGACAGGGCTGGCCCAAGACATTGTGCTGCCTGGCTCCATAATGAAAGGCTGCCCCTCCCTCCCACCCGCCCCCAAAAAATTATATGACATACCATAATGTTAAATTCCAAGGAGCAGGCTAGGTAGTATATGGACAGACTAAGGTGGTATGGGGCAGGCTAGGGTCGTATATAGAAAGGCTAGGGTAGTACATGGGTACATAGACAGACTAGGTCAGTATAGGGGCAGGCTGGGGTAGTATATTGACAAGCTAAGGTAGTATATAGACAGGCTAGGTCAGTATAGTGACGAGCTAGGGTAGCATAGGGGCAAGTGGAGGGCCCGTGGGGGGGGGGGGGTGTAGTTGTCCTTATGAGACACAAAACTGCTGAAAAAAAATCTTGGTCCTCAATTTGCTGGGTAAATAGAAGAGAAGAGGCGGCCGAGGTTCAATTTGCTGCCCTTCTCAAAGTGGCGCCTGGGACCAATGGACCCACCGAGACCCATGGTAGGGCCGACCCTGGGAACTGGGGATGATGAGAGTGCATGCAAGACAGCAAGGAGGGCAATGTCAAAGTTCAGCAATAATTTTAAAAGTTCTCTAAAAGTGTGCTGCATCCAGTGATTATACCTATCCATAAACATAAAAATTAGTGTGATCAAAAAGTGGATTATTGTTTACAAGAATCAGTTTTATGTAAGTGCCGGTTCACACAGGGGGCGACACGAGGCGACACGACTTGCCGTGCCGCGACCTCAGCGGCGACTTGCAAATGACTTCTGTATAGAAGTCAATGCAAGTCGCCCCGAGGTCGCCCAAAAGTAGTACAGGAACCTTTTTTCTAAGTCGGAGCGACTCGAGTCGCTCCTCTTAGAACGGTTCCGTAGTACAGAACGGGGGCGACTTGTCAGGTCGCGGCACGGCAAGTCGTGTCGCCTCGTGTCGCCCCCTGTGTGAACCGGCCCTTAGTGACACAGGAAGGTGTGGGGCTGCTGGCTCAAAAAAAATGTCATCCTCTGCTTTTATAGTATGGAAAAACAGGTGAAGAAAACAATATATACTGTGTTCAACTGTAAAATGTTTAGCTATAGTTCTGTTTTCCTTCAGTTATTAACCACAACTAAAATCAAACTATTTCACATTATAAGCTGACTTATGAGAAAGGGGCTATTTGGAAAAGACATAAAAGAAAATTAAAAGTCCAAATAATTTATTTCAGTGCTGCTAAACAGCCCAAGATAATTGAGTTAGGCCCCCAAGCTTCCAGTTCCTAGAATATTTAGAATGAATTGGAGATTCAAAGAAAATAGGAACTTCAACTGACCTAAGTAGAATCATTTTCCTGGTTGTATTAATAACTACATAGCTGCCAGCACACTGTGGTAAGCGCATCAACATTTCTCCTTTCCCAAGAAAATAAGATTAAGATACTTATTGGGCGAAGGATGCTTGAAGTACATTATTTACATTGATATTCATAGAAGGAAAAGCAAAAAGTTAAGGCAAGATTTTGATCTCGTAGTAATGGGATTAAGACCTTCTTTATTGCAAAGTTATGTACACCAACCTTTAAACCACAGCTTGGTTGTGGTTGAGGTTACAGGTCAGTACCAATCAGAGAACGGCTTAAAGTCCAGCTCCAGTTGTAACCCTCCTCTCTGTTTTCTGAGTCCCACTACACCCATGTTTACTTTTAAAAAAAAATATATATATATATTGTATATACCCTTTTCATGGGTCTTCAATCAAATCACATGAAATCAAAGGCCTTCAACATTGGGCAGGCACTGAATGCTGCAGAGTCTAGCACCATGTAATGTTGTGGCACCATTCCCTGCAGCATTGTCTAATGAGTTCAGGACAGCATGATGATACATTTCCAGGAAGCAGGTCCTTATGTATTTTTGGAGTTGTCTTTGTCCCTTTGGAGAGGTTGTCCTTCATATCTGCCTCAAGACTCAAGAGGAAAGGGGAGGAGATCTCTCCAAAAGAAGGAGAATCCTCTGATGCAGCAGTAGGAGGTACCGGCCAGGGCTCCTCCTCCCCCAAAGCTTTTCGCCCCAGGAGGGGGCTAATCATGAGTGAAAGGAAATACTCTGTTGGACAGAAGTCTGAAACAAGCGTCCTCATATAGAAATTTCTCTTCTATTTGTGATCCAAATATGTCATAAAACACAAAGAGAGTTGCAAATAGCGTAATACTATTTTATTAAACGTTTTCCACAAATGTAAAAAAGACCCCCCTATAGTAATCTTGCCCTCACCGCACGGCATCCCCGGAAGTGACGCTTGCGCTCCGACGACCAGGTCCACACCAGGAAGTGTCTCTTGGTGTCTGCAGGGAAATACACGCTGATGCACTGGACGGTGGAAACGGTGACAGAGCCATTCTTTAATATATTTATTGCTGGATTGATTGTATCTTTGTGTACGTAGATTACTATAGGGGGGTCTTTTTGACATTTGTGGAAAACGTTTAATAAAATAGGTTTATGCTATGTGCAACTCTCTTTGTGTAGCACTTATATCATTTGTATCTCTGCGGATGATGAGGATGCAGAGTTAACCTATTGAAGAATATTTACCCTAAAGGCTTGTTCATTAGCATTGTCTGGTGAGTTTAACCCCCTGAGGGAAGTGTGCCTCACGTGGTGAAATCTGAGGATTTCTGGTGGATGGTGCTATAACAACACTTTGAATAATCATCAATAATCACCTATAACGTTGTTTGAACTGCTACCTCTATCATCACTGCACAAAGGACTCTATATTTGTTATGGTTTTGGTCACAAGATCATCATTTTAATTTTCAGCACTGTTTTAGTATTGAAATTTACAGGAATTGGACTGTTTTATTCGCATACTATTGTTTTTATATAAATATGTATATAATGAAGCAGGTTGGTTGTACGAACAAGATACCTACCAAACAAAAATTAGTAGTTGCTTATAGCAGGGGCAGGAAGGAAGTCTCATTCACTATTTTACCATCAATAGGGACAGCCAATAGGGGACATAATCCCATCCTTATGGAGCTTAGTAGATGCTGGTGACATATAGTATAGACAGGCAGCAAATATAGAGGCTAAGGGTAAAGTAGAGAGTAGTGACCTTAAATTGTAATAGTAGTGAGTAGTAAAGTTGTGAGTAGTGACCTGCATCTGTGTGCTGAACACTGCACTGGGTGCCAGTAGTTGTGCATAGGTGCAAGGTAACCAGATTCCCCATGTTCTTCAGCTGTGGGACATTGGACTGCTCACCACTAGCTACTACTACTACTACTAGGAGAAACTGTCCTCCAATTTATAGATATATGAAAATAGCCGCGCTTATGGAGATAGATAAGAACAGCAGAAAATATATAAATGAGGAAGGGAATAGGTGCTACTGCACGGAGAAAAGAAGATGCAAACAGGTTGCAGCCACCCCTAAGTGCATGGGCTTTTGTTAAAGTCCGTGCCTGAAAATTAATATAAATGGTTATTGGGGGCTATTGGCGCTACCTTCAAGTGATAGTTATACTATTAGACCTCCGGTAAGTGACCAGTATCAATATGCAAAGCTAATTTGGTGATATGAGTACAGACCTTTCCCTATTCTCTATATGTATATATCTATATATATATATATATATATAGCTATACTGATCGTGTATATATGTATACTACTGACACCAATAGTGTACATCTACCATACACATATAATAGCCTCCACAAATGGGTACAAAACTGTGTATAAGAAAACCTCAGTTCAGAACCTTATCCAAGTTCAAAAGGTGTGCAGATATACCGATAGGGAAATAAAGAATATAAAAAATGATAGAACACACAAAACTAAAGAACCTTTAGAGTGCTATGTGAATAGTTGTGGTGAATTCCTCTACATGTAGGAATATAACATAAAATATCCTTGTGTTTAATATTTATACTAATTCCCCCTATGAATAATATTCTCAATAGATAATAGTGCAGTGTAGACCCTATGTGAACTTATTACTATGAATACCAGCTGATGTGAATTAAACCAAGGATTGTATAAGTCAACAACCCCTACATAGGTGATACCTATACAAGCAGACAATACATATATATATCTAAAAGCAAAAAAACAACAAAAGAGAGGGTTTTATACCACAAAGAATATATCACAAAAAATATATATGTGCCCTAATATGTGAACCTTGTATCGATGATGAAAACTATACTGGGATTTACAGTAACCTTCCCATCCACGTATAGCAGGTAGAACAAAATATAAATAAGTAAAAGATACAGAAAAATAGAAAAATGAAAAAGATAAAAAATGCAAAAATTGCAGTAGGAAAAAATAGGGCTAAGATAAAATGGGATAAAGTGAAAATAGTCCACAATAATTCTTCTGATAAACGTCCAACAGTGTGTAAGATTCCAACTCAGAAAAAACAAGAAAGGTGACTTCCGTGATCATATAATTTTCTTTAGTGACTTCCGTGCTTGTTTCCCCTTTTGGGTCCCCACTCACCAGATCCACGTACCCCCTAGGGGGTTGCAAGCGTATAGGTTCTGCTCCGCTGTATGCTGTTGAAGGTTCCACCTGCCAGCTATAACCTCCACACTCTGCCCCAGGATTTGGTTCTTCGTGCAGGAAAAAAGGTCTTTGCCAGGTGCGATAATTCCTCAGAAAGGAGAAAAAACAGCTTTCATGGTATAGTATGTCAGATACCCAGGAAACAGGATATTATTCAGGGCAAACCTTTTACCACAGATACTCTTTGAGTCTTTTTGAAATTTGTTAGGTGGTAATAAAAAATAAAAAATCCCACCATAAAAAGTAAAAATAATATATTATTTTATTACAAAGTTACAGAAAAAAACAGAAAAATACAAAAAACTCTATTGTATAAAAGGTGTGTCACAATAAAAAATTATAAAAAATAATAATCAGATAACAGTACCACACACTTTAGTCAATAGGGGGCATGGCACATATGCCTAAGGACAAAATAGAGAATAAGTCCCTATTAGGCAGATATTAAGAGAGAGAGGCTAGTATTAACACCTCACTGGAGCCCCAGTAAAGGTGTGCATAGGTGGAAACTAGCCCTCCTACTCTCTATATGCACTGTATCCCCAGAAAACTTGCTTAATACAGAGCACCAGTGTGGGTAAAAAAAAAAAAAAAAAAAAAAAATTAGCATTAAGAGCAAAGCCAGTAAAGGTCAATATAAGGATGTGGGAGAGCCCCAATATCCAACGAGCCTTAGTACTGGTAAAACGAAGTGACCGGCTTCCAGAGAACCTCGCGGGTGAGCGGCGTGCGTTCCAGCTGCGCCTCAGCGGGTAAGCCAGGCCGGAAGTGACGTAATGTGCGCGGTGACGCTGTACGCGTTTCGTCAGAGACGTCTTTAGCAGCTTACCCGCTGAGGCGCAGCTGGAACGCACGCTGCTTGCCCGCGAGGTTCTCTGGAAGCCGGTCACTTCGTTTTACCAGTACTAAGGCTCGTTGGATATTGGGGCTCTCCCACATCCTTATATTGACCTTTACTGGCTTTGCTCTTAATGCTAATTTTATTTTTTATTTATTTTTTTTACCCACACTGGTGCTCTGTATTAAGCAAGTTTTCTGGGGATACAGTGCATATAGAGAGTAGGAGGGCTAGTTTCCACCTATGCACACCTTTACTGGGGCTCCAGTGAGGTGTTAATACTAGCCTCTCTGTCTTAATATCTGCCTAATAGGGACTTATTCTCTATTTTGTCCTTAGGCATATGTGCCATGTCCCCTATTGACTAAAGTGTGTGGTACTGTTATCTGATTATTATTTTTTATAATTTTTTATTGTGACACACCTTTTATACAATAGAGTTTTTTGTATTTTTCTGTATTTTTCTGTAACTTTGTAATAAAGTAATATATAATTTTTACTTTTTATGGTGGGTTTTTTGATTTTTTATTACCACCTAACAAATTTCAAAAAGACTCAAAGAGTATCTGTGGTAAAAGGTTTGCCCTGAATAATATCCTGTTTCCTGGGTATCTGACATACTATACCATGAAAGCTGTTTTTTCTCCTTTCTGAGGAATTATCGCACCTGGCAAAGACCTTTTTTCCTGCACGAAGAACCAAATCCTGGGGCAGAGAGTGTGGAGGTTATAGCTGGCAGGTGGAACCTTCAACAGCATACAGCGGAGCAGAACCTATACGCTTGCAACCCCCTAGGGGGTACGTGGATCTGGTGAGTGGGGACCCAAAAGGGGAAACAAGCACGGAAGTCACTAAAGAAAATTATATGATCACGGAAGTCACCTTTCTTGTTTTTTCTGAGTTGGAATCTTACACACTGTTGGACGTTTATCAGAAGAATTATTGTGGACTATTTTCACTTTATCCCATTTTATCTTAGCCCTATTTTTTCCTACTGCAATTTTTGCATTTTTTATCTTTTTCATTTTTCTATTTTTCTGTATCTTTTACTTATTTATATTTTGTTCTACCTGCTATACGTGGATGGGAAGGTTACTGTAAATCCCAGTATAGTTTTCATCATCGATACAAGGTTCACATATTAGGGCACATATATATTTTTTGTGATATAAAACCCTCTCTTTTGTTGTTTTTTTGCTTTTAGATATATATATGTATTGTCTGCTTGTATAGGTATCACCTATGTAGGGGTTGTTGACTTATACAATCCTTGGTTTAATTCACATCAGCTGGTATTCATAGTAATAAGTTCACATAGGGTCTACACTGCACTATTATCTATTGAGAATATTATTCATAGGGGGAATTAGTATAAATATTAAACACAAGGATATTTTATGTTATATTCCTACATGTAGAGGAATTCACCACAACTATTCACATAGCACTCTAAAGGTTCTTTAGTTTTTTGTGTTCTATAATTTTTTATATTCTTTATTTCCCTATCTGTATATCTGCACACCTTTTGAACTTGGATAAGGTTCTGAACTGAGGTTTTCTTATACACAGTTTTGTACCCATTTGTGGAGGCTATTATATGTGTATGGTAGATGTACACTATTGGTGTCAGTAGTATACATATATACATGATCAGTATAGCTATATATATATATATATATAGATATATACATATAGAGAATAGGGAAAGGTCTGTACTCATATCACCAAATTAGCTTTGCATATTGATACTGGTCACTTACCGGAGGTCTAATAAAATGTCCTCCAATTTATAACTACTGAACATTTTGAAGTACCCCAAGTCCAAGTTCCCTTACCCAATTGGATTTCTTAAAGCAATAATCATTAGAAAGACATCCCTGAGACGGTTTATTGGAGCCAGTGTGAATGGACTGTTTTCTGTGTGGACAAGCAGCCCCTGTACTGTTTGGGAAAAAAAACAACGTCTACACCAGTGGCTCCTGCGTGGGTAGCACTCCAAGTAAAACATGTTTTAATTAAAGTATAACTAAAGGCATTTTTTTTAAATAGATTGGAGAGGAATTTGAACACCTTTCAGTTTTTTAATTACTGTCTGTGTCCCCGATAGGGAGATTTAGCCTGTCTATTTGTTATGTTTATCATTATCACCATAAATGAAAGAAATACCCAAATTCAGGTTATCACAGTAATAGATGGGAAATTTTCCATTGGAAACATTAGTTCTGAAGACTCTGGTGATGACCAGGGATTCCCTCACTTTGGATGATGTTGTGACAATGGGACAGGAAATGGAGGGAAATCTCCACAATGGGACACAAATGGCAAAATTAAACCTAAAAGGAAATAATAAATGCTGTACAAGAACAATGTATAGGAAAAAAATAACACAGGGACATGCGTTAGATGAGGAATACAGTTTTGGGGGTAAATTTGGTTAATACTTGAACATACACTGTAAGAGAAAACTGAAGAAGTTGCAAACAAAGTACAATACATACCTCATAAAATGAGCCTTGCCTACAAATAATACCAACCAATGTGAAAAAATGAATAGTACAAAGAATGTCTAACACATACACCAGAATACCATAAGAGTTAGGGAAAAACATTTTTTGTAAAGCATTCCATTACAAAAATGACTATGAACAATATTGGGTATCGAATTAGCAGCTGGATGTTACTCAGTATGCAGATATACAGTGCCTTGAAAAAGTATTCATACCCCTTTAAATTTTCCACATTCTGTCATGTTACAACCAAAAATCTAAATGTATTTTATGTGATAGACCAATACAAAGTGACACAAAATTGTGAAGTGGAAGGAAAATGATAAATGGTTTTCAACATTTTTTACAAATAAATATGTGAAAATTGTGGGGGGCATTTGTATTCAGCCCCCTTTACTCTGATACCCCTAACTAAAATCTAGTGCCTTCAGAAGTCACCTGATAGAGTCCACCTGTGTGTAATTTAATCACAGTATAAATATAGCTGTTTGGTGAAGCCCTCAGAGGTTTGTTAGAGAACCTTAGTGAACAAGCAGCATCATGAAGGCCAAGGAACACACCAGACAGGCCAGGCAAGAAGAGCATTCATCAGAGAAGCAGCCAAGAGGCCCATGGTAACTTTGGAGGAGCTGCAGAGATCCACAGCTCAGGTGGGAGAATCTGTCCACAGGACAAATATTAGTCATGCACTCCACAAATCTGGCCTTTATAGAAGAGTAGCAAGAAGAAAGACATTGTTGAAAGAAAGCCATAAGAAGCCCTGTTTGCAGTTTGCGAGAAGCCATGTGGGGGACACAGCAAACACGTGAAAGAAGGTGCTCTGGTCAGATAAGACCAAAATTGAACTTTTTAGCCTAAAAGAAAAATGCTATGTGGGGGAAAACTGCACATCACCCTGAACACACCATCCCCACCGTGAAACATGGTGGTGGCAGCTTCATGTTGGGGGGACACCTTTCTTCAGCAGGGATGGGGAAGCTGGTCAGAGTTGATGGGAAAATGGATGAAGCCAAATACAGGGTAATCTTAGAAGAAAACTTGTTAGAGTCTGCAAAAGACTTGAGACTGGGGTGGAGGTTCACCTCCCAGCAGGACAACGACCCTAAACATACAGTCAGAGCTACAATGGAATGGTTTAGATCAAAGCACATCCATGTGTTAGAATGACCTAGTCAAAGTCCAGACCTACATCCAATTGAGAACCTGTGACAAGACTTGAAAATGGCTGTTTACAGATGCTCTCTATCCAATCTGACAGTACTTGAACTATTTTGCAAAGAAGATTAGGCAAAAAATGTCACTCTAGATGTGCAAAGCTGGTAGAGACGTCCCCAAAAAGACTTGCAGCTGTAAATGCAGAGAAAGGTGGTTCTACAAAGTTTTGACTCAGGGGGCTGAATACAAATGCACTCCACACTTTTCACATGTAGCAGCCACAACCCTTGCAGGACGGCCTTGACTTATTGGGCTTACCGGTTACCTCCTCTTGGCCTGCTCTTCCACGTCTAGGGGTTCCCAGGGTTGATACCCAACGACTTGAATGCTGACACAGATAAAGTCCTTTTTAAAAGGTTTTATTTTGCAGTAGTAACATCCAATAACACAGTCTCTCATGGGAACAGAGGGCAAGGGTGAAGAACTCAGGCACCTTGAACTGCAAGTCTAGCAAAGTCTCTAATTCCACCCAGAGAGTAGACACTTGCACGGGGCTACCCCGGTCCTGGAACCAGAACAGACCACATGGGCCTCACAAACTCCTCTCCCTGAACACGTGACCCACACATCTTAAGTACCCCTTCCCAGACACCTCAGCGGGCCCCAGCACTCCCACTGATTGGTTCCCGAGAAGGTTGATACACAAAACATCCAACCAGGCCTGGTTCTGGCCTGTCATGTGCACCTCACTGCTCACATGACCAGGCAGAACTTCCAACACAGCCCGGCCAGACTGATATCAAGGCCAACCTACGTAATTAACCCTCAGAACCCCTACTGTTCTGAGCAAAAACAAAATTTACATGCGTATGACATTTTATCCAAAATGTCATCCGCTACACACATATTTGTAAAAAATTTGGAAAACCATTTATAATTCCTTCCACTTAAGTGCCACTTTGTGTTGGTCTATCACATAAAATCCCAATAAAATACATTTACATTTTTGGCTGTAAAATTTGGAAAATGTCAAGAGATATGAATAATTTTTCCAAGGCACTGTAACTACCATAGGGACTGCCATTAATATTGGACTTAAAACTGGAGAATTTAATAACTGAATCAAAGCATTTGTACATTCACTCCCTGCTACTGTGAAAACATAACCCATTGTCACAATGCAGGAATCACATGGTGGTAAGGTATATTTAAAAAGCAAACTTTTTTTTGTTTTGAATAGAGTGGAATATGGTTAAAGGATAGGTTGACCTTTATCACATGTTATAGGTTACAATCATATTTAGATTGTAACATGTGACATGTTGCTATGCTCCACCTCCCTCACCCACTGAGTTCTCCCCTCTGAGGTGCGGGTTTTGCACAGCCGTTTCATTCATTCACAGTGATCTGTGAATGGATAAAATAAAAATTTTTTTTTTTACCTGTAAAAACATGTGCCTTTATTACTTTTTAACAGAGGTGAATGTAGCCTTTAAAACACCCATCAGGGTATTATTGCTGTCTGTGACTCCATTAGGAAGATGCACCCCTTTTATTTGTCCTGTTCACCGTCATCACTGAAAGTGAAAATAAAAAAAAAATCTAAAGTTTTGAGTTGTTACCTGTCCCGAACAGGAATAGAGGAGAAATCTCCCCATGGGGATACAATATCTGGTGACAACCAGGGATTCCCGCACTTTGGAGGAATTTCCTCTGTTTTCCTGTTTTAGCTATAGGGCAGGAAGTGAAGGGAAATCTCCACAATGGGAAACAGCAAAACAAATTGTCAGGGGTTATAACCCTCCCTACGCTATCCAAAATTAAAGGTTTTACCTTTAGTTCTGCTTTAAATGCATTCCTTATTAACCCTTAGTTAACCCTAATTAGCCCCTATTTAACCCCTTCACCCTCCTTTTCTGCCCTTAGTTATTATTTTTCTATTTTTTTTTTAATGTATACTTTTTTTCAAATGCCAATATTTACATTTTTTGTTTTTATTCCTTTTCTTCCACAGGCCCATATGAGAAACTTAAAAATTGCTCTGGCCCATAACAGGTTAAATGGAATGAGAGCTGAAGTGGTTAAAAAATATATTATTACTTAAATTGGTTGTAAACCCGAGTCAAGAATTTTTCTCTCCAAAGCTCTAAGTGTCGTTTCTCTCTGGTGCTTCGTTCCTCTGTTATCAGTATGAGTCACTTCTGAGAAGTTTTCCCGACACATGAGATAACATGAGAGAAAATTAGTGTCACGAGAGATAAGCACACAGCTTGTCTATTAACAATACAGCTCTGCATGTTCCTTCGTTCCTCTACCTATGTGAAGGGGGGGTGTCCCTTTCCTCCAGTCAGCTCTCACGCAGTGTCTCAGAGCTGTAACTGCAGTTCTCTACTTCCTTCTATGTACTCTTCACAGTTGCATAAGGATTTTATCACTTTGAAGGAGTGTAGAGAAAAGAAGACTGCAGATAAACAAGTAAAACCTATGTAGGAGGATTTGTTTAATCTCCGTGTATCATCTGAGGCTATTCCCTTCACTGGGTATAGAAGAGGGTTTACAACCACTTTAAGCCCCTGTACACACAGTCGGAGATTTCCACAACCAAATCCGTTGGTTTTTGCCCGTCGGATCTTGTCCGAAACTGTTGCATACACACGGTCGGACAAAGTTGGCGAAAAATCCAATCTTTCAGAACGTGATGACGTAATTTCGTTACGATGGGACTACATTCAGGCTAGTAGCCAATAGCTTTGATGTAGGAATTTGATCTGAGCATGCGTGGCACTTGGTCCGATCAAAATTCTCTACACATGATCGGAGTATGTCCGATCGGCCCAGTTGGTCGGGAAATATTTCCAACATGTTGGAAAATTGGGTCCGACGGATATTCCGACTAAATCAGTCCGATGCATATCACACACAGTCGGATTATCCGACGACACGGTCCGATAGGACACATTCCGACGGATTCTCCGACCATGTGTACAAGGGCTTAGAGGATGGTATTATTGCCATGGTCAAAGATGGCTTTTAGAGCTCATAAGGAAAACAGGAATATTTTCGTTATTTACAAATAAAACACTTTTATTCCTCTCCTTTTACCCTTACTCCAACTGCAACACCAACTTTGTATGAATAAATTTGCCATCACTCTGCCAGGGGAAAAGGATTAACCTCAGATCTATACAGCTCCTTTGTTAGTTACCTCTTTCCAGACTTTCCCTCATATATGAGTAAACGGGAAATGGACTGTGATACCAGTTTGACGTAAACGGACTAAATTATTAAACATAAGGGAAACTGGCCTAAAGCTCCTCACCAGATGGTATTCTACACCAGTTAAACTTTATACTATCTTCCCTAATGTCTTTAAACTATGCTTTATGGGTTATTAAACCAGAGGCTTCTAATTCACATTTTCTGGTCATGCGATAAAATACATCCAATATGGTGCAGAATTTCTGATATAGCTTTGAATATCACTGGCCATATTTTACATAAACCCTGCCACTGTGCCTTCTTTTTGCTCCTATTCGGGGGGGGGGGGGACGACTTTCCTATGTATATTTAGATTCGTGAACCACTTCAGCCCCGGAAGGATTTACCCCCTTCCTGACCAAGCCCTTCTTTGCGATATGGCACTGAGTCGCTTTAACTGACAATTGCGCGGTTGTGCGATCTTGTACCCAAACAAAATTGACGTCCTTTTTTCCCACAAATAGAGCTTTCTTTTGGAGGTATTTGATCACCTCTGTGGTTTTTATTGTTTGCACTATAAACAAAAAAAGAGCGAACATTTAAAAAAAAAAAAGCAATATTTTTTACTTTTTGCTATAATAAATATCCCCCCAAAAAATATAAAAAAACTAAATTCTTCCTCAGTTTAGGCTGATATGTATTCTTCTACATATTTTTGGTAAAAAAAATAAATCACAATAAGCATTTATTGATTGGTTTGCGCAAAAGTTATTGCGTCTACAAAATAGGGGATAGATTTATGGCATTTTTATTATTATTATTTTTTTTTATTAGTAATGGCGGTGATCTGCAATTTTTATCATGACTACGATATTGCGGTGGACAGATTGAATACTTTTGACACTATTTTGGATCCATTGGCTTTTATACAGCGATCAGTGCTATAAAAATGCACTGATTACTGTGTAAATATCAATGGCAGGGAAGGGGTTAAACACTAGGGGGCGATCAAGGGGCTAAGTGTGTTCCCTGGGCGTGTTCTAACTGTAGGGGGGTGGGCTCATTAGAACATGACAGAGATCACTGCTCCCGATCCCTGCCATGTTGCTAGGCAGAACAGGGAAATGCCTTGTTTACATAGGCATCTCCCCGTTCTGCCTCTCCATGTCACGGCCGATGGCCACTGGCGCCTGCTAGCAACTGATGACGCAGCGGCGTATGGGTACGTTATTTTGTGCACCCATGCCACTTTGTCGACGTATATCGGCGTGAGCAGGTCGGCAAGTGGTTAAGGTTCATACTGTTATTGATATTCTTATACATTTGTATTTTATATCCTTCCAAACTGATAAGATGCTTATGATTAATGGGCCATTTTTACTATGTCATACTTTTAATGTACCGTATATACTCGAGTATAGGCCGACCCGAATATAAGCCGAGGCCCCCAATTTACCCCCAAAAAAACTGGCAAACTTATTGACTCGTGTATAAGCCGAGGGTGAGACATGCCTGTCCATCCCTGTGTGTGTGTCCGTCCATCCCTGTGTGTCCGTCCATCCCTGTGTGTCCGTCCATCCCTGTGTGTCCGTCCATCCCTGTGTGTCCGTCCATCCATCCCTGTGTGTGTGTGTGTCCATCCATCCATCCATCCCTGTGTGTGTGTGTCTCCATCCATCCATCCATCCATCCCTGTGTGTGTGTGTCTCCATCCATCCATCCATCCATCCCTGTGTGTGTGTGTCTCCATCCATCCATCCATCCCTGTGTGTGTGTGTCTCCATCCATCCATCCATCCATCCCTGTGTGTGTCTCCATCCATGTGTGTGTGTGTGTGTGTGTGTGTGTGTGTGTGTGTGTGTGTGTGTGTGTGTGTGTGTGTCCAGCCTACCTTTGTCCCGAGCCTCCGTCCCGTGCCTTGCCTCCTTGCCTCCGTCCCGTGCCGTGCCTTGCCTCCTTGCATCCGTCCCGTGTCATGCCTTGCCTTGCCCCCGTCCCGTCCCGTCCCGTGCCGTGCCGTCCCGTGCCCTCTTCGTCGGCGGCCATTGTAAAGTTCAAAAGCTGCGCCGCCGCCTTCGCCTGTGATAGGCGGAACACTGAATTTCCCAGCAGCCTGTGTTCCGCCTATCACAGACGTCGTATCATCCTCGTCCGTAGTACGAGGATGATACGATGTCCGTGATAGGCGGAACACAGGCTGCTGGGAAATTCAGTGTTCCGCCTATCACAGGCGAAGGCGGAGCCGGAGGCGCGGCTTTTGAATAGAATGGCCGCTGTCTGTCTGCTCGACACGCTGATCGAGCGGGCAGACAGCGATGACTCGAGTATAAGCCGAGGGGGGCACTTTCAGCCTCAAAAAAGAGGCTGAAAATCTCGGCTTATACTCGAGTATATACGGTAATCAGTACATTTATGGTGCTTCCATAGGCCTGCACACAGGGTGTGCCTGGCGCACCCAAGTAACCCTGTGTGGCACATATTCCCTCTGTTTAGACCCCTGATATTTCACCAAAGCACCCTAATGGAGCCCCTAAAGAAAATAATAAAAAATAATATAATGAACTAAAATTGTAAAAAAAATAATAAAAATGTAAATGATAAAAATAAAAACGACTGGCACTAATCTCTGCACATACACACAAATGTGTTTGAGCTTTGGGGTGCACTCCCTAATGCAATAGACTGTGTACATTATTGTGACAGTAATCTGCATTTTTCCTTTTTGTTGCCTTATCATTGGAAAATTTCAGGCTTTGTTGCCCTTTGTATTGTACCCAATACTTGCAAATGGTTTGTAAAAAATAAATAAAAAATGTGTAGTATTGGCAGTATTGGCTCCTTTTGTCCAAAAGCCCTATAAGCAGCTTGGCTGTTATATTGGCAGATGCAATTATGACCAAGTCTTATATACTTTCAATTTTTCCTCTTCGTTTTTTTTTGTCCAAAAATGTAGAAGTACTATCTATTACCATCACTTTTTCCATCATATTTGTTCCACCTCCAGCCTATTCCCCCTTTATAGCTTAACCCCCACAGGCACACCAATCAACAACAGAAAAGATATCCATTTCATGCAAGAGTTTGTCTTGGGTATTTTCAACCATCAGTGGTAACTATTGCCTTGTCGCCATAACCTGTTAATAGAAAGCGAATCTCCAAACAGTTCCCAGGACTTCAATATACAGAGTCAGTGCCCACAGAGGTATAATAGAAATGCCAGAGAGAGGTACTGCCACGCACAGTTATACACACTGATATCTCTGGGACCCATTTGGACAAAAACTATAATAAGCTTGCTACTTAAAAACACAATTAAAGTGACAAATTACTAATAAACAAGATAAGATCTTAATAAAAGTAACTAGTACGACAAAGCAGGAAAGACTAACTGCAAACAGCGAAAAACTTATCAGCCCAAGTAGCCGTATAAATAAAAAGTACAATTTAATGTATAACAGACATCTGTGGAAAAAAAAAAGGAAGTTTGTACAAATTCGCCCAGCTGCTTATCTAATCCATGATCCTAAACAAATGGAAAATAAAGTTTATGTTGCAAATAAAATTAATCGGGAAACAGTAATGTGCTGCACATATTTTTCTGTAATGTGGCCTGCGATAACAAACTGCTCTAGCCGTGACTGCAGCTCCCTATGGAGGACATAAATAGGCCCAGTGTTATACTATCACATTTTTCTGGGATAGTGGAATAGAAATATGATTATCTACGGGATCAGGTATAAATATTTCAGCAGTACCTTTAGACATTTCTGCACAGTTATACCATCTCTACAGCATAGAAGAGAACAGTATACAACATTGATCCCCAATTTGGGGCCACTGGTCTCTCCAACCTTCTCCCACTTCTTTGAGGTCATATTTTTATTTATTGTATCACTACCTTTCTGCTGTAAGCTGGTAAAAAGAACAAGACAAAGGGGGAGATTTACTAAAACTGGTGCACACAGAATCTAGTTCTAGGTTTTAGCCTACGTTTACACTGATGCGTTCACACTTGAAATCGTGCGAGTTCAGCTGAATTTGCACGATTTCAAACCCGCATGTCAGTCTGACTTAGGGAGCGATTTCAGAGACATCTGTGCGGGTTCCTACACAGATGTCTATTGAAAACACCCCCAAAGTCGTCAAAAGTAGTACAGGAACTACTTTTGGGAATCAGTATGGCACTGCAAAGTCAGCGTCACACCAATTCGGATGGTGCCGTTGCAGGCACTAGCATGTCAAATCTCATGTGAAAGCAGCCTAATGTGAACGTGGGCTTATTGTCAAAGCTTAACCCCCCCTAGCAGTAATCCCGAGTCTGGCTCGGGTTAGGAATTTACTGATAGAAGCGGTAACCCCGAGCCTGACTCGGGATCGCTTTGCTGGATGCAGGGGAGGACACAGGGAGAGTTACTTACCTTGTCCCCTGGATCGAGCGATGTCCTCCGTGCTGTGTGATCGAGCTGTCCTCCGCTCGATTCACAGTGCCGAATGCCGCCGAGCTCCGTTCCCTGCGGGGTTACGGCGCACGGGAGCAGAGATCGGTGGAAAATTCAAAAAAGTAAAAAGACACAAAACACAAACAGCACTGTAATCTTATAGATTACAGTGCTGTATTAAAAAAATTACACATCCCCTTTGTCCCTAGTGGTCTGTGCAATGCCCTGCATGCACTTTTATATTATAAATACTGTTTTTTCTGCCTGGAATTTGGAGATTGTCCATAGCAACCAAAACGTGTCCCTTTTTCAGTGTTTTAGGATTTGATTACATTATTGAATAATTTTTATTATTCTTTATTATATTATAAACGTTATCATACCCGGGATGTCTGCTAGACTCTGGTTTGAACAGATTTAAGAGAGTTATTCCTAAGAATTACAGGACTACAAAAATAAAACGCCAGATTTCCATGCAAAATAATTGTACCGCTTTCAGCACTTAAATCCAGACTGAATCATACCGCCAGGGAGGTTAATTGAACAAGCTGAAGATAGAAGTTGATTGGTTACTATGCACAGTTGCACCAGGTTCAGTGTGCACCAGTTTTAGTAGAGGGGCTGTATTCAGCACTATTACAACTATCCTTTGGCCTTTATTAGAGCGACAGTTTGTCACAGGATTTTTATAATTTTATGTTTGATAAGATATCAAGGATAATTAACCATAAAGAAAACACACATAACAACACTAAGGGGATGATTTACTAATGCCGCGTACACACGACCGGACTTAGGTCCGACAGACTTTCGATGGAGTTCTGACGGAGTTCTGACAGAGTTCTGACGGAATTGAACGGACTTGGCCACACACAATCACACCAAAGTCCGACGGATTCGAACGTGATGACGTATGACTGGACTAGAAGTAGGAAGTTCATAGCCAGTAGCCAATAGCTGCCCTAGCGTCAGTTTTTGTCTGTCGGACTAGCATACACACGAGCGGATTTCTCGGTAGGAACTGGGTCCGGCGGAGTTCTGGCGGAAAAATTTGAAACATGTTCCATTTCTAAAGTCTGTCAGACTTTTGCGAATCAAAAGTCCGCTGCAGCCCACACACGATCGAATAGTCTGCCGGAATTGTTCCGTCTGACTTTTGATGTTGAAAAGTCTGGTTGTGTGTACGCGGCATTAGAAGAAGGCACTGCACCAGTTCATACATTAATTGGTGTGCTGGAAATTCATTAATAGAACGTGCGAACCGGTGCACATTGAAGCGAAATAGCGATAATACCCGCATATGTAAACTGCAACTGTTGCTAGGGTAACTGTAGTTCCCTTTTGTTGGAGGTTTACTTGATCTTCATACAACTGAGGGTCAGAGGAGAGGGAGGAGCCTTTTAAATTGTGTCTGGTTTGTGTTTCCTGTTGAAGGCGGAGCCAACATCTCTCAATCTCAATCTCTCTCATTCCGACAACAAAATACATGGATTTTTTCCGATGGATGTTTTGCTCAAACTTGTCTTGCATACACATGGTCACACAAAGTTGGTCGGAAATTGCGAACGTCAAGAACGCGGTGATATACAACACGTATGACGCACACGAGAAAAATTAAGTTCAATAGCCAGTGCGGCTCTTCTGCTTGATTCCGAGCATGCGTGGAACTTTGTGCGTCAGAATTGTGTGCACATGATCGGAAATTTCCGACAACAGATTTTGTTGTCTGAAAGTTTGAGATCCAGATCTCAAATTGTGTGTGGACAGAAATTCCAATGGAAAATGTCTGATGGAGCCTACACATGGTCGGAATTTCTGGCAAAAAGCTCCCATCGAACATTTTTCACTGGAAAATCCGAAAGTGTGTACGGGGCATAAGAGTGCTGACAGCAAGACCCTTTTCCACCTCCTTCTGTAAAAAATCCAGAACACAGGGGATAGAAAATGAGTCCACTCCAGCACTTTTAGCCAGGCTACAAAGGTCTTCCAGACTTTACCATAAATCTTTCTTGTGACCAATTTATGGCTGTCTAGAATAGTCTCAATAACCCTAACTGAACATCCTGTTAATTGTAGGATGCGCTGCTCAGCCTCCAAGCCCTCAAACGGTAAATCTGAGGGCTTGGGTGGAGCACGGGCCCCTGGCAGAGAAGGTCCCTTCTCTCTGGCAGAGGCCAGCGGGACTCTATTGAAAGTGCTCTCAGTGCGGAGAACAAACTCCTCCAAAGTAATCAGAATTACCCCTGCTTGTTCCTGCACAATTTTCCCTACTACCAATGGCAATGGCGGAAACGGAGGAAAGGTGTAGGTGAGGGAAAAATTCCACTGGAGAGAGAGCGTGCATCTGTCCCTAGGAACTCAGTTTCTCTCTCCAGGGAAAAGTAAGCTGGAAGCTTCCTGTTGTGGGTGGATGCAAACAGATACACTTTGGGCATCTCCCACCTTACAACTCCCGGAAGGTATCCTGGTTCAGCTCCCAACTGCTGGAGCTGATACTCACTCTGTTCTGTTAATCTGCCAGAATATTTGTCGTTCCACTGATGTGGACTGACCTGATTGAGGAAACATTGTCTCCCGCCCGGGAAAGTATCTCCTGACTTATTACTAGCAGACTGTCTGAGCGAATACCCCCCTATTTGTTGAGGTAAGCCACTGTAGTGGCATTGTTGGATAAAATCAACAGGTCCCTTGCACGAACCCTTGTTTTCGAAGCAACTAAAGCCTTTCCTACCGCTAACAGCTCCCTGAAGTTTGAAGACTAAGCTGCCTCCTCTGGTGACCAGGCTCCCTGAGCCTGACAGTTTTCTGAGTGAGCTCCCTAACCCCACAGGCTGGCATCTGTGGTAATCTTTATTGGGGAATGCTGGGCCCAAGCCTTACCTACCTACAGATGCTCCGGTTGCTCCCAACAAGACAGATTGAGAGAATCGTCTCCAGAAAGATGCATGACCTGATCCAAAGAGGCTTTTCTGCGATCTCTCTAACGCAGAAGAAATGCCTGAAGGGACTTGGAATGCAATTGGGCCCATGCACTCCCGGGATTGCTGCAGTCATCAAGCCCAACAGCATTACTTGACGAAGGGAGGCGTCTCCCTTGAGTGTGTATGTAATATTTTTGCACATCAAATTGCATCTTGTAATTGAGAGTCAGTTAATGTTTACTCAATAAGGAGTGTATTGTTTGATTTTTTTAGCGCTGCTGTTCTGGACGGCAGTGAGCAATCAGGAGACCGTTAGGTTTTATGACTTCTCATCTGTTGACTGAACATTTGTGTGATGTCCTTAAATTACTAACCCAAAAAACACACTCTTTGAGCATGCCCAGATAAATCCAAGTGTTGTTCACACACAAAAAGCAGAAAAATAAAAAACAATGCCCCTGAGCATCCCCAGCACAAAATAAGCCACCCCTGTCCAAATTGAAGCACATCATCCAGCATGCTACAAAATAACAGACAAACACCCCCCAGTCCAGGGGGCAAACAAAGAGACTAACATGGGCAAAAGTTATACAACAAATACCATTGGAGTCCCTGTTGTATGGTCATAAAAAAGGATGTGGTTTGGATTGGTGAAGGCAGCTCACAGCCTTTTGAGAATGGAGTGGAGTGTGGAGTTTAAAAGCAAAAGCTATCCCATGGAAATCCAAGATGTTAGAGGGGGGGAGACAAGAGCATTGGAGAATGGAGTGCGGAGTTCCCCTTTAAAAGCAAAAGCTAGCCCAAGGAAATCATATGCATTAGAAGGGGAGGTTAAATGCCTCTTTAGGAGGAGCTAGAAGTGTGAGAGTCTTTTTACATAATTTTAACAAGGTGCGTGTCACATGTTGGTAACGTAACATGCCAACATGACCTTTGTGGAAATCTCCTTAGAAAAATACATAAAGGTGAACCAGTGTAAAAAAAAAAAAAAGTGTCAAGTTTAGAGGTGCGCCCCTTCAACCTATGAAATTGCATGTACATTGCTTAATATTTAATAAGATTTTGTCCGCGCAGTGAACAAATTCATGTGAACGAGCGCAAGAGCCACATAGATCTCACGCAGTTCTAAACGTACTTGCAGCCACAGCAGGCTTTCTCTGAAAAAGTTACTTTCTCATTCAATTTTGGGCATATTTGTTACTTGGGCAGTTGTTACTAAACTTCCTCACATCACCCCATAATATTGCCACCTCCATCTTCTGTCAATATTGAATTGGAGATGCTGTGCGCCATGTCCATAGTGCAACACCAATTGCATTCTCCTGTGCGCTGAGATCACTATAGTAAATGAGGGATTCGAGCTCTGTTAGCGGTGCACTGTTTTGTAAATATGTGTCTACTGATGGTTTACAGCTTTCGTCAATCACCCCCTGAGGCCCCATTCACACTTGAGCTTTGGAGCTTGAAAGTGGTATTAAACCCCAAACCAAAAATGTAATATATTGCAACTTACCAATCAGTAGATGTGGCAGTGGCAGCTGGTGTTCTTTTGGGCAACCCCAGCGGTCAATGTGGCAGTGACAGCTGGTGTTCTTTTGGGCAACCCCAGCGGTCAACGGCGGCAAACCCCCCCCCCCCCCTCCCAGAAGGACAGTCGTGACATCAAATCCCCACACTTATCCCATATAGGAAGTGGGCAGGCAGCATGTCTGGCAGCTTTCTTCCTCCTCCTGTGGTGTGGATCACAGCATGCACCCCCCTCCTATTCCTCCTAGGTGCTCAATAGGATCGCCTGACCTTTCAGCAAATCGGTAAATGGGTATCAGACCCACGCTTCCTGACTGTCGGAGCGACGATTCGGTGTTAGAAAAGTGAATATTCACTTGCTTTTCTAACACACCTGGGTGGGCTCTGAGCACAATGCTCTGCACTCTGAGTCCACCCTATGGCTCTAATCAGGTGCTTCAATAAAACACCCCCACTGCTGTAATTCATGCACCCGCTGTCCTGATAAGGGGCGGGATGCATCAATAGGAGGTGGCTGGGGCGGCCATGGATAGATTCATGCCAAGCATGAATCTATCCATTAACCATATAGGGGGTGGTATGGATAGAGGGAGCAGCGCCCGTGTGCCCTTAGTGCATGGGCCGCCCCTGAGATGTGGTGGCTGCATTCATGTTTTTTTCAGGCCTTTTTCCCTAGTGGTGATCTGGCCAGTAGCACACCTCCTGTATTACCTCTACTCTGGATGAAGGAGCACAGGGGGCACCTTTGGACAGTAGCAGTGTCAGTCTGGGAGGAGGGGAATGTTATATGTACTAGTTGATTTTACCACTTCCAGGGCTTCTGATAGAAATCATGGGGCCCCATACAGCCTACCTGACTGGGCCCCATTCCTCCAAAAATATTGAATTATATTTTTGCTATAATGCAAATTCCACTATGCTAAGCTTTGCAGCCATGGCAGAAGACCCATTCAAGTGAATAGTGGCAGAGAGGTAATATCTGCACCCCGCAGTGTTCATTCATAGTGGTGTATTCATTCAGGATGTTGAGCCCTCCCGCTCACCATTCTAAAATACCCAAATAACCCAGCTGTAGGAGGGAAAATTGCAGCAATGCAGAGGAAAGGGCACAGAAGTCCCAGACAGCAGAGGGAAGGGGCGCAGATAATAGAACCAATCCCATTGGAGTAAAGCCAGAGGAAGAAAAGAAAAGTAGAAGCTGGAAATACTGCACAAGAGTCACAATTATGAGTAGGGATGGGCAAACTGTTCGGCTTGAGCATAAGTTCAAGCGAACTTTGGTTGTTCGGATTTTCTGCGAACGCCAAACAATGGCAGGCTGCAGGAAATGAGGGGAGGACGAGAGTGCGCCACCCCTCCTGAACCGTACCAGGCCACATGCCCTCAACATGGGGAGGGTGCTTTGGGGAGCCCCCCAAAGCACCTTGTCCCCATGTTGATGGGGACAAGGGCCTCATCCCCACACCCCTTGCCCGGTGGTTGTGGGGGACAGTGGGCAGGGGGCTTATCAGAATCTGGAAGCCCCATTTAACAAGGGGACCACCAGATCCTGGCCCCCCTGTATAAAATAGGAAATAGGGTACAAATGTACCCCTACCATTTCACAAAAAAAGTGTCAAAATGTTAAAAACGACAAGACACAGCTTGGGGACAAGACCTTTATTGAAAAAAAAATGTCTCACAATGTCCATTCATCTTATATTGCTCTGCTGATGGATTGGAAAAAAAAATATGCCTCCAATCGGCCTCCATGGGAGGATCCCGCTGTCTGATGCTTCATCACCTATGACAGTTCTTATATAACTGTGACCCCGCCCCTAACTGTGACGTACCCGGGTGACCCCAACCCTCTGATGCCACGGTGACTTTTCCATGGCTTCCCTGTGGTGTCGGGGGTGGGGCCACACGCTTACATAAACGGGTGACTCCGCCCCCTCTGACACCACAGGAGGTCGTAGGAAAGTCCCCGCGGGTCACCTGGGTACGTCACCGGGTGGCCCTGTCCTCAGTTATGTAAGAACTGTCATAGAAGCGTCACATGGCAGGAGCCTCCCATAGAGGAGGATCACTGGTGGATTTCTTTTCTTTTTTGGTCTGTCGCGCCGTGATGAAGATGAGGGACATTTTTTTTTTTTTTTTAATAAAGGACTTGTCCCCAAGCTGTGTCTTCTCGTTTTTAACATTTTTACACTTTTTTTGTGAAATAGCACCCCATTACAATTTCACATGATAGGGCTGGGATCTGGGGTCCCCTTGTTAAAGGGGGCTTCAAGATTCCGATAAGCCCCCCGGGATACCCCCACAACCACTGGGCAAGGGTTGTGGGGAGGAGGCCCTTGTCCCCATCAACATTGGGACAAGGTGCTTTGGGGGGTATGTGGCCTGGTACAGTTCAGGAAGGGGGGCGCTCTCTCGTTCCCCCCTTTTGCTGCGGCCTGCCAGGTTGCGTGCTTGAATAAGCGTCTGGTATGGATTGAAGGGTCTGGTATGGATTTTGAGGGGGACCCCTACTCCATTTTTTAAAGAAAATTGGTGCAGGGTTCCCCTTAATATCCATACCAGACCTGAAGGGCCTGGTAATGGACTGGGTGGGATCCCATGCCATTTTTTCAATGACTTTTATCTCTATTGCCAGAACCAACAATTCATTATAACCACGAGTAGTTTTAAATGACTTTTTTGCATTGATACATGTCCCCTGGGGCAGAAACCGGGTCTCCAAACACTTCTTATGACAATACCATGCATATAAGCCTTTAAAATTAGCACTTTTGATTTCTCTTTTTGCTTTCAAAATTGCCAGGAACACCCCAAATTGTTCGCTATTCGGCGAATACCCGAAGTTCGAGTCGAACATGACATCGGGATCATGTATATATATTTATATATTATATATATATATTAAGCAGAGGTCATAGAGAATAAAATTGTATAAATGTTTATTTTTATGTCACATGAAAAAAAGATATCTCGACCATTGCTGTTGCAATTACCAAGATATCACCTTTCCCATCCGAGGACATATATAAATGTACGTCGGACAGGAAGTGATTAAATTGTGAATAATCCCATCGATTTAACAGTTTCAATAAACAGTTACATTCCCGTCATGTGTCAGCAGTGGCATCCCCAGCTTTCATATTTAGGGGAAGCACATGGGGGGACAGGGACAAAAGTAGGGGGGCCAACTATAAAACGCAATATATATATATATATATATATATATATATATATATATATATATATATAGTTTGTTTTTTTTCAAGAATAGAATGCACTCCAGAGGTCTTATTACAAATTCACTTTTTTATACTCGACTACACTGATCTACCTGATTCCTATACTCACCATTACCACTGATCTACCCAATTCCTTCCCTCTCCATCGGGGGGCCGTGTCACATCCTCAACTCTGAGGGGCTCATGCTGGGATCTCTAGTCTTTCAGTTTTGGGGGGGTCACATATCCCCAAAAATGAAGGACTACAAGTTCCAACATGAATCCCTGAGATCTAGGGATGTAACCCCTTAGATCTCAGGGTTTCATGCTGGTACCTGTAGTCCTTCATTACGAAGATGGGATCAGTGGGTTTGGGCGTGGATGAGTGGCAGTGCTTGGGGGATGGGTTCAGTGGCAGTGCTTTCTACCTTGCTGTCACCTGTTAGTCAGCGCCCACTTGGTTCCCCCCTGCATGCAAGAGAGGGTAGGAGAGAGAGAGGGGTGTGAGGATGGGGTGGAAGTTGAGGAGCAGTATATGGGGGGGGGGGGGGTGGGCAGAGGGCGGTATACAGTGGGGGAGAGCAGTGAGCAGTATATGGAGGGAATAGTATATAGTGGAGGGGAGCGGTATATAATGGAGGGGAGCAGTATACGGGGAGGGGAGGAGAGGTTTATGGTGGAGTGGAGCAGTGAGCAGTATATGGGCAGAGCAGTATAAGTGGAGGGGAGCAGTATAGGGGGAGCAGTATACAGGGTGAGCAGTATATAGTGGAAGGGAGCAGTATATAGTGGAGGGGAGCAGTTTACAGTAGGGGGAGCAGTGAGCAGTATACGGGGGAGCAGTATATAGTGGAAGGGAGCAGTATATAGTGGAGGGGAGCAGTTTACAGTAGGGGGAGCAGTGAGCAGTATACGAGGGAGCAGTATATAGTGGAGGGGAGCAGTATATAGTGAAGGGGAGCAGTATATAGTGGAGGTGGAGCAGTGAGTAGTATATAGTGGAGGGAAGCAGTATACGGGGAGCAGTATATAGTGAAGGGGAGCAGTATACAGTGTGGGGGATGCAGTGAGTAGTATACAGGGGAAGGGGGTGGTCAGTATACAATGGGGAAGCAGTGAGCAGTATACGGGGGCAGTATATTTTAGTGTGTGGGCAGTATACCGTGGGGGGAGGGGCAGTGAGCAGTATACGGGCCGAGCAGTGACCATTATACAATGGGGGGCAGTATATGGGGGGGCAGTCATCATTATACAATGGGGAGGGAATAAAGTGTGCTAACCACAGTAGGGAGCTTAAGAATTGCACATGGAGGGAATTGCTGCAGGAGTCACTGACCATATGGATGAAGGTGAAGCTTCCCAGGGTCACCATCTATGCTCCTCCTCCAAGTCCTCTACAATTTTCAGCAGCCACCTGTGCATGTAAGCAGGGCTGCCATCAGGGAGGTACAGCCGGTACACATGTAAGAGGCCCACCCGTCTGAGGGGCCCGGACCACAGGTCACAACCCAGACCATCCTTAACACGAGGCAGCTGCCATCAGAGCGGAACAGCTACAAGGATGCAGGGGAGGGTGAAGAGGTGGGCAGATCCCATGTGTGCAGGTCGGGGCCCACTGTCAGATGCTATACGGGGTAGGGTGACATCAGGTGCCAGGTTGGAGGGCCCCATGGGGGACATCGGGGGGGGGGAAGCCTCTCCCCGCACTTTTATGTACAGGTCAGAGGGGCCAATGGAGGAGGAGGTCGAGTGGAGGAGCCCCCCCCCCTTTTGTGTATGCAAACTCCGCTCTGGTCAGGTACCAGTGTGCGCCAGGCTGTGTGGGGTGGGTGGGGCCAGTTGATAAGACTGGAGGAGAAGGACATGATATGATGATATGTAGTGATGGCCGAACGGTTCGCCCGGCGGTCGTTTCGCGGCGAATTTCCGACTTTCGCCGTCCGCGGGTTCGAACGCCTTTTTCCGTCGTTCGCCCCGGCGGACTTACGTGTTTAATGTATACAAGAACTTTAACCTTTCGTGACACGTTTATCATGTGTTACAGGACAACCAATTGAGACATGACAGCTCATGGACACTTGGACATTCCCCCTAACCTATAAATACACCCGATCCGGTGGCCATTTTACATTCTTTCTTCTGTCACTGTAGGGAAAGGATCCTGTGTGGAGTAGGGACAGAGAAAACGCTAGCTATTTGGTACACAAAAGTTCTTTTCAGGACTGGTATAGGTGTTAGGTCAGCAGCCTGAGTTTCTTTTGTCAGTTTAGATAAAGGGACAGAGCGCTGTATGCTGCTATTTTAGGGACAGCTCAGCCAGATTAGTCTTTCTTCATCATCATCATCATCATCATCATTAGCTGTTACTATCAGGTCCACAAAAGAGCTGTTCCAGCTAATCGTTCCAGCCTACTCTTTTTTGCCAATTTGTATAGGGACAGGCAGGAAGCAGTGTTGTCAGGCAGTGAGGATAATTTTAAAGACTTGCTGTTACTATTAGTTCCACAAAGGTTCTTTTCAGGACTGGTATCAGTGGTACGGTAATAGGCTTGTACACGTATAATATTCTTTCTTCCAAATATAGAAAGAATATTATACTTGACTGCTGCCCTTCTGCTGCAGTCTGCTAATCATTCACAACTCACTTGTTCCACAAAGCTCTTTATCAGGACTGGTAACTTGGTCTGTCTAGGGTGCTACGGTACATAGGCTTGGGTGCGGTACAGTCTGCTGTTCTGTAAGGACCGCTATCGGTCCACAATAGATAGGGTTGCCGTGCACTACTGCTGACCGCTGCCCTATACTGCAGCAGTCCTTCAGCGGTATAGGGACTGACGCACAGTCTGCTAAACACTAATACACAACCTGCTTGGTCCACAAAAGTTCTTATAAGGACTGGTAACTTGGTATAGGGTGCTACGGTACATAGGCCTGAGTGCGTTACAGTCTGCTGTTCTGTAAGGACCGCTATCGGTCCACAATACATAGGGTTGCCGTGCACTACTGCTGACCGCTGCCCTATACTGCAGCAGTCCTTCATTGGTATAGGGACTGACGTACAGTCTGCTAATCACTAACACACAACCTGCTTGGTCCACAAAAGTTCTTATAAGGACTGGTAACTTGGTATAGGGTGCTACGGTACATAGGCCTGAGTGCGTTACAGTCTGCTGTTCTGTAAGGACCGCTATCGGTCCACAATACATAGGGTTGCCGTGCACTACTGCTGACCGCTGCCCTATACTGCAGCAGTCCTTCATTGGTATAGGGACTGACGTACAGTCTGCTAATCACTAACACACAACCTGCTTGGTCCACAAAAGTTCTTATAAGGACTGGTAACTTGGTATAGGGTGCTACGGTACATAGGCCTGAGTGCGTTACAGTCTGCTGTTCTGTAAGGACCGCTATCGGTCCACAATACATAGGGTTGCCGTGCACTACTGCTGACCGCTGCCCTATACTGCAGCAGTCCTTCATTGGTATAGGGACTGACGTACAGTCTGCTAATCACTAACACACAACCTGCTTGGTCCACAAAAGTTCTTATAAGGACTGGTAACTTGGTATAGGGTGCTACGGTACATAGGCCTGAGTGCAGTACAGTCTGCTGTTCTGTAAGGACCGCTATCGGTCCACAATACATAGGGTTGCCGTGCACTACTGCTGACCGCTGCCCTATACTGCAGCAGTCCTTCAGCGGTATAGGGACTGACGCACAGTCTGCTAATCACTAACACACAACCTGCTTGGTCCACAAAAGTTCTTATAAGGACTGGTAACTTGGTATAGGGTGCTACGGTACATAGGCCTGAGTGCGTTACAGTCTGCTGTTCTGTAAGGACCGCTATCGGTCCACAATACATAGGGTTGCCGTGCACTACTGCTGACCGCTGCCCTATACTGCAGCAGTCCTTCAGCGGTATAGGGACTGACGCACAGTCTGCTAATCACTAACACACAACCTGCTTGGTCCACAAAAGTTCTTATAAGGACTGGTAACTTGGTATAGGGTGCTACGGTACATAGGCCTGAGTGCGTTACAGTCTGCTGTTCTGTAAGGACCGCTATCGGTCCACAATACATAGGGTTGCCGTGCACTACTGCTGACCGCTGCCCTATACTGCAGCAGTCCTTCAGCGGTATAGGGACTGACGCACAGTCTGCTAATCACTAACACACAACCTGCTTGGTCCACAAAAGTTCTTATAAGGACTGGTAACTTGGTATAGGGTGCTACGGTACATAGGCCTGAGTGCAGTACAGTCTGCTGTTCTGTAAGGACCGCTATCGGTCCACAATACATAGGGTTGACGTGCACTACTGCTGACCGCTGCCCTATACTGCAGCAGTCCTTCAGCGGTATAGGGACTGACGCACAGTCTGCTAATCACTAACACACAACCTGCTTGGTCCACAAAAGTTCTTATAAGGACTGGTAACTTGGTATAGGGTGCTACGGTACATAGGCCTGAGTGCAGTACAGTCTGCTGTTCTGTAAGGACCGCTATCGGTCCACAATACATAGGGTTGACGTGCACTACTGCTGACCGCTGCCCTATACTGCAGCAGTCCTTCAGCGGTATAGGGACTGACGCACAGTCTGCTAATCACTAACACACAACCTGCTTGGTCCACAAAAGTTCTTATAAGGACTGGTAACTTGGTATAGGGTGCTACGGTACATAGGCCTGAGTGCGTTACAGTCTGCTGTTCTGTAAGGACCGCTATCGGTCCACAATACATAGGGTTGCCGTGCACTACTGCTGACCGCTGCCCTATACTGCAGCAGTCCTTCATTGGTATAGGGACTGACGTACAGTCTGCTAATCACTAACACACAACCTGCTTGGTCCACAAAAGTTCTTATAAGGACTGGTAACTTGGTATAGGGTGCTACGGTACATAGGCCTGAGTGCGTTACAGTCTGCTGTTCTGTAAGGACCGCTATCGGTCCACAATACATAGGGTTGCCGTGCACTACTGCTGACCGCTGCCCTATACTGCAGCAGTCCTTCATTGGTATAGGGACTGACGTACAGTCTGCTAATCACTAACACACAACCTGCTTGGTCCACAAAAGTTCTTATAAGGACTGGTAACTTGGTATAGGGTGCTACGGTACATAGGCCTGAGTGCAGTACAGTCTGCTGTTCTGTAAGGACCGCTATCGGTCCACAATACATAGGGTTGCCGTGCACTACTGCTGACCGCTGCCCTATACTGCAGCAGTCCTTCAGCGGTATAGGGACTGACGCACAGTCTGCTAATCACTAACACACAACCTGCTTGGTCCACAAAAGTTCTTATAAGGACTGGTAACTTGGTATAGGGTGCTACGGTACATAGGCCTGAGTGCGTTACAGTCTGCTGTTCTGTAAGGACCGCTATCGGTCCACAATACATAGGGTTGCCGTGCACTACTGCTGACCGCTGCCCTATACTGCAGCAGTCCTTCATTGGTATAGGGACTGACGTACAGTCTGCTAATCACTAACACACAACCTGCTTGGTCCACAAAAGTTCTTATAAGGACTGGTAACTTGGTATAGGGTGCTACGGTACATAGGCCTGAGTGCAGTACAGTCTGCTGTTCTGTAAGGACCGCTATCGGTCCACAATACATAGGGTTGACGTGCACTACTGCTGACCGCTGCCCTATACTGCAGCAGTCCTTCAGCGGTATAGGGACTGACGTACAGTCTGCTAATCACTAACACACAACCTGCTTGGTCCACAAAAGTTCTTATAAGGACTGGTAACTTGGTATAGGGTGCTACGGTACATAGGCCTGAGTGCGTTACAGTCTGCTGTTCTGTAAGGACCGCTATCGGTCCACAATACATAGGGTTGCCGTGCACTACTGCTGACCGCTGCCCTATACTGCAGCAGTCCTTCAGCGGTATAGGGACTGACGTACAGTCTGCTAATCACTAACACACAACCTGCTTGGTCCACAAAAGTTCTTATAAGGACTGGTAACTTGGTATAGGGTGCTACGGTACATAGGCCTGAGTGCGTTACAGTCTGCTGTTCTGTAAGGACCGCTATCGGTCCACAATACATAGGGTTGCCGTGCACTACTGCTGACCGCTGCCCTATACTGCAGCAGTCCTTCATTGGTATAGGGACTGACGTACAGTCTGCTAATCACTAACACACAACCTGCTTGGTCCACAAAAGTTCTTATAAGGACTGGTAACTTGGTATAGGGTGCTACGGTACATAGGCCTGAGTGCAGTACAGTCTGCTGTTCTGTAAGGACCGCTATCGGTCCACAATACATAGGGTTGACGTGCACTACTGCTGACCGCTGCCCTATACTGCAGCAGTCCTTCATTGGTATAGGGACTGACGTACAGTCTGCTAATCACTAACACACAACCTGCTTGGTCCACAAAAGTTCTTATAAGGACTGGTAACTTGGTATAGGGTGCTACGGTACATAGGCCTGAGTGCAGTACAGTCTGCTGTTCTGTAAGGACCGCTATCGGTCCACAATACATAGGGTTGACGTGCACTACTGCTGACCGCTGCCCTATACTGCAGCAGTCCTTCAGCGGTATAGGGACTGACGTACAGTCTGCTAATCACTAACACACAACCTGCTTGGTCCACAAAAGTTCTTATAAGGACTGGTAACTTGGTATAGGGTGCTACGGTACATAGGCCTGAGTGCGTTACAGTCTGCTGTTCTGTAAGGACCGCTATCGGTCCACAATACATAGGGTTGCCGTGCACTACTGCTGACCGCTGCCCTATACTGCAGCAGTCCTTCATTGGTATAGGGACTGACGTACAGTCTGCTAATCACTAACACACAACCTGCTTGGTCCACAAAAGTTCTTATAAGGACTGGTAACTTGGTATAGGGTGCTACGGTACATAGGCCTGAGTGCAGTACAGTCTGCTGTTCTGTAAGGACCGCTATCGGTCCACAATACATAGGGTTGACGTGCACTACTGCTGACCGCTGCCCTATACTGCAGCAGTCCTTCAGCGGTATAGGGACTGACGTACAGTCTGCTAATCACTAACACACAACCTGCTTGGTCCACAAAAGTTCTTATAAGGACTGGTAACTTGGTATAGGGTGCTACGGTACATAGGCCTGAGTGCGTTACAGTCTGCTGTTCTGTAAGGACCGCTATCGGTCCACAATACATAGGGTTGCCGTGCACTACTGCTGACCGCTGCCCTATACTGCAGCAGTCCTTCATTGGTATAGGGACTGACGTACAGTCTGCTAATCACTAACACACAACCTGCTTGGTCCACAAAAGTTCTTATAAGGACTGGTAACTTGGTATAGGGTGCTACGGTACATAGGCCTGAGTGCGTTACAGTCTGCTGTTCTGTAAGGACCGCTATCGGTCCACAATACATAGGGTTGCCGTGCACTACTGCTGACCGCTGCCCTATACTGCAGCAGTCCTTCAGCGGTATAGGGACTAAGAGTTTTGTCACAGGGTGATTTAAAAAATGACAGGCAGAGGAAGAGGCAGGCCCTTCCGCAGGGGTGGTAGGGGTAGGGCAGGAGCAACAGCCTTGAGCCAAAGTGGGAAGTTGCAGAAGGTGCGTTCAATTACTTTAAAGGACGCACCAGACTTGGTTGAGTGGCTCACTCAGCCTTATTCTTCTGCACCCTCCTCATCCTCTCGATCTGCACCCTCTTCTTCACTCTCTGCTATGTGCACCCCCAAAGACACTACCACCAACAACACCACCACCACCACATACCTTCCGCTTGAGTGCAAATGGGGGCCTTCATGCTCCAGTGTTTTAATAGGGACCCCCGTATAAAAAGCATGAGGGTCAAGGACCAGTACTGGGTGGCAACGTACTTAGATCCCCGGTACAAACACAAAATGGCGGAAATGTTACCGCCGTCGCAGAGGGCTGTCAGAATGCAGCACTTCCAGGCCTTGCTTCGAGAAATGCTGCATTCTGCTTTTGCGTGCGCTGGCAGAGGAGCAATTCCCACTCCCAGAGAAGGATTTGCGGGTACCAATCCAACAGCGCCTGCAAGAAGAGGCCGGTTTGAAGATGTGTTGGTGACTTCGGATATGAGGTCATTCTTTCAGCCGACCCATCGACAGGTGTCATCCGGATCCAGCATCAGGGAACGCCTAGACCGTCAGGTGTCCGACTACATTGGGTTAACGGCCGATGTGGACGCTCTGAGGAGTGATGAACCCCTAGACTACTGGGTGGGCAGGCTTGACCTCTGGCCAGAGCTTGCCCAATTTGCAATCGAACTGTTGGCTTGCCCCTCATCCAGTGTCCTGTCCGAAAGGACGTTCAGCGCAGCAGGGGGGATTGTGACCGATAAGCGTACTCGCCTAGCTCACCACAGTGTTAACTACCTCACATTTCTAAAAATGAATGAGGCATGGATCTCGGAGGAATTCAACACATGTGATCAGTAGACCATGTATATGTCTATAAACAATTTTTGGAATCAAGCACACAGACCTTCTTAATTCATTTGGCTCACTTCCCTGACCCAAAAAAGCACACCGTACTATATGCCCCTACCCTCCTCTTTGAAGAGGTTGAGCGGTGTCATATTTCTACTGGGGCTGCTTATTAGGAGGGGTTCCCACCATCCCTGTGCTGTGCTGACTTCCTCCTGGGTGTTCTTATTATGAGGGGCTCCCACCATCCCTGTGCTGTGCTGACTTCCTCCTGGGGGTTCTTATTATGAGGGGCTCCCACCATCCCTGTGCTGTGCTGACTTCCTCCTGGGGGTTCTTATTATGAGGGGATCACACCATCCCTGTGCTGTGCTGACTTCCTCCAGGGGCTGCTTACGGTGCTGCTGTCAGCGCTGTATGTCACGGAGCTGCTGTCAGCGCTGTATGTCACGGAGCTGCTGTCAGCGCTGTATGTCACGGAGCTGCTGTCAGCGCTGTATGTCACGGAGCTGCTGTCAGCGCTGTATGTCACGGAGCTGCTGTCAGCGCTGTATGTCACGGAGCTGCTGTCAGCGCTGTATGTCACGGAGCTGCTGTCAGCGCTGTATGTCACGGAGCTGCTGTCAGCGCTGTATGTCACGGAGCTGCTGTCAGCGCTGTATGTCACGGTGCTGCTGTCAGCGCTGTATGTCACGGAGCTGCTGTCAGCGCTGTATGTCACGGAGCTGCTGTCAGCGCTGTATGTCACGGAGCTGCTGTCAGCGCTGTATGTCACGGAGCTGCTGTCAGCGCTGTATGTCACGGAGCTGCTGTCAGCGCTGTATGTCACGGTGCTGCTGTCAGCGCTGTATGTCACGGAGCTGCTGTCAGCGCTGTATGTCACGGAGCTGCTGTCAGCGCTGTATGTCACGGAGCTGCTGTCAGTGCTGTATGTCACGGAGCTGCTGTCAGCGCTGTATGTCACGGTGCTGCTGTCAGCGCTGTATGTCACGGAGCTGCTGTCAGCGCTGTATGTCACGGAGCTGCTGTCAGCGCTGTATGTCACGGAGCTGCTGTCAGCGCTGTATGTCACGGAGCTGCTGTCAGCGCTGTATGTCACGGTGCTGATGTCAGTGCTCTGTATTACGGTGCTGCTGTCAGTGCTCTGTATCTCCTGCACCCTCTTGTTTGCCTACCCTGGTCCCTGACCTTCCCTCTCCTCCATTGCCTTCATTAGCTCCATAGTCCTGAATTGTCAGAACAATTTCCCAAATAAAAAAAAAATGCTTGTAGTTATCGATCCCAAATTCACCTCATACATGTATTATGCTATTGTCCAGGTGGTGGGACTACGTGCTACCCCCTAATAATTACCCCGTGGCCGCAAATTCGACCTAAAGGTTTGCGAAATTCGCCTCCCATTGAAGTCAATGGAGCCCGCGGCGAACGGTCGTTTTCGCGAACGTTTGTGCCCGTTCGCGTTTCGCGTTCGCGAAACGTCCCGTCGGAAGTTCGTCCATCACTAATGATATGGAGGAGATGGGGTTGCAGAAGGACGAAGAGGACTTGGGATAGAGGACATGAGATGGAGAAGGAGGGCGTGGGATGCCCAGTGGGCGGATTTGATGGAACAGCAAGTCGGCAGGCCCTGGGGAATGTTGGCGGTCAGGCCCTGGGGGAGGGGGCCTAGGCCTAAAGCTGTGTAAGGGGCCCTTCCATTTCTGGTGGCTGCCCTGCATGTAAGTGGAGATGGCCACACCCCCACCCTGCCCACCATCTTGGTCAGCTTGTGTAGCTGCAGGCTGGGAAAGAGACCATCGGGTCAAAAGAAGTTGCATGCACAAAAGTTGCACTTCACCCGGAGGAGCTGTGCCTGCATGGGTCCCCTGCAATATGACCGTGGCCGCCTGGGTAGGAAGGACGACTGGAAAGCACATAGAGGAACCAATAAATCAATTTATCTCCTGCCACGCTGAATGCCTGCAGGAGTAGAGAAGCAGGAATTCAGCAGCAGCAAAAGAGAAATGGACGGTTCGGTTCCCCTATATGCTGCCAAGTCGCCTCTCCTACCCAAGCAGCTACGACCCACCGGGCAGCTTTTTTTGGCCCCAGGTGCACTAGGCTAGGCTCAGAGGAGGAGGAAGTTAAATCCTCCGCTTTCAGTGCTGGGCATAGATGGGGGCGCGGCCGTAACGTCACTGGTTGCTAGACGCCAGGTGGCTCTAGCAACCAGTGGCCAGAAGTAGAGTCAGATGGAGGCAGAGCCGGTCCAGTGCTATGGCGGCTCAGTCTGTACCAGTCCCCTGCATTCCAGACTGCTCCTAGAGTCCCAGTGTCAGTTTCTTTTAATTGGGGGGCCACATAGGGGGCATAGTATAATTTTGGGGGCCCCCTCTGCCTCCCCTAGTGATGCCACTGCGTGCCAGAAATGTAATTGTCACATTTAAAAGTGTAAGCCCTTGTACACACGGTCGGACATTCCAACAACAAAATCCGTCGGATTTTGTCCGATGGATTTTGTCCGAAACTAATGTTGCATACACACGGTCAGACAAAGTTGATGGAAAATCCAATCGTTCGTAACGTGATGACGTTATTTCGTTACGACGGGAGTACGTTCAGGCTAGTAGCCAATAGCTTTGGTCTAGGAATTTGATCTGAGCATGCGTGGCACTTTGTCCGATCTGGATTCTCTACAAACAATCGGACAAAGTCCGATCGGATCATGTTGTCGGAAAATTTTATAGCCCAGCTCTAAAACTTTGTCGGTCGGATATTCCGATGGAAACAGTCCGATGGAGCCCACACACGGTCGGATTTTCCAACAACACGGTCCGATCGGACATTTTCCGTTGGAATGTCCGACCGTGTGTACAAGGGCTAAGACTGCTGTCTTAAAACAAAATAGTGCCCTATACAAATAAATTGCCAATATCACTCTGTGCAAATTATGCTAGAATACTAAATTGACTGATATATCAGTTCATAAATTACATCAAATAAAGTTCATATAAAAAATGAAATTCATAGAAAAAATAAAGTTCATATAAGAAACATATTTGTGTCATCTTCTAAGTGCAATGACTTTAAATTATTTCTCTAACTGTCACATTGGTTGTGCTCTCAACCAAACTGTCAAACCATCCAATGGCTGGTGTCATAACTGATCACATGTGCAGCATCATGGCAGTTGAAGATTAAACAGAGGCTAGGATGGCAGCTTACTTGGCTGAAACCGATAGTGTTTACTTCCACGTTAAATACACTAACAAATTGAAAGTAAACTTCAGCTAATACTTTAAAGGGATTGTAAAGTCAGAAGTTTTTTTATCTGAATGCATTCAACAAGCCTTCTGTGTGCAGCAGCCCCTCTAATATTTACCTGCGATCCCTCTCTGTCCACGAGTGTCTCAGCCATCCAAGATTCTCCTTCCTGTTTGGCTGAGACACAGTCTGTCTGAATGGAGACAGGGAGCTGTGACTTGGCTCAGGTGCCTCCATAACAAGCTGCTTGCTGTGGGGGCACTGAACAGGAGGGAGGGGCCAGGATCACAGAAGAGGGACCCGAGAAGAGGAGGATCCGAGCTACACTGTGCAAATCCACTGCAACAGAGCAGGTAAGTATAACATGTTTATTAATTTAAATGAAAAAAAATAACAAGATTTTACAATCACTGTAAAAGCAGTTACAGGAAAAGTTATTTTCTTTTTGGGATAAAGGCTATACATAAATTATTATTATTATTATTATCCTATTCCTTCTGTATTGAACTGTATTGTAATTGTACTGTCCACCCTCTACATTGTAAAGCGCCGTGTAAACTGTTGGTACTATATAAATCCTGTATTATAATAATAATAAATACAGGATTTATAAGGATAAAAACTGGTCACTGTAAGCATCCCTGTCAGTGGTAAATGGTTTGTATTATCCCTGTAACTGATACATCTGCAGGAGAGCTTGTTCTTTTGAAAAACAACAGACTTACTGGCTGGATCACCAGGTGAAAATAAAAGAAAGAGAGGCTAAAAGGGAAAACAAATTCAGCCTTCACATCTAAGAATTGGTAAGCTGCAATCTTATAAATATTTACTCTTGGGTTTGATACCACTCAAAGCTCCAAAATGCTCAAAATTCAATGTCCCATCATTTTCAGTCATGCTTGTTTACAGCTCGTGGCTCCAAAAATTACTGGAGCTTCTTTTGAGCTACAAACTTCAAGTATTTTTGGCCACAACAGACTTCAATGGAAGTGCCTAAAAAAACACATCAACACATGCGAAAAAGATGCACGAAAGCATCAATCGCAAATTTTTCTAGTAATTAACTTCCCATTTGCTAAAACACATTTTAGAAATAAAGAGCTCAAGCCTCAGGCACCCGCTAAAAACCCCTTTAAAATGCTGGAAAAAAAAAAAGCATGCAAAACTACCAAAGATGCACCGCCCATGTCTGAATGCAGCCTAACAAAGTTCTTGATTCAGAATGACTCCAGTATTCCAGACGAATAGCACAAATCAACAGTAGCAGATTCAATAATAAATGTGTATATATATATATATATATATATATATATATATATATATATACAGTATATATACAGTGGTGTGAAAAAGTGTTTGCCCCCTTCCTCATTTCCTGTTCCTTTGCATGTTTGTCACACTTAAGTGTTTCGGAACATCAAACCAATTTAAACAATAGTCAAGGACAACACAAGTAAACACAAAATGCAATTTGTAAATGAAGGTGTTTATTATTAAAGGTGAAAAAAAATCCAAACCATCATGGCCCTGTGTGAAAAAGTGATTGCCCCCCTTGTTAAAACATACTATAACTGTGGTTGTCCACACCTGAGTTCAATTTCTCTAGCCACACCCAGGCCTGATTATTGCCACACCTGTTCACAATCAAGGCATCACTTAAATAGGAGCTGCTTGACACAGTAAGGTCCACCAGAAGATCCTTAAAAGCTACACATCATGCCGAGACCCAAAGAAATTCAGGAACAATTGAGAAAGAAAGTAATTGAGATCTATCAGTCTGGAAAGGGTTATAAAGCCATTTCCAAAGCTTTGGGAATCCAGCGAACCACAGTGAGAGCCATTATCCACAAATGGCGAAGACATGGAACAGTGGTGAACCTTCCCAGGAGTGGCCGGCCGCCCAAAATTACCCCAAGAGCGCAGCGATGACTCATCCAAGAGGTCACAAAAGACCCCACAACAACGTCCAAGAAACTGCAGGCCTCACTTGCCTCAGTTAAGGTCAGCGTTCATGCCTCCACCATCAGGAAAAGACTGGGCAAAAATGGCCTGCATGGCAGAGTTCCAAGGAGAAAACCACCGCTGAGCAAAAAGAACATCAAAGCTCGTCTCAATTTCTCCACAACACATCTTGATGATCCCCAAGACTTTTGGGACAACATTCTGTGGACCGATGAGACAAAAGTGGAACTCTTTGGAAGGTGTGTGTCCAAGTATATCTGGCGTAGAAGGAACACTGCATTTCAGAAAAAGAACATTATACCAACAGTAAAATATGGTGGTGGTAGTGTGATGGTCTGGGGCTGTTTTGCTGCTTCAGGACCTGGAAGACTTGCCGTGATAAAAGGAACTATGAATTCTGCTGTCTACCAAGAGATCCTGAAGGAGAATGTCCGACCATCTGTTCGTGTACTCAAGCTGAAACGAACTTGGGTTCTGCAGCAGGACAATGATCCTAAACACACCAGCAAGTCCACCACCGAATGGCTGAAGAAAAACAAAATGAAGACTTTGGAGTGGCCTAGCCAAAGTCCTGACCTGAATCCTATTGAGATGTTGTGGTATGACCTTAAAAAGGCCGTTCATGCTCGAAAACCCTCTAATGTAACTGAATTAGGACAATTCTGCAAAGATGAGTGGGCCAAAATGCCTCCAGGATGCTGTAAAAGCCTCATTGCACGTTATCGCAAACGCTTGGTTGCAGTTGTGGCTGCTAAGGGTGGCCCAACCAGTTATTAGGTTTAGGGGGCAATCACTTTTTCACACAGGGCCATGATGGTTTGGATTTTTTTTCACCTTTAATAATAAACACCTTCATTTACAAATTGCATTTTGTGTTTACTTGTGTTGTCCTTGACTATTGTTTAAATTGGTTTGATGTCCTGAAACACTTAAGTGTGACAAACATGCAAAGGAACAGAAAATGAGGAAGGGGGCAAACACTTTTTCACACCACTGTGTATATATATATATATATATATATATATATATATATATATATATATATATATATATATATATATATATATATATATATACTGTATATATTTGACTGATAGCACTAATGGCATGTAAACAGAATTATTTATACTGGACATATGACAGAATACTGCAGCTAATAAAGTGAATCAGTAAGCCTGAGACTGAGAGGAGCAGTGCAGCACCGCCCAGATCAAAGCACCGCTGCTACAGGGAAACTGGCACGCCCAGACCACCCTGAGCTTCCCACTACTGATCACCAGAGGCTTTCAGGGAGAGACCGAGGGAGCCCACCATTACAGTGACAGGTCAGTGAGCGTAGCAACCCAGGGACTGGTGAGAAGGCTATTAGTCATTGAGTGGTAATGATGCACTGTAACCTCTGGCAATCAATTGCAATCACTGCATGATCTTATTCAGGAAACTGATTTTGAGTCTAGCTGCTATTTATTGTATGTCTTAGAGCAGGTGAAGAGCAAGATTACATGGAAGGGAGGGCCCAAAAAAATGTTTGCCCAAGGTCCAATCAGTATTACAGATGGCCCTGTTTGCACCGCTTCTGTTAATCACAGCCAGTGAGCCAATCAGGAGATGGAGGGGGCATGGTCACACCGTGGCTCTCTATGTGAATAGACACACAGAGCCGCTGATCGAGAGCACTCCTGCTTGGGAGCTGCTTGATGTGGGGGCACCCAGCAGAAGGGAGGAGCCAGGAGCACCATTGAGGGACACAAGAAGAGGAGGATCTGGGCTGCTCTGTATAAAACCACTGCTCAGAGCAGGTAAGTATGACAAGTTTATTATTTAACCAGTTCCTGACTAGCTGCCAGCAGGTTGGCTCCCCTGCGAGAATCGCCGTACATGTACGCGGTCCGTGCTCTAGCGCCCGCCCCGTGGAAAGAAATGCAGAACAAGGATCTGCCTTTGTAAACAAGGCGAATCCCCGTTCTGACAGGGGAGGAGAGAGAATTCAGCTGTACCAAGTGATCAGGAACAGTGGTCTCTCTCTTCTCCCAATCAGTTCGTCTCCCATACAGTTAGAAACACCTCCCTAGGGAACCCTTAACCCCTTGACCGGCCCCTACTGTTAACCCAGTTCCTGCCAGTGCCATTTATACAGTGATCAGTGCATTTTTATTGCACTGATCACTGTATTGGTGTCACTGGTCACCAAAAAGTGCCACTTAGGGTCAAATGTGTCAATTTCAATGTCGCAGTTCCACACTAGTAAAAACTATTTTAAAAAGTCCCTAAATCTTTCCACTATTCTTTAAACGTTAAAACTTTTGCGCAAACCAATCAATATACGCTAACTGCGATTTTTCTTACCAAAAATATGTACCAGAATATATATTGACCTAAACTGATGTATACAATTTTTTTTAACATATATTTTTTGTTCGGATATGTATTATAGCAGAAAGTAAACAATATTGTGTTTTTTTTTCAAAATCGTCGTTTTCTTTTGCTTACAGCGCAAAGAATAAAAACCGCAGAGATTATCAAATACCACCAAAAGAAAGCTCTATTTGTGGGTAAAAAAGGACTTTGATTTTGTTTGGGTACAATGTCGCACGACCGCGCAATTGTCAGTTATAGCGATGCAGTGTCGCACCACAAAAAATGGCCTGGTCATTAAGGGGGTAAATCTTTCCGATGCTGAAGTGGTTAAAAAAAAATGATCCTTTACAATCAGTTTAAAAGCTTTTGTATGCTAAATTGCATTATTGCAATGGTTAATCAATTTTATACTTGCCTAGTTACCAACCATATTGGGTGACAATATATTAACCACTTAACAACCGGCCCATAGCCGAATGACGGCTACAGGGCGGTTGTTTAACTCTGGGAGGCCGTCATATGACGTCTTCCCAGAATTCCGTTCTCGCGCGCCCCCTGGGGCACGCACTCGAGAGCATCACGGATCACGGCTCATCCCGGCTGTTTACCACGTGATCGCTCCATCAAATGACGAAGTGATCACTTGTAAACAAACCGGCGTCATGTTATGACGCCGGTTCTTCCCTCCTCCTCTCTGTACCGATCGGTACAGCGGAGGGGGAAGAGATCGGTGTCAGCAGCGCTGTGGGCTGCATCTGCAGTGCCCACATTGCTCTTCACCGAAATGTAACCCCTCAATTCCCTGCCAATACTCTACAATACCCAGCAATACTCTGCAATGCCAGCTAATACTCTGCAATACCCACCAATACTCTGCAATGCCAACTAATACTCTGCAATTCCCACCAATACTCTGCAATACCAGCCAATACTCTGCAATACCAGCCAATACTCTGCAATACCAGCCAATACTCTGCAATACCAGCCAATACTCTGCAATACCAGCCAATACTCTGCAATACCAGCCAATACTCTGCAATACCAGCCAATACTCTGCAATGCCAGCCAATACTCTGCAATGCCAGCCAATACTCTGCAATGCCAGCCAATACTCTGCAATGCCAGCCAATACTCTGCAATGCCAGCCAACACTCTGCAATACCCGCCAATACTCTGCAATACCCGCCAATACTCTGCAATACCCGCCAATACTCTGCAATACCCGCCAATACTCTGCAATACCCGCCAATACTCTGCAATACCCGCCAATACTCTGCAATACCAGCCAATACTCTGCAATGCCAGCCAATACTCTGCAATGCCAGCCAATACTCTGCAATGCCAGCCAATACTCTGCAATGCCAGCCAATACTCTGCAATGCCAGCCAACACTCTGCAATACCCGCCAATACTCTGCAATACCCGCCAATACTCTGCAATACCCGCCAATACTCTGCAATACCCGCCAATACTCTGCAATACCCGCCAATACTCTGCAATACCAGCCAATACTCTGCAATACCAGCCAATACTCTGAAATACCCGCTAATACTCTGCAATACCCGCTAATACTATGCAGTACCCTCCAATACTCTGCAGTACCCACCAATACTCTGCAGTACAATTCCAGCCAATACTCTGCAATACCCTGCCAATACTCTGCAATACCCTGCCATAAATTGCCATACCCGGAGATACCCAGCCATACTCGGAGATACCCAGCCATACTCAGTGATACCCTGTAATACCCAGCGATAGACACCCCCCCCTCACCTCCCGCCGCCATCCGGTGCTTCTACCGACTCGCCAATACGATGAAAGCCAGAATCTTTTTTTTTTTTTTTTTTTTCAGGCTTCCCAGCTTAGAGGTGATATGTGGGGTCTTATTGACCCCATTACTCACTGTAAAGAGGACCTGTCATGCCATATTCCTATTACAAGGGATGTTTACATTCCTTGTAATAGGAATAAAAGTGATCAAAATTTTTTTTGGGGTAAAAAAAATGTCAAACTAAAATAAATAAAGTAAAATGAACAATAAGAATTTTTTTTTTTTAAAGCTCCCCTGTCCCCATGTGCTCGCATGCAGAAGCGAACGCATATGTAAGTCCCGCCCACATATGAAAACGGTGTTAAAACCACACATGTGAGGTATCGCTGCGAACGTTAGAGCGAGAGCAATAATTCTAGCCCTAGACCTCCTCTGTAACTCAAAAGATGTAACCAGAAAAAAAAGCGTTGCCTATGGGGATTTTTAAGTAGCGACGTTTGGCGCCATTCCACGAGCGTGTGCAATTTTTAAGAGTGACATGTTAGATATCTATTTACTCGGTGTAACTTCATCTTTCATATTATGCAAAAATTGGGCTAACTTTACTGTGTTTTTTTTTTTTAAGCACAAAATTGCTTTTTTTCCAAAAAAAGCATTCGAAAAATTGCTGCGCAAATACCGTGCGAGATAAAAAGTTGCAACGACCACCATTGTATTCTCCAGGGTGTTTGCTAAAAAAACATATATAATGTTTTGGGATTCTATGTAATTTTCTAGCAAATAAATGATGATTTTTACATGTAGGAGAGAAATGTCAGAATTGGCCTGGATGCTCCAGAACGCCTGATGGCGCTCCCTGCATGTTGGGCCTCTGTATGTGGCCACACTGTGTAAAAGTCTCACACATGTGGTATCGCCGTACTTGGGAGTAATAGCAGAATGTGTTTTGGGGTGTAATTTATGGTATGCATATGCTGTGTGTGAGAAATAAACTGATAATATGACAATTTTGTGGAAAAAAAATAAAGTAAAAAAAATCTTGATTTTGCAAAGAATTGTGGGAAAAAATTACAACTTCAAAAAAAGGGGTAATTTGGGGGGTATTTGTACTTTTCTGGCATGTTAGGGTCTCAAGAATTGAAATAGGCCGTCAGTACTTCAGGTGTGATCAATTTTCAGATATTGGCACCATAGCTTGTGGACTCTATAACTTTCACAAAGACCAAATAATATCCACCAATTTGTACTTATTTTTTACCAAAGATATGTGTAGTATAAATTTTGGCCAAAATTTATAAAGAAAAATTACTAATCTGCTACATTTTATAACAAAAACTAAGAAAAATTCATTTTTTTTACAGGATTTTCGGTCTTTTTTCTTTTATAGCACAAAAAATAAAAAAACAAGCGGTGATTAAATACCACCAAAAGAAAGCTCTATTTGTGTGAAAAAAATTTCATATAGGTCCAGTGTTGCATGACTGAGTAATTGTCATTCAAAATGTGAGAGCACGAAAGCTGAAAATTGGTCTGGTTATTAAGGGTGTTTAAGTGCCCAGTGGTCAAGTGGTTAAGTTTGCCTTTACTATCTGGTTTGGTGCCTGTTTTCTTTGATATAGCATTATTATTGGGTACTAAGCAGGGCTCGAGTCCTGCGGGAACGCATGGGAACGGCGTTCCCGTACTATTTCCACAGCGGGAATGCCGTTCCCATTAGCCGCCTGAGGGCTGAGGCTATGCAGCGCTTAGTCCGCCGCCGCTCCTCGGCCGCCCGAGTGACTGGCTGCTAGGGGCCGCTCCGCATCTAGCAACCGGTCACATGACGTCGGCCGTACACGTGGGCACGCACTGGCACGAGTCAGTGAGCAGTGTGACACACGCTGCGCGCCTGCTTGGATCCGGACTGTCCCCTCCCTCCCCTCTACCCAGTGCCAGACAGTCCTGGCCTCCTGGGGCCACAGCCGCTGCATTGCTTCCGGTTTACTTCTCTCTCGAGAACAGAAGGGAATAGGATACCAGGTTAGTAACTAGTGTGTAAGTTTCACTCTGCAATACCCTATCAATACTCTGCCAATACCCTATCAATACTCTGCCAATGCCCTATCAATACTCTGCCAATACCCTATCAATACTCTGCAATACCCTGCCAATACTCTGCAATACCCTATCAATACTCTGCAATACCCTGCCAATACTCTGCAATACCCTGCCAATACTCTGCAATACATACCCTGCCAATACTCTGCCATACCCTGCCAATACTCTGCAATACCCTATCAATACTCTGCAATACTGTGCCAATACTCTGCAGTACTGTGCCAATACTCTGCAATACTATGCAATACTCTGCAATACTCTGCCAATACATACCCTGCCAATACTCTGCAATACCCTATCAATACTCTGCAATACCCTATCAATACTCTGCAATACCCTGCCAATACTCTGCAATACCCTGCCAATACTCTGCAATACCCTGCCAATACTCTGCAATACCCTGCCAATACTCTGCAATACATACTCTGCAATACTCTGCAATACCCTATCAATACTCTGAAATACCCTGCCAATACTCTGCAATACCCTGCCAATACTCTGCAATACCCTATCAATACTCTGCAATACTCTGCCAATACTCTGCAATACCCTGCCAATACTCGCCAATACTCTGCCAATACTCGCCAATACTCTGCCAATACTCTGACAATACTCTGACAATACTCTGCAATACATACCCTGCAATACATACCCTGCCAATACTCTGCAATACCCTATTAATACTCTGCAATACCCTATTAATACTCTGCAATACCCTGCCAATACTCTACAATACTCTGCAATACTCTGCAATACATACCCTGCCAATACTCTGCAATACCCTATCAATACTCTGCAATACCCTGCCAATACTCTGCAATACCCTGCCAATACTCTGCAATACCCTGCCAATACTCTGCAATACATACCCTGCCAATACTCTGCAATACCCCACCAATACTCTGCAATACCCCACCAATACTCTGCAATACCCCACCAATACTCTGCAATACATACCCTGCCAATACTCTGCAATACCCTATCAATACTCTGCAATACCCTGCCAATACTCTGCAATACCCTGCCAATACTCTGCAATACCCTGCCAATACTCTGCAATACATACCCCGCCAATACTCTGCAATACATACCCTGCCAATACTCTGCAATACCCCACCAATACTCTGCAATACCCCACCAATACTCTGCAATACATACCCTGCCAATACTCTGCAATACCCTGCCAATACTCTGCAATACATACCCTGCCAATACTCTGCAATACATACCCTGCCAATACTCTGCAATACCCCACCAATACTCTGCAATACATACCCTGCCAATACTCTGCAATACCCTGCCAATACTCTGCAATACATACCCTGCCGATACTTACTCTGCAATACTTACCCTGCCAATACTCTGCAATACCCTGCCAATACTCTGCAATACATACCCTGCTGATACTTACTCTGCAATACTTACCCTGACAAGACTCTGCAATATTTACCCTGCAATACCCAGCAATGCCCTACCAATAATCTGCAATACCCAGCAATAATCTGCCATACCCTGCCATTACTCTGCAATACCCTGCCAATACTTATCCTGCCAATATTCTGCAATACCCTGCCAATACCTACCCTGCCAATACATATTCTGCTAATACCCAGCCATACCCATCCATGCTCAGCCAAAATATTATTGGGGGAGATGACGTGGATATTACAGTGGGGGAGATGTATATTGCAGTGGGGACTATATGGTGGTGACATTTTCACAGGTTTTTGCAAATTCAATTATTATTTGCTGATCCGAAAAATTATCCAATCTGTGACTCTGATCCAAGGAATGATCCGATCCGTGAGTTTTTTGATCCGTTGCCGATAATCTTGCACGGCAAGGGCAATGTTATTCCAGTTTGTTTGTGGGATATTGTGTTGATTATTCTGTTTGACAAGTTAACTTATTTTGTTTTTGTAAACTGGCACTTTACAATAAATGTTGTACTGTATTTTCTGTGAAATATATATGCATATGAGCGTACCTTTTTTTTTTTTTTTGGTGGGGGAGTGGATCTTGGGTGGGAGTTCCCACACTTTTTTCCCCAGGACTTGACCCCTGGTACTAAGTATTACTTTCAGTGATTTCCTGTAATATTGTATGTTTGTACACTCAACCTTGTGTGTCAGAGGAGCTGAGTTTCTTGAGAAGGTCGAGGCTAAAAAAAACAGTGGACCCATCCTACCCAGCAGCTTCTATGGGGTAGCGCTGTAATCTCACAAACATGAAATTTATATCTGACCGTTTTTATTACTGACTTGCAAATTTTGAAAAAACAAGGGTGGGACTGTGTTCCATATGCCTTCCATATTCTCCGCACTCATTTTGGGGTTCACATAATTATTGTCACACCCAGGATTGAAGACACTCATTAAACCGAAGAAGACATTAAAAGGTGTGCAAGCATTGCAGTGCTGCAGCCTGTTCAATACTTTTATTGTACTGACAGGTTTACTCTAAGAATCAATGAATGAGAAATTCTACATTATATACAGACCATGTGTGCCCATGGCCAGGCTACAAACACAGTGCAATGTGCAGCCAAGCAGTAAGATCGCTCTATTCATTTCACGGCAGCTTGTAAAAAGGACACATACATATGTTAATATAATGAATGAAGCGATCTCCCTGCACCAATCCCACAAATGATCATAGTAAATGCATGGAGAGAAGCATACAGGGAGATCACTCATTCATCACATTAATATATTTATGTGTCATGAAACTACCCGTGCTAAACCCCATTCCCAAAACAAGGAAACCTATTTAGCACAGGAGATGTAATGGAGATGAGATCAGAATGGATGCTTTAGTATTGTGGCAGTCTAGGCAATATTAATAGATTACAAATTTTAAAAAAATTAAAGGAGGAATCCAATCAAAATAATAAAAAAAAATCAATTACACATACATATTCTATGGCGGTGTACATTCAGCGTTTCTTTATATAGCATAGTAAACCTGAAAAATGTATGCTTCCAAAACGCACAAAATATTTCCTCATTGGAAGAAAACTTCCCTAAATTTTTATACCTGCTATTTAATGTGATTCTTTTGCTTTAACAACCTAAAAAAAAGCAGGTTTCAGTGTCCCTGGCTGCCGAATGCAAATATGTCCCTGGCTGCCAAATACCAATATGTTCTGATATGGTAAAGCTTCTTCATTTCTTGGTAGTGCCAAAGCTTGCTTGCCTCTCCACCTCTTTGGGCCAATAGGAGTGCATGAGGCTGGGAGGGAATCAGAAGCGCCTGGCAATCTGGTTCCAGAGGTGCACTGAACCTGCTACAGGAGTGTACAGGCACCTCTAATGCCACATACACACGACCGGACTTTCCGGCAGACTAGGTCTGACGGTCTTCCGGACGGACTTTTGGCGGAGTTCCGACAGACTTTCCGAACGAACTTGCCCACATACGAACGGACTAAGTCCGTTCATTTTGAACGTGATGACGTAAACGGGACTAAACAAGGAAGTTCAATAGCCAGTAGCCAATAGCTTCCCTTGCGTCATATTTGATCCATCGGACCCGCACACAGACGAACGGTTTTCCCGATTTTAGTCTGTCGGATAGATTTGAAACATGTTCTATTTCTAGGTCTGTCAGATTTTTTTTTTTTTCGAAAAACTATCTGACTAGCCCACACATGATCGGTTTGTCCGGCGGACTAATCCCTTCGGACCTAGTCTGTCAGATAGTCCGGTCGTGTGTACGCGGCATAACTCCATACTCTCCATTCCTGTCTGGCATTTTTTTAAGTGACAAAGCCACTTTAATAACATTGCACACAAATATCAGAGCAGTGACTTGCTTTCCAGGGAGCACCTTCCTAAAATTTCAATAACATTGTGCAGCAGTCTTTACCCTACTAAAGTTGTTATATTACAAGAGTGTGAAAAAAAAAAAAAAAAAAAAACGATTTGTCCAAGGTACTAAATAGGGTCCCAATCTACTTGTTCCTCATGACAATCGACTTGTCCTGAGGAAAAAAAAAATCATTTTTGCCAGGATGGAAAATATGAAGGGTTGATGTTTTTTTCTTAGGCAGAGATGCTTTTAGGAATGTCTGGGGATTTTAAAGTGAGAGTAAACTTCCATGCATGAATTTTAACTATAGGTAAGCCTATAATAAAGCTTACCTATAGGTACTGTGAATATCTACTAAACTTGCATTGTTTAGGATATATATACTGTAGATGCAGCCAGTGACGTCACCAGGTATACCGGTGACGTCACCAGGTATACCGGTGCCGTTCCTTCAGAGTCCTGTCCTGTTATGGCCACTCCCGTGTGCAAGCTCAGGAGTGATGTTATCGCGGTTCCAGCCACTCACACAGCTGGAATTCGCAAACCCGGAAGAAAGACCAGGTGAAGATGGAAGCGCCTTCAGCTGTGACAGCGCGCTGTTAGAGAGCTTCCTTCTAAGGTAATTTTCACATAATGTGCTAGTATGCAATGTGACTCAAACGTATAATGTTTTTTATCTTTTTGCTACGAGGGACGTTCAAATCAAACTGGCACTTTTAATTTTACACGTATAAAAAGGGATGCTAGCGTGTACTACATGCAGTAGTAAGTGGCAAGTGTGTCCTATTATTAATATGCGGCGCGCATGTCACGGGCAAGTCCAGAGACCGTTAACCAAGATTAGACATGTTCAATTTTTGTTTGTTACAAATTCGTTTGCGGATGAAATTCGGCATATTCGTTCATTCGGAAGCATGCGAAAAAACTAAAGACTTTTGACAAATGGATTCAAAAATGAAAATCCTAAAGAACGAAAATCTGAAAGAATGAAAATCTGAAAGAACCTACGAGTTTAACAAATCGATTACATTTGGATAATTTTGTTTTTCTTATACTCTATTAGAATTGAATTATTAACTATTATTATAGTTTGTATTATTATTATTATTAATCATTTATTATTATAAATTATTAAATTATAGGTAAAATAGCCAAAGTCAGTAATTGTTCTATTCAGGTTTCTGCACCATACCAGCTAATTTGCAATAGATTAGATTTACATTTTTATTGGAATCTCCTTTCAAATTTGGTAAGAATAACTGTTAGTGAATGTAACAAATACATCTGCATTATCCCAAGTAACGAATGCCGCATCTAAATGAATGGAACGGAATGAATGCATCCAAAGTTACGAATTATCCGACGTAACAAATGCCGCATCTAAACGAATGGAACGGAACAAATACAAATGCATATAAAGGTACAAATGATCCAAAGTAACAAATGCGGATCATAACGAATGATCCGATAAATAAAATAAAAATTTAAAAACGGATGAAACTAAAAGAAACACATTTTTTGGTAGTGCACACGTCTAACCAAGATGGCAGACAATATTGTTAGTATGTGCATGAAACAGGGTGTTGTGATGAAGTTTCTTGTGAACGAAGGTATAAAACTTGTGGATATTTACAGAAGACTTCAAGCACAGTACAGTGATGAGACGCTCAGCCACAGTAAGACATTTGAATGGTGTAAAGGTTTCAAAGATGGCTGTATGTCCATCAGTGATGATCCCGGCAGTGGTGATTCCCAGCCCACAGCAGCCATTCCTGTGAACATTCAGCGCATACAAATATGTAGAAGAATATATATCGGCCTAAACTGATGAAGAAATTTGTTTTAAAAGAAATTCATGTGGGATATTTTATTATAGCAAAAAGTTAAAAAATTTTGTTTTTTTTCAAATTTGTCGCTCTTTTTTTGTTTATAGCGCAAAAATTAAAAAACGCAGAGGTGATTAAATACTACCAAAAGAAAGGACGTCCATTTTGCTTGGGTACAACGTCACAGGACCACGCAATTGTCAGTCTAAGCAACGCAGTGCTGAATCGCAAAAAATGCTCTGGTCATTTTCTCACGCCACTATACATAGTTGCATAGTTAGGTTGAAAAAAGACACAAGTCCATCCAGTTCAACCACAAAAAACTAAAAAAATTAAATAATAATAATATCATACAATTCCACTGCATGTCCCGAGCACCAGGTGATGGGAATTCCACATCCCTGTATTTGCTGAGTTAACCAGCGCACTGTGCTTTATTATTTCACAGTACTGATACAGTATCTCACAAAAGTGAGTACACCCCTCACATTTTTGTAAATATTTAATTATATCCTTTCATGTGACAACACTGAAGAAATTACATTTTTCTACAATGTGAAGTAGTGAGTGTACAGCTTGTATAACAGTGTAGATTTGCTGTCCCCTCAAAATAATTCAACACACAGCCATTAATTTCTAAACCGCTGGCAACAAAAGTGAGTACACTGCTAAGTGAAAATGTCCAAATTAGGCCCAAAGTGTCAATATTTTTAGTGGCCACCATATTTTTCAGCACTGCCTTAACCCTATTGAGCATGGAGTTCACCAGAGCTTCACAGGTTGCCACTGGAGTCCTCTTCCATTCCTCCATGATGACATCACTGAGCTGGTGGATGTTAGAGACCTTGCACTCCTCCACCTTCTGTTTGAGGATGCCCCACAGATGCTCAATATGGTTTAGGTCTGAAAACATGCTTGGCCAGTCCCTCACCTTTATAATCAGCTTCTTTAGCAAGGCAGTGGTCGTTTGGGGTCTTTATCATGTTGGAATACTACCCTGTGGCCCAGTCTCTGAAGGGAGGGGATCATGCTCTGTTTCAGTATGTCACAGTATATGTTGGTATTCATGGTTCACTTAATGAACTGTAGCTCCCCAGTGCCGGCAGCACTCATGCAGCCCCAGACACACTTGTCTTTGTACTCCTCACCTTGTTGCAGCCACACACGCTTGACACCATCTGAACCAAATACGTTTATCTTGGTCTCATCAGACCACAGGACATGGTTCCAGTACTCCATGTCCTTAGTCTGCTTGTCTTCAGCAAACCATTTGTAGGCTTTCTTGTGCGTCACCTTTAGAAGAGGCTTCCTTCTGGGATGACAACCATGCAGACCAATTTGATGCAGTGTGCAGTGTATGGTCTGAGCACTGACAGGCTGACCCCCCCCCCCACCCCTTCGACCTTTGCAGCAATGCTAGCAGCACTCATACGTCTATTTCCCAAAGACAACCTCTGGATATGACGCTCAGTACATGCACTCAACTTCTTTGGTTGACCATGGTGAGGCCTGTTCTGAGTGGAATCTGTCCTGTTAAACCGCTGTATGGTCTTAGCCACCATGCTGAAGCTCAGTTTTGGGGTCTTGGCAATCTTCTTATAGCCTAGGCCATCTTTATGTAGAGCAACAATTCTTTTTTTCAGATACGCAGAAAGTTCTTTGCCATGAGGTGCCATGTTGAACTTCCAGTGACCAGTATGAGAGAGCGAGAACGATAATACCAAATTTAACATACCTGCTCCCCATTCACACCTGAGACCTTGTAACACTAACGAGTCACATGGCACCAGGGAGGTAAAATGGCTAATTGGGCCCAATTTGGACATATTAACTTAGGGGTGTTTAGACATTAATGGCTGTGTGTTGAGTTATTTTGAGGGGACAGCAAAATTTACACTGTTATACAAGCTGTAAACTCACTACTTTACATTGTAGAAATGTGTAATTTCTTCAGTGTTGTTACATGAAAAGATATAATAAAATATTTAAAAAATGTGAGAGGTGTACTAAATTTTGTTAGATACTATATATGCTAGGTTAATGGCTGCACCCAACAGGATATTTACTTAGCAAATATACTAGCTCAAACTTAGCATATTTGACAAGTGGTTTTGGATATTAACAATGACTCGTGGTTTGTAGTCAAACAGGTTTCTGTTCCAGACTTATAGCATTTAAAGGGGGGTAGGGTATTGTTTAAAAGAGGAGATTTATGGAGTTGCACGTTTAATAGATATTTCAACTGTCATCTCACAATTCATATATCTCAAGTAGGGGATCTTAACCATAGATCCCCTGGATGCAAAAGAATGCCATAAACATGCCTAAAAATTAGATGCTGTACTAGGTAGTAAAGTCTTGGCCACATCACACATCACACTCATACATGACTTGACTTTAAAGGAAACTCCACTTTCTTTTTAAAATTATACAACATTTGTAAGCCACAAAAACCATTTTGTCATTATAGTTACTAAAAATTAACCTTCACATTTCAACCTGCAGCCACTATGATGCTAAAACATAACAAAAAACGAATGTTGCTCCCTTGCAACTATACCAACCAGTTAATAAAAGGTACAGTATGTGTACAGAATTCCCCCATACCCCTCCAAAAAAAAAATCTCTCCTGATTGGCTCATTTTTCTGAGGGACGGGAATGAAAGGTGGGGTCTTGGTGCTGACATCCTCGGGCATGCACACCGAGTCAGGCGGCTTGCTGGATTGTTAATTGCGATTAACCACATTTCGCTTTTTGAATACAATCTTTCATACATCTAGTCTTTTAAATACTTCTCTTCCTTAAATATTTGTAGTGCAGTGGCCATTAACAGATTATATTAATTCATCTAACATGCACAAAAAAGGTGAATTTTATATTTCATTTTAAAACGAGGTACATAAATTTACCATCATGACAAAAGCAGGATTGTCCCTGGAAATTAGGGAGAGTTAACGATTATTTGATAAGCACTAGGGAAGATACAAATCTGCTATGGGCTCTGGGGCAAATTTAGAATGAATGTATACAATCTCTACATGTTGATGTACAACATAGCAAAGTAACGGAGCTCCAGGAATGGAATCGATAGGCAACCCGTATAACACACAGATATTGTGCTGCTCAGTGACAGCAAGACCAATGGCCCAATTTAACTCTTTAATGAGAGGCCTTGCGTTTCAATCTGCTCATGCATTCTCTTCTCTATCTATAATATATATCTTTTATTTCATTATTTATGTGTCTTTAATGGATTTCATATTCACCATGCTTTGACATCAGCAAAGTCAAAGTGTATAACTAAAATCTTCTTGTGATAACAGTAAGTAAAGAAAATCTGAATATATTTTGGGGTAATTATTTTTTGATCAAATTAGGCACGGCTCTATGGGTGATATCAGATGGCAGGTTTTTTAAATTAAGAATCACAGCATCTTTTTCTCTGGCTGAGCTGATGAATTCTGCTTCAACTCAGTGAAGGTTTAAATTGGGATTGCCCTAGCGCAGTCATACAAGTGTGTGAGAGGGAGAATTGTTCCAAAAAAATTATAATTGCAACATTTTATAAAACTGATCATTCTCCGTTATGCTTGTGTAATGGGACTGGGATTGCAGTTCAAGCCTATGCTGAACTGATGTGGTGTGCATCAGCTCAGCAGGAGGGAAAAAATGGCATAAACATCCATCTGACAACATCCTATAACCTAACGTAGAACTAAAGGAAATACTTTTTTTTCATGTTGGATAGAGTAAGGGAGGGTTAGGCTATGTTATGCCTTAACGGGATGCACAGGTATTCCAAACATCCCCGTGCAGGCAGTCCTATGTATGTCAATTGGGTTGACACAGCCACTATTCCCAATTTGACATCCATGTGAGTGCAAATCCCCAAACAAAGACACTGTGGTTTTAGGGATCTACACCCCAAATTGGAAACAGTGTTGTGTTTGTGTAGCTGCTGCATCCCAATTTACATGAGTGAGTCTGCCTGCATGCAGATGCTCGGAACACCTGTGCACTCCACACAGTCCTCACATGGATGCCCATTAAGTACACTTGTGTGAACAAGGCTTAACACTCCCTTACTCTATCCAAAATTAAAAAGGCCTTTTATTTAGTTCTAAGCTAGGTTACAAGATATCATATGGATGTTTATGAGACCGAAAATGAAAATTCAACATGCCTTTTCTCCCTCTGAGCACACACTGTCTACAGAGATGTGAAATTGGGTAAGGCGGCTGTGTCCATGTAGCTGCTGTGTCAAAACTGAATGGTACTGCCTGCACATAGATGCATGGAACACCTGTGCATCCTATGCATTCAAAACATGGCGCACAAATGGTTGAACACTTAAGTACGAACTTGTGTGTGAGGCCAGGGCGGTCTTTAATGCAGGGCAAAAGGGGCAGCTGCCGCAGGCCCAGTCATTGTTGTGGGGCCCAAAGCAGCTGCTCCTTGAGCATGCACTGCCTATAAATAGATAAGTGGATTGAGGGTGGGGAGGGCAAGAGAATGTTTGGCCAGGGTCCAATCAATATTAATGATGGCTATGAGTGAGGCCCTATAACCCGTGTACATTTTTTTTGTGCCCTCTGTGCCAATGTATCAATGGAATAATGTAAATGACAGTTGGGAAGCAGGGTTTGACACGCTTTGCATTTCTTCGGTTTCAGTATATTGATAATCAAATGCAGCCTTTTCTTGCCAAGTACTGTGTTTTCTATTCAATGCATGTATTTGAGCAACATTGCATTCAAATACAAATAACTGCATTTGCCAAATGTCTGTCTACGTGAGCCCTCAAATCTCAGTTTCACTACCCACCATCATACCCACCAGCAGTGAAAGCAGAACTATAGTCCAGCATTAAAATTGGTAGCAGATACAGTTTTTTTGTCAGAAGAAAACAGCAAAGTATCTTATTTCCCTCATGCTGCTAGCAACTTCAAGAATTAGTCAGAGATGATGTAACTCATATGTGTATATGCAGGTGTTACATCATCAGTGGCCATCCAATGGCCAAAGATCAATGTCACAAAACCTGGAAGAAGCAAGGGAGATGGTGGCAGTGTTGAGCCAAGTGAACTGAACCTGTCACTACTGGAGGTGGGAAGACTGAAAAGTAATTGCAAAACATGCAAGTATACTGTGAATAATTGCACATTATGGCAACAGGTCACCCAAACACATCATAATTTAGCTCAATTTTAATTAAAAGATGGAAGTGGAAATTGCCATAAACACAATGAACAGTGCATATAAATGTTGGTTAAATGGATGATCATCTGGAAGATAGACTATGTGGAATAATGGATCGCGATCCATTCAAAGCGTAGTTCCACCTATTCCACGAATATTATATATTGTGTCAAGACTATCAGCTCTGAAAATTATGCTGATAGTTTATTGTGCCTGGTTACGTCTGTGCAGCAGCAGTATTAAAATATTGTTAGTTGACATGCTAAACAATGATTTTCTTCACAGCTTTTCCCTTTATCTACATGCTTCCACTGTGAAAAATGATTGTACTATCAAAAATATTTGATGTGCACCCAGCCATAAAGTCCATGCAGACTTTACAGATAAAGAGACAGAAGATAAAAATACATCCAACATTCAGAAAATGTTAAGTAAATGTCCATACAAACAAAATAAGGATGCATATCAAGAATAGTGCTTTGGGGGCTAGTAGTGTGCTGTTTCATGCAAGTTGTAACATGCATGCTTGGTATATAACTTTTTGTTTAGGTTCTTTTGGTATAGCATGTCTTTTAAAACAGGAAAAAATAAATTACATTATGCATATCTCCCAACTGTCCCTGATTTCGAGGGACTGTCCTTCATTCCTCCTCATTTGTCCCTCATTTTGGTCTGATCTATATAGTTGTATATAAAATGCACTTTTTTTATCTATCAAAAAGTGTTTCCCAGAGCTAAACCTTTCATCTGATTTCTAAATTGTTGCATTTGTAAATTCCAAAAGCCAATATAAAGGAAAAGTATTGGTAAAAAAGCAATTGTGGGTTTAACCAATCTTGTTTTTTGTACAATTTTCCTTTAAGCGGGCATGACAAGGGGTGTGTCCTAAGCCTGTATACTTTTGCTGATAGGTGTCCCTCATTCCCATCCCCAAAATTTGGGAGGTATGTATTATGGCACTCACCCTCCATTACCTATGAAAACAGAGACTCCATCTCCTTTATTTCCATTTCTATTTATAATATAAATCTTTGCAGAAATCAGGGAGTAGAGGAAAAAGTCTCAACCATATATATGCACAGATAGATGACACAGTATTTGAAAAAAAAACAGCATTAACAAAGAGGCTTCTACATACCGTTCAATACCAAAATGAAATAAAAATTTTTACCTAGAAAATAAATAAATAGAAAGCATGCAAGTCTAGTGTGGTATGTTTTACCACACTTTTAAAAGTACTATCAAACATACAACACAAGGCTTGTATACCTTACAAGAGAACCCACTACAAAAAAAGAATAATAATATTTGACTACATGCAGGCTGCTTGGCAGTTACCTCTATTGGCTAAACTTTTTTGTGCAAGAGTGAGTAACAATTCTTAACAAGAATGAAAAGGAGAACTATGGCCAAAGCTCTTTTCGCCATACTTCTGTGGGTCACAGGAGTGCACTTAGTTCTGCACTCCTGTGGCCAAGATTCAGCCAACATCGGGCTAAAGCTCACTGTCAGCTGAAGTCATAAAACCAGTCCAGACTCTGCAGGGATCCTGACAATAATGTCACGATCTACCCAGATGCCTGACTGGCAGCTGGCTCAGCCTCTCAGCAAGCCGCTGACAGCCTGAGCCAGCCACTCCTGCCTCCCCCGCAGTCCAGCTCTCTGGTAAACTCTGCAGGGGCAGAGAATAGGCCAGTCCCGTTCACATGCATGCCTAAAAATAATTTTAAAATATGTCTTACTTTTCTAGTTGTTTCTTTTGAACAGGATTTGTTCCTTAGGACACAGCTGATCACAGATCGTGGCAAAGGAACATTCACAGCTGCCCTTTACCATTTGATCAGCTGTGTCCAATGACAGTTGATCACATGTAAACAGACTTGCAACCCTTTCCTCAAATGCTGTGTCTGTATGAGGAAAGCCGATACCCGGCAAAGCTGTCAGCACACAGTGTACACTGATTTTTAGATTGTAAGCTCTAACGAGCAGGGCCCTCTGATTCCTCTTGTACCAAATTGTAATGTAACTGTAATGTCTGCCCTCATGTTGTAAAGCGCTGAGCAAACTGTTGGCGCTATATAAAACCTGTATAATAATAATAATAATAATAATAATAATAATCAGGGCACTGATTATCAGTGCCGCCTATCAGTGCACATTAGTGCATCCTCATCAGTGCCCATCAGTGAAGCCTCATCAGTGCACATCAGTGAAGGAGAACAATAATTATTTTTACAGAAACAAAGAAAAACATGTTTTCCCCCAAAATGTTCAATTTTTTTTTTTTGTTTAGCAAAACAAAGTAAAAAAACCCAGTAGTAATTAAATACTACCAAAATAAAGTTCTATCTGTCTCAAACAAATGATAAAAATGTCATAAGGGTACAGTGTTGCATGGCCACCAAATTGTCATTGACAGCGCTGAAAGCCGAAACTTGGCTTGGGCAGGAAGGGGGGGGAGGGGGGAGAGTGCCCGGTATTGAACTGGTTAAACAGACAGTGCACATCTAGTTTACAAGTGATAATGAGATCTGCCAGCACAGTACAGGCAGCGTTGTTTTTGGTAAACATAACTTCCCAAGCCCCTCTGTAACATTAGATAAATGAGGAAAGGTAAGTAAGATTTTTAAATAAAAAAGCAAGTAAAAAGTTAAGCCGAAAATTTTTAATATTTTTTAAAGCTCCAATGTGAATGGAAACATGTAAGAAATATAAGGTAGGCGTTGTCCCATATTGGCTGCAAAAAATGGAAATGCACTGTATTTGCCTATTATCAAATAAGAAAGCAGAACCCAAGTTTTAGATAACATTTATCTTAACAAATGTGAAGGAACTACAAGTCCCAGACTGCCGTGTCCCTTTTTTTTAGTCCATCTCATGGTAAACTTCCTCCAGCTGTGCACACAGGCAGCATACCTTATTATTAACGGGCAGTAGCATAATTCTTCGACCATTTATCCTAACAACAGGGAAAGGGTTTTGTCTTGTTTTTAGCTGTAGATTGGGGGGAGGATAGAGACTGGTGACAAATGAGGCCAAGTGCCAAATCATGTAATAAAACTAACTTTGCATATTACTTGAAGCTGCCATTCCTTCTAATTTGCATGAATCACAGATCCATTCCGCTGAGCTCGGCATTTTGATGCAGTTATGGATGAGATGGAAAATGTAGCAAGACAATGCTTTAGTGAAGAGGGCTCCTGTGCCGGCTCCCCGTGCCGCTTCTGTCTTCCATTTAGATTTCCACCTTCTCCTGGCATCATCCATTTTATTTTGCTGCTTGGAATCATCAGTCCTTCCCCTTTGTATCTCAGTCAACCATTCCCTTTTTATCTATATTTCCTACTTTGTCCCTCTCAGTGTCTTATTGGGAACGTGCTCCACAATCTATTCTGGTGTCTTCCAATGTATCTATTCACGCTCTCCCTCTATTATTCTGCCAACATTTTATTCTGGTTTAATATATACCTGTAAAATGAATCCCCTGCATAAGCCTTCATTTATAAAAATACTCCTGCTTAAATAAGTTGAAAATAATAGAAAAAATGCAGCATGCAATTGTTTTCACAATTTCCTATGATCCAACCAAAGGAATAATAAATCACAAGGTGTATAAAGAAATCAGGAGGAAACACTGGTACATGCACACAGAGCATAGAGTTGACTATAGCAATCACCTACACACTGTGAAATAGCTGTTTTGTGGGCATAACCAGTGACACGAGAAGACAACTTATAAATTCCACAGGCGGAGGTGTAAATAAAGCCACGGGAGCTCTGCTACAAGATTTAAATTAGAGTTTTCTCCTAGAAAAAAAAACTTTGGCTGACCTGTTTAACCCTCAGGATGCCAATATAATATGGGAAAACCTCAACTAGATCTAAATAGGTGACATTTAGTTTAAACATAATAAACAACTGCTTTGATTTTTTTATTAAAATTAAAAAATCATTTCATCTATTATAATAAAATAATTAATTTAACCTATTAAAATAAAAAAAATCATTTCACCTATGTTGCTCATCTTCATTCATCCACTTCCTGTGTACACGCACCCAAGCACTGGCTGCTTGTTCATGCACTTCTTGACTACATGCCCCCACTCCAGCATTGGCTGCTTGTTCATCTACTTCCTGTCTGAATGCACTCTACCCAGCATTGACTGCTCATTCATCTACTTTCTGAGGACATGCTCCCCACTCCAGTATTGACTTCTCATTCAATTACTTCCTGTCTACATGCACTTTCTATAGCATTAGCTGCTCATTCATCCACTTCCTGTCTACATGCCCCCCACGCCAACATTGGCTGCTCATTCTATTACTTCCTGTCTACATGCACTTTCTCCAGCATTGGCTGCTCATTCATCAACTTCCTGTCTACATGCTCCCCACTCTAGCATTGGCTGCTCATTCAATTACTTCCTGTCTACATGCACTTCCTCCAGCATTGGCTGTTCATTCATCCACTTCCTGTCCAGCATCTACTGCATGTCATTACTTTGTATCGATCCTGAAAGTGACAATGGTGGCCCATTTCTGCACAATGTGTGTCCATATGACTATCTATAATCTCACCCAGGGGTGCTGAGACAGGATGACAACACACTGTGGCCGGCAAGATGTCGGTTTCCACTTTGTTAAACCGCCTCTGTCCTTTAATTGCCATGTTGATATGTGGTCAAAACTCAGCCAATCCTTTGTAGTATTGCCAATGATGTCATTCTGGTTTTATTTATTTGGTTAAGTTTAATTAACATGTTTTGTTTTATTTATTTTTAAATGGGCTAACTATGAAACAATACCTGTTACTAACAAATCAACTATATGCAACTTTGAAATGCTAAAGAATGGTTCTAAAGCTGCTGCTTTGTCTTGTTAGAGCCACAGTACATGAAGTCCAAATATGTGTATGCAGGTCACTACCCACCAGTGTTAGATCCAAAGTTCTGTAATCTAACAGACCTGTTGAGACATACTCCTTCCCTCTTCCAACGTGTTTCATAAGCAATGGACTTTATTAAGGGAGAGCCCTTGATAAAGCCTGTTATTGACGAAACATGTCATAAGGGGGCTAAATGACACACATATGTGGATTCATCTCTTGGCAGTGCTTTCTAAGAGTAAGTCACCGTGTCCCAGGTCCCACCTGGCAGAGTGTTAATATGCATATGCAATAGAACCTGAGACTCCCTCCTTAACCCTATCTTTCTGGGACTGCTCCGGGTACCATGCAAACTCCACCCCCCCCCCCCCCAACTCGTCCTGTGCCTTTTTATTTCCCCCACCTTTTTTCCCTTATTCTGTTTCCCCTCCTTCTTTCCTCCCCACTACACTTCCCTCTCTTTTCCGACCCCCTCCCAGCCTCCCATATTTCTTTCCCATATCCATTCTCCCACAACATACCCTCATTGCTTTTTTGCTTTTTACATCCTTTCCAACCTTTCACTTAGTGAATTGTCACACAATTAATTTCACCTGGAGTATGCTGTCCAGTTCTGGGCACCAGTCCTCAGGAAGGATGTGCTGGAACTGGAGAGAGTCCAGAGAAGGGTAACAAAACTAATCAAGGGACTGGAGGACTTCAGTCATGAGGAAAGGTTACGAGCACTGAACTTGTTCTCTCTGAGAAGAGACGCTTAAGAGGGGATATGATTTCAATGTACAAATACCGTTCTGGTGACCCCAGAATCAGACACTGCGTCTTCTGCGGCCCTATCCCATGATGGTCTTCTTTGGACTCACTTCCCCAGATCCAATGGACATAAGGGAGGAGGTGTTGGAATCCTTCTAGCCCCACATAGCACCTTTCAGGTACTTCAGCCACCTCCCTCTCTGTCACTCTCCTCTTTTGAAGCACACTGCATTCGTCTCTTCACTCCAATTTCTCTAAGGCCGCATACACACGGGCGGACTGTTCGCCCAACTTTGTCCGCTGAACAGTGTTTCAGCAGACAGTCCGCTCGTGTGTGGGCTTCAGCGGACAGTTTCAGCGGACAGTTTCAGCGGACAGTCTGACGAACAAAGTTTTTCGGAATTTCCATAAGACAGTCCGCTGAAACTTGGTTTCAGCGGACAGTCCGCTCGTGTGTAGGCTTGTTCGACAAACTAAGTTTCGCGCATGCTCAGAAAGGATTTACACGGCGAAGGTTGCATTGCAGTGTATTGGACGTCGTATTTCTAGTCCCGTCGTACGTGCCGTTCACGTCATCGCACACGCTTTCAGCGGACTGTTCGTTCATCGTGTGTGGTCAAGTCCATTCATGCAAATTTTGAGCGGACTGTTTGTCGGATTGTTTGACGAACAAAGTTGGGCGAACAGTCCGCCCGTGTGTACGCGGCCTTAGAATAGCGGTGATCTACCGGCCCCCTGGACCAGTATCAACATTTCTTGATGAATTCTCTGCCTGGCTACCCTACTTTCTTTCTTCTGAAATCCCCACAATCATTCTCGGGGACTTCAACATCCCTATTAATACTAACACTTCTGCTCCTTCCAAACTTCTCAGCCTAACCTCCTCCTTTGACCTGAAGCAGTGGATACATGATCCTACTCACTCCGAAGGCAATATCCTTGACCTTGTTTTCTCTCACCTTTGCACTCCATGCAACCTCTCTAACTATCCATTCCCTCTCTCTGATCACCACCTTATTAGTTTCACTCTCTCCCTCTCCTTCACCTCCTCTCCCTCCAACCGCATTAAAGTTACCCGCAGAAACCTACGTCATCTCAACCCTTCTCTTCTCTACTCTGCTATTGACAACCTCTACGACAAAATCTCACCCCTATCCTGCACCCACCTAGCCACTTCTGTCAACAACACTTCACTTCTAGCCTCTCTGGACTCACTGGCCCCCCTCACTACACACAGAATCAAGCCCCGACCCCTTCAACCTTGGAAAACAGATGTCACTAGAAGTCTGAAAAAACGTAGTCGTGCTCATGAGCGCCTGTGGCGCAAGACCAAGTCTCAGAGAGATTTCAACCAATATAAATCTGCCCTCCAAAATTACAATTGTAGCCTCCTCTCTGCCAAGCAGAACTATTTTATCACTCTCATCAGCAACCTATCATCCCGTCCCTGTCAACTCTTCTCTACTTTCAACTCTCTACTTCGTCCTCCACCCGCCAACTCACTCACTGCCCAGGAGATTGCTAATCACTTCAAACAGAAGATTGATACAATTCGCGCGGAGATCTCTACTGTTCTGATACCCTCCACGCTTTACACATCATGCCCACAGGCACAATCATTACTTCCCTCTTTCAACCCCACCACTATAGACGAAGTTGCTAAACTAGTTGGTAATGTCCACCTTACCACCTGCCCTCTGGATCCTGTTCCCTCGCAAATGCTGCGTTCACCCTCTGGCTCTATGCTACACTCTCTAACTCACATCTTCAATCTCTCCCTCTCTTCTGGCATCTTCCCCAACTCTCTAAAACATGCACTTGTCAAACCCATACTTAAAAAACCCTCACTGGACCCATCCAATCCTAACAACCTATGCCCCATCTCCTTGCTCCCCTTTTTAGCCAAACTACTCGAACGTCTGGTCTACAACCGACTGAGTGTCCACCTCGCTGATAATAGCCTTCTTGATCCCCTTCAGTCTGGATTTCGTCCTCAACACTCCACAGAAACTGCTCTCCTAAAACTAACAAACGATCTACTAACGGCCAAAACCAATCAACATTATTCTGTACTCCTCCTCCTGGACCTCTCTGCTGCCTTTGATACGGTTGACCACCCCCTCCTTCTCAAAAAACTCCACACCTTTGGTCTCCGTGACCTTACTCTACGATGGTTCTCTTCCTACTTATCCAACCGCACCTTTATCGTTTCTTACAACTCTACTTCCTCCTCTCCTCTTCCTTTCTCTGTTGGGGTCCCCCAAGGTTCTGTTCTTGGACCACTCCTATTTTCAATCTATACCTCCTCCCTGGGTCAACTGATAGCCTCCCACGGCTTCCAATACCACCTCTATGCTGACGACACCCAAATCTATTTCTCTACCCCTCAGCTCACTCCCTCTGTCTCCTCACGTATCACTAATTTACTATCAGATATATCAGTCTGGATGTCACATCACTTCCTCAAATCCAAAACCGAACTTATAATTTTTCCTCCCCCATATGCCCCTTCCCCTGATCTCACTGTCAAAATTGATGGCACAACCATAAGCCCATCCCCTCACGCCAAGGTTCTAGGTGTAGTCCTGGACTCTGAACTCTCCTTCAAGCAACACATCCAATCACTGTCCAAATCCTGCCGCCTCAACCTCTGCAACATCTCCAAAATACGCCCCTTTCTAACCAATGAGACAACAAAGCTCTTAATTCACTCGCTGGTCATCTTCCGCCTCGACTACTGCAACTCCCTTCTCATTGGCTTACCTCTACATAGTCTATCACCTCTTCAATCCATTATGAATGCCGCTGCCAGACTCATCCACCTTACCGACCGCTCAGTGTCTGCCAACCCTCACTCCTATGGAATGCCCTACCCCAATCTGTCTGCCTATCTCCTACTTTATTAGCTTTTAGACGATCCCTGAAAACACTTCTCTTCAGAGAAGCCTACCCAACCCACACCTAACTGTATTTTCATTTTCTCCATCAGCTCATCCCCCCACAGTTAATACCTTTTGTTTCAACTTGACCCTCCCTTCTAGATTGTAAGCCCTCTGATCCCTCCTGTATTGATTTGTATTGTAAGTGTACTGTCTGCCCTCATATTGTAAAGCGCTGCGCAAACTGTTGGCGCTATATAAATCCTGAATAATAATAATAATAATATTAGGGATAAAACTTTTCTGCGAAAGGGAATTTAATAAGATACATGGTCATTCACTAAAATTTGAAGAAAAGTAACCTCAACCTGTGTAGAAGGTTCTTTACTGTAAAAGTGGTTAGGATGTGGAATTCTCTTCCTCAGTAGTTTCAGCAGGGAGCATCGATAATTTAAAAAAACTATTAGATAAGCACATGAACGACCACAACATTCAGGGATATAAACTGTAATACTGACATAAAATCATACACACAGGTTGGACTTAATGGACTTGTGTCTTTTTTCAACCCTGCCTACTATGTACTATGTATGTAACCCTCACGATTCTTAACCTTAAAGTAGACGTTCAGCCTAAAACGAACTAACTCTAAATCTACTGGCAGCTACATTTATCTAACCTATTATTATTCAGGATTTACATAGCGCCAGCAATTTACGCAGCGCTTTACAATATAAAAAGGAGACAATACAGTTACAATACAATAAAATACAAGAGGATTAAGAGGGCCCTGCTCAGAAGAGCTTACAATCTAATAGGGTAGGGCAGGTGGTACAAAAGGTTATAACTGTGGGGAATGAGCTGATGGAAGTGGTAGGAGATTAGTTGGAGACATGATAGGCTTCCCTGAAGAGATGAGTTTTCAGGGATCGCCTGAAGGTAGCAAGAGTAGGGGATAGCCAGACTAGTGGAGGTAGTGCATTCCAGAGGATGGGAGAGGCTCTGGAGAAATCCTGGAGACGAGCATGGGAGGAGGAGATGAGAGAGCTTGAGAGTAGGAGGTCTGGAGAAGAGCGGAGGGGACGATTTGGGTGATATTTGGAGACAAGATTGGTGATGTAGCTCGGGGCAGAGTTGTGAATGGCTTTGTATGTTGTGGTTAGTATTTTGAATTTAATTTGCTGGGTGATTGGGAGCCAGTGTAGGGATTGGAGGTGAGGGTTGGCAGACACTGAGCGGTCGGTAAGGTGGATAAGTCTGGAAGCAGCATTCATGATAGACTGAAGAGGGGATAGCCTATGGAGAGGCAGGCTAATGAGAAGGGAGTTGCAATAGTCAAGGCGAGAGATGACAAGGGAATGAATGAGGAGCTTGATGGTTTCATTTGTTAAAAAGGGGCAAATTTTAGAGATGTTAGAGGTGAATTCTACAAACTTTTGACAACGATTGGACTTGGGGCTGAAATGACAAGTCAGAGTCTAGGATTACACCTAGTACCCTGGCGCGAGGGAAGGGCCTGATGGTTGCATTGTTGATTTTGATGGAAAAGTCAAGGAGGGGGGCATGTGCAGGGGGGAATATTAATAGCTCAGTTTTAGAGAGATTTAGCTTAAGGAAGTGGTGTGACATCCATGCTGATATGTCAGTTAGCAAGTTAGTAATGCGAGAGGAGACTGAAGGAGTGAGGTGAGGAGTAGACAGAGAGATTTGGGTGTCATCTGCGTATAAGTGGTATTGGAAGCCGTGGATTGTTATCAAGTGACCAAGGGAGGAGGTGTAGATAGAGAAGAGAAGGGGTCCAAGAACAGAACCTTGGGGGACCCCCACAGAAAGAAGCAATGGAGAGGAGGAGACAGAGTTGTAGGTGACACTGAAGGAGCGCTGTGATAGGCAGAGAACCAGGATAGAGCAGAATCTCGGAGGCCAACGGAATGCAGTTTATTGAGGAGGAGTGGGTGGTCAACAATATCGAAGGCAGCAGAGAGGACAAGTAGTAGGAGTATGGAGTACTGGCTGTTGGTTTTAGCCGTTAGTAGATCGTTAGTGAGTTTTAGTAAGACCGTTTCCGTGGAGTGCTGCAAGTGAAAGCCAGACTGTAATGGGTCAAGAAAGTTATTTTCACTGAGGTAGGAGCTAAAACGGTTTACCATTCTTAGCCTTAATTGCCACCACCATCAATACATTGTAGACTCATTTCAAAAATGTTAAGTTATTTATCATTTTGTCATATAAGCGATGTATTTCTTCTTATATTTACGTAATTCGAAAGTGAAAACTGAATCAAGGTGGAAATAATTTCGTCAGATATTCTAAACTGTATTTGGGTAACTAAATAAACTAATTTTAAAAAATTGAGAAGCTGGCGTGGCATTTCTGCAAATGTAAACTGAGTGGAATGTTTTTTTTTATTTTTGTATTAAATAGTAATATAAAGGTTTACACTTTTAGACCTTTTTTTTCTTTGCTGTGGCTGAGACTGCAAGCATTTTAGATCCTTGTTAAGGAGGAGTACTAACAAGCACTAAGAGACATATTTATAACAGAAAAGGTCATTTTGCTCCGGTGAGTTTCTGTGTGCACAGGGTGTGGGATTCACACGTACCAAACGGATTGGATTTGCACAGTGGTAAAGTCATATTACCATTTACAATACAACATACAGGACTTCTCCTTTGCATAGCTGTGAAGAGTCAGAAAAGTTTTCAGAGACTTATAGATGATTTAGACTTTTGGGTTTCATTCATATATATACAAACAAACCCAAGGATAAACCGAGGAAAAAAACAAGCTTTACTTACCACCAGCCCACAGACAACCAAATAACCTGTTAGTATGCATTAAAAACAGGGGTTTAGTCTGCACACATTTGCAAATGCATGCGTAAGCCACAGAGCCCCGCCAAGGCACCCCAGTATCTGTGATACCTAACACTAACTTATAAGTGTCCCCACAGTGGAGGCACATGCATTCTGATGGATAGGTGAGAGCAGGTGGACTGAAGGGGAGCCCACCCCTTCTTAAAGGTACAGGAGCACACTGAACACCCAGCACAACGGCAACACAGGTGTCAGTGAGATGCCTGAACAAAAAACACAACAGTGATACAAAAAGATGCCACCTGCTCACACCTATAGCTGGCTATGGCAGTAAGAAGCTTGGAAGGCTAACAACAGATACAAACAAACCCAAGGATAAACCGAGGAAAAAAACAAGCTTTACTTACCCACAGACAACCAAATAACCTGTCTAACAGTATGCGTTAAAAACAGGGGTTTAGTCCGCACACATTTGCAAATGCATGCGTAAGCCACAGAGCCCCGCCAAGGCACCCCAGTATCTGTGGTACCTAACACTAACTTATAAGTGTTTCCACAGTGGAGGCACATGCATTCTGATGGATAGGTGAGAGCAGGTGGACTGAAGGGGAGCCACCTACATACAGGGCTTCTCCTTTGCATAGCTGTGAAGAGTCTCAAAAGTTTTCAAAGACTTCTATATGATTTAGACTTTTGGGTTTCATTCATATATAGATATAATATTTCCTTTGTAACCATGTTATTGCTTTTTTTGAGGTATTAGAGACGAATAGTTATTTTATTATTACACAGTCGCCGATCGTGGTCACGATTTGTTTATTAATCTGTCACCTGTCTACCCCCAGCCTAGACACTAGACCAGTGATGGCGAACCTTTTTGAGCCCGAGTGCCCAAACTGCAACACTAAACCAATTTTTTTTTTTTTAAATGTCAACACTCAGAGGATGAGTGAGCAGGCGGGTGACCATGCGAGCGGGTTACTAAGCGGGCGGGCCAGCAGGTGTGTGTGCGGGCGGGCAGTCATCGGGGGAGTGAGTGGGCAGGCCAGCCGGAAGGTGAGCGGAGATGCTGGCCAGTACGTGGCAATCCGCAACTTGTGGCAAGTGACAATCCGCATCTGAGGGCAGGTCGATGTGGAAAGTGACACTTTACAATGTAATAATAGAAATAATGCATTTTAATCATCTTGACACCATAACAACCATGGTGCAGTGATGATGAAAGCCATTGCCCTGATAAATTGCCCACAAAAAAAAAAAAATTCTGGCAGTGCCCCTCCCGAGACTAGACTCTGGATCTGCCCCTGCCTGAAAGGTGCCAAATGTGGCACTGAAGGGGGGGAGCAGATAACCAGAGCTTTCACTTTTGGGTGGAACTTCGCTTTAAGTCACAGCATGCATGTCAGACTCCTGTTCTGGTCTTGTGGCAGCCACCTGTTGCTGCTCTCTGCAAATGTTAGAAGCCAGGAGGGGTTAGAGGTGGAGATGATGGTATGTGCATATTGGTAGCAGCAGTATAAAGTGTCCACATTAAAAATCTCACCAGACTCTGGTATCCAGTGTCTGTGTGGCTTCCAACCCGGCAGCTCATTCTCACCTACCCCGGGCACGTTACCACTTGCCCCAGAGCTGTGTGGGAGCCTCTTCCTCTCCTCCACGCCCACCCCAGACTCATCACTGCCAGCCCCAGAGTGGTGTAGAAGCCACTTCCTTTCATCCACACCCCGAACATGTCACCGCAGGCCCCAGATAGTTCGATCAGGGGTGCGGTGTGGAGGAGATAAAGCTCATATTCTGACAGAACACCAGTCGGTGTGTGTACTCTTTTTCCTGGTGTCATGGCGGGCCTACAGAGAGGGCTCTGCGTGCCAGCTGTGGCACATGTGCCACGGGTTCACCATCACTGCACTAGACAATTAATTAATATCATTGCTGCATCAGTGAACAGTAATGCTAAGGAGTAATAAAATGTGATCACTAAAAAGTTTGGCAAAACTATACTTCATCTGTCAATGAAAACAGTATATATATATATTATAAATATTTTTAGATTTATATTTGAAATGTGTATTTAGCTGTCTGGCCAAAGCTCTACTTAAAGTGGAGCTCCGCCCAAAAGGGGAAGTTCTGCTTGTTTGCAGCCTCCACACTTGCCATTTTTGGGGGGAGTGGGTACCTGGTTTTGACAGGGACCTGCTCCCACTTCCTGCTTAAATCACCACGACCATTCGCAAGGTGCAGCACGACTCGTAGGAAATCGGCTGTGAAGCAACAAGGCTTCACTTCCTGTTTCCCTTACTTGCTATGCCGGTGCCTGCACCCGAAGCAGATTGAAGAATCAGTTCAGGTAAGGCCATCACTGGATCCTTGGACAGGTAAATGTCCTTATATTAAAAGTCAGCAGCTACAGTATTTGACTTTTTTGGGGGGGAGCCTGGAGCTCCTCTTTAAAGCCTAAGTTTAATAAAAAAAAATAAAAAATCAGCAGTCGGGACATTGCTTATGATCAATGCCATGTGTCCCTTATGCTGCTGTCTCCTCCTTTAGTAGAAATCCTCCTCCGATTACAACCCAGTGTGTAGCCTTAGATTATATTGAAAAACAGTCCTTTCTTGGTAAGTCTAGGCTCACATCTGTGAGGTTTGTGCAGCTCATGTTTGCATGGGCAAAGCAGCCCATTCATGTTATTAGCTGCTGTACCTACAGAATGTTTCCTGCAGGGAAAAGGTTAGGACCGTCTCTGAGCCATTTTTTTTTAATGTGGCCACAAGGAACCACATGGTGCTCGGCACCATGCAGTTTCACACACCAGAAAACATAGTACAAAGTTCCAATGCACACCTGCTAAAGAGCAGTGCGTTTTAGCTGCGGGTGCCTGTGGATGCCGGAATGCGTGCAATTTACAAGCATTTCCCTATCTGAGAATGTGAAAATGTAAACTTAGCCTTAAAGTAGAACTATAGGCATTTTATTAGTAGTAAGGGAGAGGTATAATCCCTGTCAGATTTTTTTTCCCCTGCCATTTGTGTCCCATTGTGGAGATTTACCTTCCCTTCCTGTTCCATAGCCATACGGGAAGTGAGAGGAAATTCCTGCATTAAGGGAATCTCTTTGGTACTCCCAGGTCCTCACTGAAAGATTTCCTCTCTATTACTTCTCCGGGGACAGCCCAAAATGTGGGATTTTCTTTTACTTTCACTTTCAGTGATAATGTTAAACAGGACAAATAGAGAGGGTGAATCTCCTTTAGAGACACAGACAGCAATAAAATCTGACAGGGGTTCTAATCTAATCTCCACTCTATCCAAAACTAAAAAGTAGTGCCCCACATATATTTACACTCACCACAACTTATTGACCACCTATCACTAGTATGGTCTACTGCACTTTATGGGGCAATCCCCTGGCACTCGCAAAACACCACCTCTACTTTTCCTCTGGTAGTTACTTAGAGGGAAGGACAACAGAGAGAGGGCTCATAGCGTAAAATGTATCTTTCTGGCGTCCTTCCCTCTGAGTAACTACACGAGGAAAAGGGAAGGTGGTGTTTTGCAAGTGCTAGTGACCAACCAGTTGATTGCCCCACAAAGCACAATAGACCATACTAGCGATAGGTGGTCAATAAGTTGTGATGAGTGTAAATCTATGTGGGCCTCTAAGAGCACAAGTGGAACAGAGAACTGATATTTTGTTTAAAGAGCACAACATCACTAAGAAGGATCACTGTGGGACTTGATAGATTTCTACTCAAATCTTTGATGTGGACTAGATATGGATGCACATTGTTAATTTTTGTGTGACTATTGTAATTTTAGTTGGCTTTATTTAATTTGGTACAGGTGTATTGTTAATATAATATCATTGATTTGTGTTGCTCAATGCATACATCATCACTGCAGCTTATACTAGTTAATTCAAGATAATTTTTTTAACAAATGTAATCTTTTCACAACTCACCTAGGTGCAGGGTTCTACAAATTCTGTTAAAAAAAAAAAAAAGAAAAAGGTTTTGCCTTTAGTTATACTTTAATTAATGCACAGTTTGTCAATTTTCCCAGCATGGCTGGTATAGATACACAGATCATTGTACTTGTAATTATTATCATTATTATAAAATGTTGAAAATAGGATTTTCACTTTTGCTAATGACCTTTCTTATGTTCTATTCATGTCTTTTTCTCAAACTGTTTCAGATTCCATATATAATATATAAAGGGTTCAGCCTAGGGGACAATGTTGATTTGGTTTTGCTCACATAATCATGGAAAATGTTCGGCCCATCTTGTACTCAATGTACATAATCAGTATACAGACACCTAGACACATTACAATTTTGCAGTAACCTACAAGTTAATCTTTTTGATCCTAAGCCAGATGTAAATTCATAAAAAAAAATAATAAGAAGAAGAATTACCAGTATAGAATTATTTTGTCAGACATTTTTGAAATACAGAGACAAACATGTAAATTCATGTTTTTTCCTTTTTTTCTTTTGAAGTTGAGAGAAATATAATAGGAAATAAATAGTTAGAACTAAAAAAGTTTTATTTCTGTCTTGTGTCACCTTTCCGAAAATTCACTCTTTTTATATGTTCTGTGACCATTTCCACTGGTACTGAAAGTAAAACAACATCTCAAATTTAGAACAAGAAAGAGAGTAAATCTTCTAATGGGGACAACTCTCTAAAAGGGCATTTTCTTCACTGTGAACGCCTTTTTATTCACGTATTGTTGTGTCTACAGGACAGTAAGTGAAGGAAAATCTTTCAAATGAAACACAGATGGTAAAAATACACTGACAGGGGATTTAGCCATTCTCTACTCCAGGAGTCTCCAAACTACAGCATTCAGCCCACAGCTAGGGTCAGTGGCATATCCTCAATCCAAGGTTCCAAGGGTGATCGGAGATTCGCTGTCCAAGGGCCTTGGCTATGGAATGCTCTACCAATCAACATCCGCCTGGAAGAAAATCACCTGGCTTTTAGGAAAAAACTCAAGACCCTCCTCTTTTAGCAGATGATCAAAGCTCGCCACAGCGCCTAGAGGCGATTCAGTTCGCATTGTGCGCTATACAAGTATTTCAATCATTCATTCATTCAATGTGCACAGATTGAGGGACTCAATTCAGCAGAGGCTGCCTATGGTTTCCACTTCTCCCTCCATTCCAACCCCCACACGCCCTGATTTCTCCAGCACAGGTTGCTCCTTGCTGCACTGTCATTATCCCCCTTGTTGGTTGCTAGGACTACCGGCGTCCTAGGGACTGATGATATGCTTGCCATAACATTCATATTAGGATGGAACCTCCTCTGTCCATACCTACTCCACCTCCTGGCTCTGCTGCTACAGCCACAATGGAAGCCTTATAATGGTAAGGGGAACTCTAATGAAGACTCTAAAGTAAGGGGGGACCCTGATGTTAAGAGGGACCAAGAGGGCGCCCTTGATGTAAGGGAGGATTCATTCATTTAAAAATAGATTTTTTTTTTCCTTTTTGTAAAACATACAATGTGGTCCTTGTTCGGAAAATTTGAAGACCCACATTGCATTAAAAATGGAAAAAAAAAAAAGAAGAAGAGTGTTGCCTATAGCTATACGAGTGGCATATTCTCTGATGTAAGGGGGACTCTGATGGGAACCCGGATATAAGGTAAGGCTCCAATGTAAGCAGAATGCTGTTAGAGACCTTGATGTAAGGGAGTACAGCCTACAAATATTTAATTAAAGCAGCACTATTAACCAATTAGGGCTCTATTGCTTTAATCACTGCTGTCAGTACAACCCTGCAAACATGCATACAGTAGGGAGAGAACACAGGGATGACCTCATTTGTGTCCTTCTGCTCCTTCCTTGTTCAATAACAGGATGGGACCAAGTTATATTGCTTAGATACAGTGCAGGGAAGTGAGGTCATTCACCTGGCAGTGCTTACTGGCAGGGGATTCTAGATCATAAAACAGAATTGCAAATCCTTGGGCAGGTAAAACAGTTTAACTACAGCATACAGTGGGGCAAAAAAGTATTTAGTCAGCCACCAATTGTGCAAGTTCTCCCATTTAAAAAGATGAGAGAGGCCTGTAATTGTCATCATAGGTATACCTCAACTATGAGAGACAAAAGGTGGAAACAAATCCAGACAATCACATTGTCTGATTTTTGAAAGAATTTATTTGCAAATTATGGTGGAAAATAAGTATTTTGTCAATATCAAAAGTTCATCTCAATACTTTGTTATATATCCTTTGTTGGCATTGACAGAGGTCAAACGTTTTCTGCAAGTCTTCACAAGGTTGTCACACACTGTTGCTGGTATTTTGGGCCATTCATCCATGCAGATCTCCTCTAGAGAAGTGATGTTTTGGGGATGTCGGTGGGTAACACAGACTTTCTACTCCCTCCTAACGTTTCCTATGGGGTTGAGATCTGGAGACTGGCTAAGCCACTCCAGGACCTTGAAATGCTTCTTACTAAGCTACTCCTTCGTTTGCCCGGGCGGCGTGTTTGGGATCATTGTCATGCTGAAAGACCTAGCCACGTTTCATCTTCAATGCCCTTGCTGATGGGAGGAGGTTTGCACTCAAAATCTCACATGACCCCATTCATTCTTTCATGTACACGGATCAGTCGTCTTGTTCTCTTTGCAGAGAAACAGCACCAAAGCATGAGTTTGCCACCCCCCGGAGCTCCAGATTGAGGGAGATTATCAATGGTCTTGTATGTCTTCCATTTTCTAATTATTGCTTCCACAGTTGATTTCTTCACACCAAGCTGCTTGCCTATTGCAGACTCAGTCTTCCCAGCCTGGTGCAGGTCTACAATTTTGTTTCTGGTGTCCTTCGACAGCTCTTTGGTCTTCACCATAGTGGAGTTTGGAGTGTGACTGTTTGAGGTTGTGGACAGGCGTCTTTTATACTGATAACAAGTTCAAACAGGTGACATTAATACAGGTAATGAGTGGAGGACAGAGGAGCATCTTAAAGAAGAAGATACAGGTCTGTGAGAGCCAGAAATCTTGCTTGTTTGTAGGTGACCAAATACTTATTTTCCACCATAATTTGCAAATAAATTCTTTCAAAAATCAGACAATGTGATTGTCTGGATTTGTTTCCACATTTTGTCTCTCATAGTTGAGGTATACCTATGATGACAATTACAGGCCTCTCTCATCTTTTTAAGTGGGAGAACTTTCACAATTGGTGGCTGACTAAATACTTTTTTGCCCCACTGTATGTATTTCATTTACTGGTTTGTCTGGAGTTTCCTGCAAAAATATCTGCATTTTCTTTTATTTCTTAAAGCTGACCTTAGCCTTTAAGGAGATGATAATGTCCAAAATCATACCTTAATTAGGTAAAATTCAGTGGCCAGCCCCTTCAATTCGATTGGGCAGCTCAGGAGAGTGAGAGCCCCACTGTGCTCCCTAAGGTATACAAATGGAGATCTGCAATCAAATATTGGCTATACCTGAGTGGTCCCATTTATGGTGGGTAATCCACATATGTTCCAGTCCAACTCCAGTAACAGGAGATTTTTTTTCCTTAAAGTGGATATGAACCCACCCTCATCATTACTAAACTACTGCCATAGTGTTTATCTTTACGTTTATACATGCCTCCTGCATGTATCCTTAGCTGTCAAATATCTCCCCTTTTTCTGTTTGCAGCCCTGCATAACTCCGGATTCTGTGGGCATGTCTGTTGTCCGAAGCTCGGTGGGTGAAGTCGTGACATCAGTAGACTCTCCACCCACCTCTACATTCTACTTGACAACATATATTTTCTCCTGTGTATTTCTTACCCTAAACTTCTGCTGGTCTCTTGGATTATGCCCCATGGTCACTAACATCCAGTCAAAACCCAGGAAAGGCACCACATGATTCAACATGCCCAATCATGCTGAGGTGTGGAGCAGCCAATCCTGGGAGAGCTGGAGAAGAAAGGAGGGAGGATGTAAAATACACAGAATGCCCCTCTCACACTCCTGCATGAGATAAGGAAATCACCTGTCAGTCACAGCAAGGGGGGAGAAACAGACACCTATTTCTCTGTATGTCCCTTTTTATCTTACTGAAAAAAATAAGAGGACTGCTCAGAGCTGGATTAACTCTTCGTTGCAAGACTGGTCACAGATGACATGAAATCCTATACTCTAAAAGGTACAAGCCTTTTGTAACATTTTCTAGTAACTATCCACTTAAAGCGGGTGTAAACCCGCTGACTTTTTTTTTTTCTACACCTGTAAGGGAAAAGGCATAATGAGCTAGTATGCACCACACCTACCGGTAAGCCCCAATGTAACGGGAAGATTTACACTGACCACCAATGTAACTGAGACAATTAGCCTGCGTTCACATTTGTGTGTGTCGGGAATGCATGCAAAATCGCTTTCCTGACACCACAAGAATGTGCCCTTTAGTAGATACACAGCAGTGCCATTAATTGTTAATGACACCCTTACGCATATGCTGAGATGTGCGTATTCACATGCACCAAAATTCACGGTGCTGTGGCATCATGTTATTTTGAAAAAGGGTTCCACCTCCAATTTGCTTTCCTTTGCAGAACAGGCGGATGTTAGGTTTAATGACCACAGTTGTAGGAAGGACTTTCAAGCATGCCCCTTTACCTCCCAAGGGAGCAGCATTCAGCAGAAGTGATGGTGGATATGACCTCAGGGGGGCATGATATACATATGAATGCCACCGATCCGCTGCTATATACATATTAATGCAGCTGCTATTTACATATCAATGCAGGTTATTTACATGTAAACACATGCTCTGCAGGTGAGTCACCTGCACAAGGTAAAAGGGTAGAGCTGGGCAGCATTATTAACAGAACTTCATACTGAGATATCAGGACACAGCACAGTACTAAAACTTCATGGGACAAGGGAATTTAAACTGGAATAGTTGGCAAGTATGAGACAGCTGCTTTGGGCCCCACAATAATGATGGGGCCCTGGGCAGCTGCCCCTTTTGCCCTGCCTTAGAGACGGCCCTGTTTGGGATGTGGTAGAATGGGAGATTCGCCTCATGGATGTCCAGCTGAGAAATCTGCAGCAACTGCGTAATGCTATTATGTCAATATGGATGAAAATCTCTGAGGATTGAGGAAAGTTTCCAACACCTTGTTGAATCTATGCCATGAAGAAATAACGCACCGCTAAATACACTGCCTTATCTCAAATGAAGCTTATTTCTTATAAATGGCCATATTTCTAACATCCATTGTAAATTTAAAAGTTCTAAATCACCTTCCATTTCTGGCCACTAGATTACTGCAAAGGCAATTTCTGATATTGTAATGAGCACTGATATGTGAAAGTAACCAGGATGACATAGAAACAAACTCTGACATTCACTGACAGAGTGGCTATTTAAACTCCTTATCTGTCTTCAGCAATTCTCATTCACTTATTAACCACACTACAACCAGAGAGACTTCAGGTTTAAAAATGGGCAATAACAATACAGCTTCCAGGAATTCTCCATCAAAAGGGAGATTTCTTTCCATTGTAAATAATATATGGAGCACATAGCAAGGCTATTAGCATCATTTGTTTACTACATGTTTACTGGTCAGACCCAAGATATAGACATCACTTGTGTGATTGCCTTACACTTGTGTACTATTTTCCTTTATGGTATACTTCATGTAAAATACTGAATAAACACTTGTTACGTATAAAGCAATGCGAGTACTGTACATAATATTTCCATGACATTGAACATTTACTAACAGATTTCTCAAGACATGAAATCTCAAACGATTTTGAATCTAAAATGTTATTTTATTTGATAAGACAGTACTATTATAAATCAGTGGTTTTATGTAAATATGCTATTTATTATTTTTAGTCATTTGTTTGGGCATGTGATAATATGCAGTAGATGGAAATATGTATTAACAGTCATTTTGTTGATGGGGTTAAAGTGACAGGTTCTCTTGTAAGAACACCCCCACCCACACACACACTTGCTGATAACCTTCCCTGCACCTATTATGTGGCTCCATTCCACTGTTGGAGCAATGAGCCCAAATCTCATTTAAGCTTTGATTGGTATGATATCAAAGTTTTCACAGAGTCTTCCTTCTTCTCTTTATACAATAAAGTTTGGGCCTGGCAACTGGCCACTCTGGTCGCAGCACTGCATCCTAGGAGGAGGTCACATGCTCCCCCATACTATGAAGGTTTGGGCCTTTACTGAGTGAACTACAAGAGCCCAAATCTCTGCATACAGAGGAAGAGACGCATGGTGGTTTTCCCAAGCAAATCAGGAAGCAGAGGGAACTTTGCTGAAAGGAACTAGGCTGCTCAGGCATGTCGCCTTTGCGGAGTCTGAACAAAGGCTGGGGGCTCTTGCTGTGAACACAGCAAGAGCCTGGGGACTGAGCCTCAGAGGGATCCCTTGCTGTGCCTACACCAAAGCTGACAGACTGAGCCTTGTGGAGTAACAGATCTGCAGAGAGACTAAGCCTTGTGAGACCTGGCTTCATGGGACTCACATCCAAGTGATTTGGATTGGACGCCTGTGTACCAGGAAGGGTTGAGCTGAACATCCATGTTTATCTCAACTTTCACGCAGGTATGGCAAGAGTCAGTCCCCCTTAATTAGCAGCCTACTAGCCATCTGCTGCACACTAATAAACTGACAACCACACATGCACCATTTACAGAAGGGCCCCAGAGTAAGCTGGCCAAGAAGGACACTAGGACACCAGGTATGCTCAGACACCTTCAGGTGTACCCCTTTGTCAGGAATGCATACGTGCACCCGCTATGGGGGTTGTATGCATATTGTGTGCACCCTTTCATTCCTTAAATTAGTTATTGCTAATACTTCAACACTCTTGTACCAGTTATAACTTGTGAATATTGCTATAGTTACACTTTCAGCCAGCTTGTAGGTCAGTGTTCATTCACCTAGTATGGTATACTGGAATTTGTTTATCTGCCCGTTATTATTATTTTCCAGGATTTATATAGCGCCGACAGCTTACTCAGAGCTTTACAACGTAAGGGCAGACAGTACAACTATAATACATTTTAATATAGGAGGGATCAGAGGGCCCTGCTCACTAGAGCTTATACTCTAAGAGGGAAGGTCAAAACATACAAAAGGTAATAACTGTGGGGGATGGGCTGATGGAGAAAATAAATGTACAACTGTTAGGTGTGGGCTGGATAGGCCTCTCTGAAGAGATGGGTTTTCAGGGATCATCTGGAAGTGGACAAAGTAGGAGATAGTTGGACAGACTGGGGTAGGGAGTTCCAGAGGAAGGGAGAGGCTCTGGCGAAGTCCTGAAGCCGAGCATAGGAGGAAATGACAAGAAAGCTAGAGAGCAGGAGTTCTTGGGAGGAACTAAGAGAAGGATTTGGTTGGTATTTTGAGACTAGGTTAGTGATGTAGCTGGGGGCAGAGTTGTAGATGGCTTTGTAAGTTGTTGTTAGTATCTTGAATGGATTGGCTATAACCATGCCAGTGGTTCAGCAGAAAACATATAGCACAGTGATAAAGGTATGTGGTCCAGGCATTGAGCAAAGAAAGGATTGGGGGCAGGAACACATAAATCTGTTTATTTTTCTCATCAGCAATCAACAGAAATAAAATGAAGATTCCCTAATATGGACAGCTGACAAAAGCAAAGGATTGCAGGAGAGTCCTACTACCTACCTTCCAGGTATAGGTGACCATGTCAGTGTATAATCTAAATATTAAAAATCCCGGCAGCTAAATAAGTGCAATGCAAGTTTCACCCAAATAGTGTAGCTTTCCTACTACCCTTGGTACCCCATGCTATATAATCTAGTCAGCCACCGTAAAAACATTAACACCTAACTCCAATATTGATTACCAGTAGTTGAGATCTATGGTAAGTTACTATAATATATAGCAACTCCTCGGCCAAAGGCAAATAAATAAGATTTCCTAATATTTAACTGCCATATATTAGATTGTGATCACTCAAAGGCTTGCTGGAAAGTCTTACTACCTACTTCCTAAGTGTAGCTGACCATCTCAGCCTCCTTTGCATCTGCACCATCCCTACTATCCAGTTTAGAAGCCCCGTGGCAGCTTAGATAGTTGTCCTGCAATTTCCACTCAACTGGTATGGTTTTCAGCCTGTGTAATTACAGCCTGATTGTCTCCCTTCTTGTGTCTCTACTGCACCTCTCCCGAAATGGGGTCACCTCATATAGTGGTAAACTCCTCCTGCTTCACTCTACTGGCCCGTGTCCATCAGCTGACTTTCTCCTCCGGACAGTTTCAGCCTCCCAACATGGCATCTGTCTCTCTGTAGCTGAGAACTCAGGTGAGAGGTCCGCTGTGATGATAGGACAGGCAAAACTAGACGCATAGAGCCCCCCCCCCCCCCACAGTTGTAGAACACCCGCACAACTCATTGTTTGGGGTCTGCCATCCGGGCCCCCTGCATATGTATGAGCTGTCATACTGGCACCAGTGGAGCCGCTTAATGGGGGAATCAGACCAAATTGCCTCCTGGGCCAGTCCGCCCCATAAGACTGGTGTTACATTAAAAGTGTAGAGCAAGCAGGCAGGGCCTATTTTTGTGCTGCCCCCCTGCAAAGGGCCGGCCTAGACCTGCATCTTGTTGGCCTAGGCCAAGATACAGCTTTGGAAGGGGCACATGGGGAGGAAATATTATGATCTCGGTTTTGAATAGATTGAGTTTGAGGATGATATGTCTATTAGTAAATTAGTGATGCCTGTTAAATGATTTGTGGATTGTTTAGCTGCATTTCGTCAATACATTCATATAATATACCACCAGTTGCTTGGCCTAATTTTTATGCATTACTATAGAGTGGTAACTTAAAGCGTAACTCCACTTTTGTTGAGAAAAAAATATTTCCCCCTGGGTGATCTACGTACATTGTAAGGATTATAACAACCTTTGTTGCAGATTCTTACCTTTTATTATTCTGAAGAAATCTATGTTTGTTTGTCTGTGCCTCTGTACTGAGTAGGTCTAATAGGAGTGGTTTTATAATTATCTGTCAGCTGAGGCAGCTGCATTGCTCTAATGAGGAAGCTGCTGGGATAGCATCCCTTTAGATGGGTTCCTATTGGAAACATCTCACAAAAAAAATTGCTGTAGGGGATGCCTGAAATCTGACTTGTTACTTAGGCAGAATTAGTGAGCCAATCAAACAAGCAGGAAATTATGTTTTTGGGGAGTGGTCAGTACACACTCTGTGTACAGAACAACTCCATGTAGCCATATTGCATTGCATATAGAGAAATTTACAGTGGCTGCAGACTGAAAAGGAAGGTATCTCAATTGTGTACGCTATATCATTTTTTCTTTATTTGCTATTTCTTTTCCCCACAAAAGTGGAGTTACCCTTTAACCACTTCAGCCCCGGAATTTTTTTTACCTCCTTCCTGATCAGAGCACTTTTTGCGATTCGGCACTGCGTTGCTTTAACTGACAATTGACGTCCTTTTGTTCCGACAAATATAGCTTTCGATTTGGTGATATTTGATCACCTCTGCAGTTTTTATTTTTTGCGCTATAAACAAAAAAAAAAAAGAGTGCCAATTTTGGGAAAAACGCAATAGTTCTTACTATAAAAATATTCCCCAAAAATATATATAAAAAATTTTTTTCCTCAGTTTAGGCCGATATGTATTCTACATATTTTTTGTAAAAAAAAAAAACGCACCGAGCGTATATTGATTGGTTTGAGCAAAAGTTATAGCGTGTACAAAATAGGGGATAGTTTTATGGCATTTTTATTATTCATTTTTTTTTATTAGTAATGGTGGCGATGTGATTTTCATCGACTGCGACATTATGGCAGAAGCATTGGACACTTTTGACACTATTTTGGGACCATTGTCATTAAATTACGCTGGCAGGGAAGGGGTTAACCCCTAGGGGGTTAAGTGTGTCCTAGGGAATGATTCTAACTGTGGAGGGATCAGCTACAACTCACATGACAGCAATCACTGCTCTCGATGACAGAGAGCAGTGATGCAGTGATCTCTGTCATGACACAAGCCAGAACAGGGAAATGCCTTGTTTACACATCCCCATTTTGAGGCTCCGTGACATGATCTCTGGGAGACTGGCGGACATCGAGTCCGCTGGTCCCGCTGGCATGGTCACGCTGTACCCAGTAGACGCATGCCTGCTATCCCCGCCTCTTAAACGGGACGTATAGGTACGCCCATGTGCCCACCACTGCCATTGTGTCTACGTATATCAGCGTGTAGCGGTTAATAATGTTTAAGTCACACAGGTGTAAACAGCCTCTAACCTACAACCAGGTGTGTCAGTGGCGACCAAGCAGCTGAAGGCCAGATTCACACCTATGCATTTTTAGTGCTTTTTGCACTTTTCAGATTTGCACTACAGCAGTGGTCATCAACCCTGTCCTCAGGGCCCACTAACAGGCCAGGTTTGCAAGATAACTAAAATACATCACAGGTGATATACTGTGCTGCTCTGTGATTGCAGTATTCTAGTCTGCATCTCCCCAATGTAATACATAAAACCTGGCCTGTTAGTGGGCCCTGAGGACAGGGTTGATGACCACTGCGCTACAGAACGTGTTCCATAGGAAACCATGTTTAATGGACTGTAGTGCAAATCTGCAAAATGCAAAAAGCACTAAAAATGCATAGGTGTGAATCAAGCCTAAGGGCCAGTTCACACCACAAATGTCCTCCAGATCCGTTCTGGAATGTTTGTGCATGCACATTTTTTCCAGTGCATTTTTTGATGCGTTTCCGGATGCATTCCAAATGTGTTTTTTTACTGTACTGGGATCAAGTGTTTTTTTTTATGCTTTTCAATGCTTTTTTATTCTGTTTAGTATGTTCCAGTACAGTTCTGTGTACAAAAAAGCAGCATGTTGTACTTTTTTTTTTCTAGAACGGAAAAGCACTAGAACACACTGTGCTGGTGTGAACTATGCCATTGGAATCCATATAACCTACTTTCCATGCTTTTTTGATGCAGACAAAATGTACTGTACTGCATGCGGTATGAACTAGCTGTAAGAGTTGTGGTAGAACAGTGAACCCATCATCACCAGTGGTTCCTGCAGGGGTAGCGCTACAATAATAAAATTTAGCATCTGTCTTACCACAGTAGTTAAACAATCACACTAAACAATTAAATCAATTCATAAAATGAATTAAGATTATGTTTTTTTCCCAGCTAATTTCCAGCTGAAAGATGCATAATTACACATTAGTACAGCATGCAAGATGAAAAAGCAGAAATATGTACCTAAACCGAGTACATTTACAGCTTTTGTTACCTTGGTTACCATGAATATGCACGGTGTTATTATTCATCCTTTTTGTATGTGACCTCTATAATTTTGGCAGGTTTAACAGTCAGTTGACATAGCGCAGCTTACTTAATCAGAAAGCAAAAAGTAAATTGTATGAATTAACTTTGTTTCATTTCCAGGTGACATTCTGGCAACAAAGCGAATGAGAAATTGAGCGCCCTCTAGATGAAAATCAAGTCCATCGCCTCGGTATTCCATCAAGCTGCTACACGGTATAGTTGATTAAGCGGTATACACAGGCATCAGAAGTTCAAAAGAATAATAACCAGAGGCTAGAAGCTGAAACACACTTTAAAGTAATCCTCTTGGCTAATACCTGTTCATTGCTACCATCTGTCCAAGATTTCCAAGACCAATCCTTGATTTTAAGAATTTGTTTCTGGAAATGTTTTAACCTTGAAATGTCCCTTGTTTCCAAAACTTGCCCAGCTATGGGATAAAAGTCTCCAAAGATCTGAGAAACAGAGCTTATACAAATTACCATGTTTTTTATTTGTTTTGGATGGAGGGGTTTTGTTGGGGGGGGGGGTTATCTTCATTCATGTCCGGTCCTGAAATAATCAGAAAAAAGAATCCCCAAATTTTTCCACAAGCCCTACTGCTGGCAGCCTGTCCAACTCTATGAGAAGCTGACTAATGCTGTGGATGGATAGTGCACCTAGCGGCAATAATATTTACAGCAGTATGGACCCAGGGACAAAGGACCCAAACAGAGACTACTTGCGTTTGGGGCAATTGTCCCTTGGCGCATAGTGCCCTAAAGGTACGCACCACTAGTTGCACTGTCCAGCCGCAACAGCTGTCAGCCTCAGAGTTTGATAATGTTCCAACAGTGGTGCTGGACAGTGCACTTGTGCCCACCCGCAAGCACATTAATACCGGAGCCTCATATGCCGGGGGTAAACACCTAGCGTGCATGGAGCCTCCTTGTGATATATCCAGTAAAATGTTGGATTTCCAATCACTTTTTGTACAAGACAATGGTCACCAGGAAAAATAGAGATCCAATCTCCGTAGTGGGGACACAGACAGCATTAACACTTGACTAAAAAGTAAAAAAAGTTTTAGAATTATTTACACTTTAAAATGGTAGAAAGGCATAACTACTATAGCCATTTATGGGGTCAGTAAACTACATGGATACTAGGCCATCACTTCTATTCTGCCACAGTATATAATCTGGGGATGGTTATCAAATTCTTTTTTTTAGGACACTTCCACCCGAGGGCTTATCATGGTATACCTAAAATGTTATATTCTTCTGTCTTCAAGCCTGGCAACCTTAAAGCGGTTGTAAAGCTTATTTTTTGTTCTCTTAAAATAATAAACATGTTATACTTACCTGCTCTGTGCAATGGTTCTGCACAGAGTGGCCCTAAACCTTCACTTTTGGGTTCCCTGCCAGTGATCTAGGCTCCTCCTCTTCTGTGTATGCCACCATAGCAAGCCGCTATGGTGGCATGTGGATTCATTCCAGATCCAGGCTGTGTACATCCATGGAAACACACAGTGTGGCTCGGCACCACCCCCCACCCCCACTCTCGCCACGTAGGCTTTGACTGACAGAAGCAAGAGCCTATGGCTCCCACTGCTGCTGAGTCTCCTGTGAGAAGAAAGGGGAGAAGACCTGCTGCAGATGGGCACAGCGCTGGATCGAGAAAGGGCTCAGGTAAGTGTTCATGGGGAGCTGGTGGGAGCAGCTATTAAAAGGTTTTTTAATTTAATGCAGAGAATGCATTAAAGGGGCTGTAAACCTTCGCGTTTTTTCACCTTAATGCATCCTTAATGCATCCTATTCATTAAGGTGAAAAAACACCTGGCATTGACCGGCCCCCCAGCTCCCCACGTTTTACTTACATGAGCCCTGGAACTTGACCCGACGGGGACGTGCTGTCTCTCTGCTGGGGTTCTCGGCTCCTGATTGGATAGATTGATAGCAATGACGTGAGCGTCGGGAGCGGGGCAGAGTCATACATTCGGCGGCTATGGACACCGAAAGCTGGACTCGGGAGCGCACCCGCAAGCTAACCCCCTCGGGAGAGCGCTTCTCCTACGGTGTTATCTGATGCGGGGAGGAGCCGCGAGAGCCGCCGGGGGACCCCAGAAGAGGATGTTCCGGGCCACTCTGTGCAAAACGAGCTGCACAGTGGCGGTAAGTATGATTTATTTATTTATTTATTTATTTTTTAAACGAACCCTAAGGGCCGGTTCACACAGCGGGCGATGCGAGGCGACACGACTCGCCTCGCTCCCGCAAGTCGCCCCCGTTCTGTACAATGGAACCGTTCTGAGAGGAGCGACTCGAGTCGCTCCGACTCAGAAAAAAGGTTCCTGTACTACTTCTGGGCGACTTCGGGGGCGACTTGCATTGACTTCTATACAGAAGTCATCTGCAAGTCGCCGCTGAGGTCGCCGCAGGTCGCGGCGAGGCAAGTCGGAGACGCCTCGCCGCGCCTGCAGTGTGAACCGGCCCTTACAATCACTTTAATAAAACAAAATAAAAAACCTTTTCCCTTTTTAACCACCAAGGTTTGCATAGATGTACAGTGTCAGTAAAGATTTCCAATAATGGGGTAAAGAAGTAAAGTATAATTTACAGTCTAATTTAACCCCATCTATGCATTGCCTGACTTTGGCTCTATGCGGCACAAACAGCCATGGTAAAGCCATAGTTAATCTCCCTTCTTCTGGAATTTGCATACTCATTACCAGAGACAGCTTGGCTGTTAATTGTAAACATATAACGAGCTGCGGTGCAGATTGCAGAGCGCCCAGCCACTGCCAGCTCTGCATCTTCATCTGTGATAACATTTTATTCCAGTGCCAGATTAACCCTTGGCTACCAGGGACCTGACTAAACAACAGCAACCCCCCCCCCCCCCCGTTAAAGCCATGACTGGCAGAGAAGAGCGTAGCTTTAATTGTTACACCTGCTAAAGAGACATCTGTTGGCTATGATTTGTTAATTACACTGATTTGAATCTCATATGCCGTGGACAAGATCTTGCGACTATATGAATGAGAATCTGAAATCCCGCTAATGGGGAGGGGGGGTCTTGAAGACTTTGTGATTGATTATTGAAACGTTGAAGGCTAAAAGCCTTGTACCCAAGGTGTGACGAGGCTCCTTGTCATTTCCGAACAGAAATATATCAATAATATAGAATTCTGGGGAATAGGGGTATATTGCTTTTATATTACCTGCCAGTATGAACATATATATTTAATGGAAGTCACAAAAGTCTAATAAACCCTCTCTTTTAAATATGATGGAACATGATAAGATTGATGAATTATTAAAATGCTGTACATTTTTGCATTGAGAATTTAACATTTTGTTCCGGGGAGAAAATTGTATCCGGTACCCAATTGGTTAAGTGCTGTACTATGTTAGATTTTTGCAGAATATCAGAAAGCAGAGCATTACAGTCTCCTCTGGCAAAGAAGTGGAATAGCTGCTTGTGACCTGAATTTCACCCCGCACCTATGAAATTCAGTGCACACTCCTTCTGTAGAGACATTGCTTCCAAACGAGTCAGAGAGGAGGTGAGCTGCATGCTAAGCAAGGCCGCTGCAAGCAGCTGCCAGCAGCCTCGCTCTGTGTTACTGGCACATCCCAGCATTCTCTCTTATTTTCAGATCAAGTGCTGAGAATGCAGCCTGAATTACATTTATTGGGGGCTTTGTTTATACAGAGAGCGGCTGCATATTAAACTCCAGTATCTCATCTCTGCAAACATGCATTTCTTTGCCAAGTTGTGCATTTACAAACAGGCATTTAATAGCATAAGCCAGAGGGGATGAACCACCCCCCCCCCCCTTCCGTCAGCATAATTCAGACAGGTTCGTCCTGTCTGCAGGTCGTCCATCATGCCAGGCTGTAGCTATGACATATTTGTAATGTTTAAACCCTGTGCGCTGAATTGTTCAATGCCAATAGAATATTTATTTATTAAATGTCCAACATAATGACTAAAACAAAGTGCGTTGCTGTCAGAGCGATTAAAGGAGCGGTATCATCAAAGAAAAATGAAAAAAATATATGAAACTTTATATTGGCTTAACCTATGTTTGCTTACTGATATGTGTATATGTTTAATTGCATATTTGTTCTTACTAAAACATTTTATTACATATTCTTTAACAAGACAGCTACATCTTAGCTTATACATGTACATTTTTTAAGAATCACACTTCAAATTTATAGTAAAATTCTTAGAATAGTGTTGCCCAGCTGTCCACATTTTTTGAATCAGAAGGTTAATTTAAGACAAGAAAATTAGGTTGTTAAGAGAATTAAAAAAAAACACAAGTTATTAACGGATAACGCCTTTTCCTTGACTCCACCATGTTGGTTCTCAAGAGAAATGGCTCTGCCCCTGGAGGAAACACAATATCAGAACCATTAAGGTAGATGTTTTGGTCCCATTACCTGGGACCAAAACCTGCAGCACCTTCCACCTGAAAGCTTAATTGTGGCTAAATAGAAGATCGATCTCATAGTCCCTCATAAACACGTTAATGCTGGTTAATCACTTTGGAGACCTGCTTTACAGAGACAACAGTTCTTTAGGCCCAGGATGTGTAGAGAGACCTCATGGAATGTGCTGTGATTCATTGTGGACAGGATTTCTCTGCAGCAGCAAAGGCATACAGTGATGGCTGCTTTAGATGCCTTGCAAAGTTTCTTGGGCCCAAAAAAAAAGAATAAAAATGTCATTGGGTTTCCTAAATAACAAGGTGCTTTCAATGTGATGAAGAATACATTTTCTAATGCCCAAAAAGATGAATTTGGCTTCTTTAGGAGGTGATGTCAACATGGAAAACCAGCTTAAACATGAGATGTTTAACCACTTAGCAACCGGCCCATAGCCGAATGACGGATACAGGGCGGTTGCTTAACTCTGGGAGGACATACTATGACGTCCTCCCAGAATTCCACTCTCGCACCCGAGAACTTCTGCGACCGCCGGATCCAGAGGACCCGGTGGATCACGGTGAACGGCCGCTGATCACGGGCGTTTACCACGTGATCGATCCGTCAAATGACGGAGCGATCACATGTAAACCGTCGTGATTTCCGGTTCCTCCCTCCCCTCTCCATCCAGTGTGAGCGGAGAGGGGAGAGATCGGTGCCAGCAGCGCTGTGGCTTGCATGTGTAGTGCCCACAACGCTGCTTAGTGACAGATCTATCGATCCATGCTCACCCATCCATACTCTGCCTACCCAGCCATACTCTGCTTACCCATCCATACTCTGCTTACCCATCCACACCCTTCTATACTCTGCTTACCCATCCATACTCTGCACACCCATCCATACTCTGCATACCCAGCCATACCCTGGATACCCATCTGTACCCAGCCATACACTGCATACCCAGCATACCCATCCATAATCTGCATACCAATCCATACTCTGCATACCCATCTATTCATACTCTGCATACCCATCCATCCATCCATGCTCATCCATCCATACTCATCCATCCATCCATTCTCACCCATCCATACTCAGCACACTCACCCATCCATCCTCATCCATAATCAGCACACTCATCCATCCATCCTCATCCATAATCAGCATACTCATCCATCCATCCTCAGCAATACTAATCCATTCATCCATCCATGCTCAGCCATCCTATCCACCCTCATCCATAATTAGCTGTAGCCAGCCATACTCAGCCATACTCAATTGTACCCAGCCATACTCAATCGTACTCAGCCATACCCATCTGTACCCAGCCGTACCCAGATGTACACAGCCATACCCAGCCTTCCTCAGCCATACCCAGCCATACTCAATCGTGCTCAGTCATACCCAGCCATACTCAATCGTGCTCAGTCATACCCAGCCATCCCATCTATACTCAGCCATACTCAGCTGTACCCAGCCATACTGATTCATGCTCATCCATCCCCATCCCCTGCCCCTTCCATCCCCATTCATGCTCATCCATGGCACTACAGTGCCTCACAAAAGTGTAATAGGTCGTCAAATTAGATTTGAAACTTATGTCCCTAGAACGCCTGATGGTGCTCCCTGCATTTTGGTCCTCTGTATGTGGCCATGCTGTGGAAAAGTCTCACACATGTGGTATCGCCATACTCAGGAAGAGTAGGAGAATCTATTTTGGGGTGTAATTTTTGGTATGTACATGTTATGTGTTAGACATATTGTGTAAATGGATAACGTTGTGTAAAAAAAATGCGTTATCATTTTCTTTACACATTTTCCAAAAACTTGTAGAAAAAAATGATATGTTCAAAAGACTCAATATGCCTCATAGATTATACATTGGGTTGTTTTCTTTCCAAAATGGGGTCATTTTTGGGGTATATCCATTGTCCTGGTTCTCCAGGGCCTTCAAAAATGTAAGAGGTAGTCAAGAAATTATATGTGTAATTTATACTCCAAGAACGCCTGATGGCTCTTCCTGCATGTTGGGCCTCTCTGTATGTGGCCACGCTATGTACAGTGGGGATCGAAAGTTTGGACACCCCAGGTAAAAATGTGTATTAATGTGCATAACGAAGCCAAGGAAAGATGGAAAAATCTCCAAATGGCATCAAATTACAGATTAGACATTCTTATAATATTTCAAAAAAAGTTAGATTTTATTTCCATCATTTACACTTTCAAAATTACAGAAAACAAAAAAATGGCGTCTGCAAAAGTTTGGGCACCCTGCAGAATTTATAGCATGCACTGTCCCCTTTGCAAAGCTAAGACCTGCCAGTGTCATGGATTGTTCTCAATCATCGTCTGGGAAGACCAGGTGATGTCAATCTCAAAGGTTTTAAATGGCCAGACGCATCTGACCTTGCCCCAACAATCAGCTATCGCAGTAAGTGGCTTTGGAAGGCTAAACAACAATGTCTGGGGAATGCCCAGGGAAAAACCAAAGCCTACTTACCACCAGCTCGCAGACAACCAAATTAACCTAACAGTATGCGTTAAAAACAGGAGTTTAGTCCGCACACATTTGCAAACGCATGCGTGAGCCACAGAGCCACGTCAAGGTACCCTGGTATCTCTGGTCCTAACACTAACATATAAGTGTCCCCGCAGTGGAGGCACATGCATTCTGATGGTTAGATGAGAGCAGGTGGACTGAAGGGGAGCCACCCCTCCTTAAATGTACAGGAGCACACCAAACACCCAGCAAGAGCACAATTCAGTCCTCCTGCTCTCATCTAACCATCAGAATGCATGTGCCTCCACTGCGGGGACACTTATATGTTAGTGTTAGGACCACAGATACCAGGGTACCTTGACGTGGCTCTGTGGCTCACGCATGCGTTTGCAAATGCGTGCGGACTAAACCCCTGTTTTTAACGCATATAGTTAGGTTAATTTGGTTGTCTGCGAGCTGGTGGTAAGTAGGCTTTGGTTTTTCCCTGGGCATTCCCCAGATATTGTTGTTACCACAAAATAAAAAAACAGCAGTGATTAAATACCACCAAAAGAAAGCTCTATTTGTGTGAAAAAAAGGACAAACATTTAAAATAGGTACAGTGTTGTATGACTGAGTAATTGTCATTCAAAATGTGAGAGCACCAAAAGATGAAAATTGGTCTGGTTATTAAGGGGGTTTAAGTGCCCAGTGGTCAAGTGGTTAATGTGAACTTCACTGATAATGAATTGGCAAGTCCTGTCAATACTAGTTGAAGATTCTAAGGTGGTACTGGAAGTCCTTTAGGGGGGGTGTAGGTCTAAGAAGAGCCTTAAAAAATTGTTTGAATAGTAAAAATCGTTTGAATAGTGGATTGCATGCTAGGTTTCTATTCAAGAAAACAAAAAGGGTTGCATCATGAATGAACTTTAGAATACGGAAAGCTAGGCCTTCATTCAGCCCACTTTGCAAAAAATAGATTATCGTGGCCACTTTTTTGTACTCAAAACCAGAATACCTGGTCCAAGATCCAAGAACCTGATCCAAGAGCTGCATTTCTTCCAGGTCTTGTGACCCTTGTGACTGGCATCCAGTTTTGTAGCAGAGTATTATTCACTTTGTCAGGCAGCGTTTTTGTCCTTATGAATTCCCCATTCAGGATCCAGGCTGTCAACCAGTGTGGTAAGTGATTCTGTGAGAAGAGAGCTATCTTTTTTTGTAGAAGAAATGTGAGTTCTTCCGCCATGACAAGGAGGATTGAGACCCAAGATCCCCACATCCATAGTGGAGTGATCAGGATGACTTTTCAGTATTCCATGCTGACCTCCTTGGTCTTGGACTCTGCCTAGGGCTGCCAGGTCCCAGTTGCCCATCAAGGCTTCCGGCTGACAAGAGGGAGGCCTCTCACAACTGCAGCAAACCCTTGGGGGGGGAGGTAAACTAGGAGCTGGTTCACTAGGATGTTTGTAGGAAACACATGAAAATACATGAACCGTGAACTTAAAGTGGAGTTCCACCCAAAAATGATTTAAGCACTTTGCGCCCCCTTACATGCCACATTTGGCATTTAATTTTTAGGGGGGTGGGGGCTTCGTTAGGAGGGGGACTTCCTGTTCCACTTCCTCCTTCTGCCCAGGGACCGCCAAGGCAACTCCTCCTTTCTCCTTAGACTGCCCCTCCCTCTAGGCGATTTGGGACACATGACAGGTCCCAAGAGATCACCTGTCCACTCCAGGAGCACAGCGCAACTCACGCATGCTCCATGCGTGCCCGGCCATGAAGCCGAAAGCTGTCACCCCTGGGTGCCCAGAGTGGCAATGGAGGCCCTGGCGGAGAGGAGGGGGAGAGGAGCGACCCTCCAATTCGGCCGCATTGCTGGACCGTGGAACAGTTAAGTGTCTATTTATTAAAAGTCAGCAACTACACTTTTTGTAGCTGCTGACTTTTAATAAACATAAAAAGCCTGGAACTCCGCTTTAAGGTGATGGCTCCTGGGTACCTGGATACCTAATCTCTGTCATCTGGATCCTGGAGAATAATTTTTAAAAAAGCCTCTTTGTATAGAGGACGCGAATGATAATACATCTATAGATATTTAAGCCTTTTTTTAATTATCATATCTCCATGTTTGGACATCGCAAGCTGTTTAGACTTTGGAAAGCATGACTGACTTGTTTGGTACTGATATGTATGCACTTGATGGTAGGTAGGATATAGTTTTGTATATGTAAGAGAAGATGGGCAGGCAGTTTAAAAAGAATGGTTTAAATGGTGTAAATTTTAAAGCGGTTGTATAGTCTTTTTTTTTTACTTTTACCTACAGGTAAGCATATAATAAAGCTTACCTGTAGGTAAAAAAAATATCTCCTAAACCTGTATGGTTTAGGAGATATTCCCCTTGCAATGAGCCGCTGACTGCAGCGGCACATGCGCACAGGGGATTCTCGGCTGAAAGCCCGGCAAGGTTTGCTGCACCACACATGCAGACACACCACCTCCATGTTGGTCCTTTAGTGGCACAATCAACTTTATCAGCCAACACAAGGGGGTTGATCTACAAAAGGCAAATAGACTGTTCATTTTGCAAGGGAATTTTGCCCAGAAAAAATGCTTTAAAAAAAAAAAAAATTGCCACATTACCAAGCTCTGGGGGAAAATTTCCTTGGCCTTTAGTAAATAAACTCCAGGTAGGACCAAGTTGATTTTTTTTTTTTTTTATAAAACTTGGGATTCCTATACAATTATATAGCTGATTTTAACTCTGAATCTATTGATTATTTTGAAATTATTTTGTAAACCAAAGTTGGTTTTGCTGTTATTAATAAATTATTCTCAAAATGCCAGTGACAGCAGAGTGTGTGCGTAATAAAACTACCTGCCATCTTGTTAGTTCAGAGATAGCATTTACAGCAGATACGCGCACATCAGTCCTCTTAACTGTGCCTTAGTGTATTTTCTATGATATGACCTGTACCATAATGTCTTAAATCTCTTTATCCATTACATCCACATATATGCTTCCCCTACATCTTCTCTGTCACAAATCCATGTGAAATGTAATCAGATAAAGCTAAGAAATCAATAAATGATTGCATTGTCAGTAACTGGCTCCCAGATCAGCCATGTGCCTCTGAGCATTTTGATAATATGTAATAGATTTGGCTGCAACTTTTGTTTTAGGCGCTCATCTGTCGTCATGTGGCCAGATTACATCCTACATTAGAAAGATTTCAGCATGACAAAGGCCAAAAAGCAGAACACCAATATATCCATAATATTTTTTTTTAATTTTCAGTACCAAAAAGTGCCAAACATATGTTTTCCCTTTTTACTTATGTTTCAAAGGTATTTATGTTTTTGGAAGGCTGTATGCTTTGTGCCATGTTTTTTCATCACAGGTTGATTACAGATATTTATAATCTCAAGTTTGGAGGGAAGGTCATGGCATAGCTCAGTAAAAATACATGGGCATTTTATGTGCACAAAGGAAAAAAAACACACTTGTGCATTTACCCTAGCATAAGAATTTAAATATGTGCCAAACACAAGGGTAAAACCCTTCTTTTGCCGCGTACACACGAGCGGACTGTATGGCGTACTTAGTTCGTCATACAATCCGACGGACAGTCCGTCGTACTTTCGACTGAACGGACTTGACCACACACGGATGCACAAACAGTCCGTCGAAAGCTTGCGCGATGACGTGTACAGCACTTACGACGGGACTAGAAATAGGAAGTCCAAGACACAGCAAAGCACCCTTCCGCCGTGTAAATCCTTTCTGGGCATGCGCCATTCTTAGTCCGTCGAACTAGCATACTGACGAGCGGATTGTCCGCTGAAACCAAAGTACGACGGACAGAATTTCGAAAAATCCGAAATTCTTAGTACGCCGGACTGCACGCTGAAAAAGTCAGCTGAAGCCCACACACAAGCGGATTGTCCGCTGAAATGTGTTTAGACGGACTAAGTACGCCATACAGTCCGCCCGTGTGTACGCGGCATTTCTGTTAAAGAGTCTGCTCAGCCTAAACTTAACTCAGCGTTTTAGGGATTTTAGTGAACAGTCATTCACTGGCATCTTTTGAGACTTTAGTAACGGGATCTTCCCAGTTATTTCCACTCTATCAAGATGTTTCACTCATTTTATACAATATTTCTGCATTTTCCACAATGCCTTCAGAACAAGGACAGATATCCCCAGTGGACGATTTGAGATCCTAATTTTCTGCTGGATTTGCAAACAGACATAAGTGACCAAGGACTTAACCCTCTGGCATCTAAACTCAACTGAATAATGGGTTTATAAGTGAACTGACAGCTATTACAAAATCAATAATATTTAAAAGATGAGACCGACCACATATTGTGGGACTGCAAAAGTATACGTAGCTTTTGGAACTCCGTTTTTACTCTCATATCTAAGGCTACAGGGATTCATATCTTTCCCTCTCCCTATCTGGCTCTATTAAACCTTAAAGTGGTTGTAAAAAAACTAAAACTAACACCTGCAAGACAAAGGCATAATGAGCTAGTATGCATAGCATACTAGCTCATTATGTAATACTCACTTGAGATCGAAGCCCTCGCTGCGGTGCCCGTACACCACTCTGGCAGCCAACATCACTCCCGGGGGTTACTTTCGGGTATTTTGCGGCTCCGGCGCTGTAAATGGCTGGAGCCACGATGACGTTACTCCCACGCATGCATGCATAATGGTACACTCACTGAAGCAACGGCACATATGTGCCATTGCTTCAGTTTGTGTCAGTGCGCGTGTGCCAATGATGTTGGCACATGCAATTACAGGGGATATCTCCTAAACCAGTGATGGCGACTAGAATGCTGACCAGAGTTTTCTGGTGGAGGGGTCGCCCCCCTGTTAGAACACAATAGCACAGCAGCAGAGATTGCACGTACTAACATCAGATTGCTAGAACAGCGGCTCTGACCTGAGCTGTCAGTTCTACACTAGTGGTGTGTATGAGGCTTCACTATAAATGTGATACCCGTGCAGCTTTGCACCGTAGTCGATCATATGCTGATGGCAGAGTCAACACTCAATACTTGTATTAAAATTTCTTTACCCAGCATAATCATAGTTTAGCAGTCTTTAATGCAAAATGGCTAGTATGGTCTCAGGTATCCTCAGTACACATAGTATAGTGATAGTTATTTAGCCTACCATTATTCCTGCCAAAATCACATTGCAGGCCAATGGTGCAGAGTCACCTATAGTAGGTATACCTGGGAAAAATAAACTCTAAAATCACTACATCTGATTCGGTATACAGTAATACCTTGGATTGCGAATAACGCAGTTTACGAGCGTTTCGCAATACAGCTATTATTTTTTTTTTTTAATCCTGACTCGGTTTGCGAGCATTGTTCTGTAAGACAAGCAGGATTGAAGCCAATGGGGTGTGCAGTCTGCATTTGGTGGGGGGGGGGGGCGCAGGTGACACTCTGAGCTGCTCGGAGACACCCGGAAACACTTGTTCCTGATTGTCTCCTGTGCGCCTCCCCCCACCTCTGGCCACATGCGGTACTTCATACAATAGCAGTCCCTGTGGAATGGATTTTATGAGTTTCCATTGACTCCTATGGGGAAACTCGCTTTGATATATGAGTGCTTTGGATTACAAGTATTCTTCTGAAACTAATTATGCTCGTTATCCAATGTACCACTATACTTAAAATGGTAGCAGCACGTACTGCCGAAGAAGCTTTGTAAACAATGCATATTTTCCACATTTATTAAAGATGGGCAAACCTGTGAAAATTTGCATGGTCAGCACTTCAACAGCTTGGATATCCGTCAGATCAGTTTTTTTTTATTAATAATAGTACCCCAGTGATTGAAATTGGATGAAAAGTTCCTTTATCGGTTAAGGACATCTTAGTCACTAATTTTACATTACTGTGGACTTTCAATCATCTTTCCCTAGTCACCATCAGCAAGAAAACCAATGAGACGCACAGTTTATGAACAGCACAATTATGTCTATTACCCTAGAGGTATACTTTCTATCAGGTAACTGACATAATTATTTATGGAAGAAAAGGAATCCTCTAGGATTCCCTGTGGTGTCAACCATAAACAAAGAATCTCATTGATAGAAATCTGCTGGCACAAGGGTGACTGGTTCAAATCCACCCTAGTTCTAATGCCACAAACATTTTAAGAAACTGTTCTATGTCAATTTGCAGATACTAGTCATTGTGAGCAGCTACTAGACTTGCTATGTCCTCGTCAAAAATGAACCACTAAGATTGGCTGGTAGAAGTTCCAAAGGATCACTTCAATTTTTTATGTTCTGTCCCTACATGCACATTAACATGCGGTATTCTGCATGTTAGCATTGCGTTGTTAGGGCAGCCAATTCATTTTAAATAGAGAGGACAGAAACAAGACCTGTAGCATTTTTAATGCAGTGCATAACATGTGCGTTGCGTTGCCCTGCAGCAGGCTGCAGTGAGGACTCATTGACACCTATAGTGCAGACATCATAGAGGGCTTTCCCCCGGGCCATTTTGGCAAGAATTCTTTCTTTCTTTTTTTTTGATCTGAGGCAAGTTCTAGTTTGGATAAAACTATTCTCTCATCTAGTTAAGGGATTTTAGACTGTAATTTTCAAATAAAAAAAAAATTGGTTTGGTACAGTTATTTTATTTATAAACAGAGAATAATGCCTTACATACAGCCTATAAAGCAATTTACATTTATCCTTTCTCTATTTTTCACACAAAAATCCATAACTATAATGCAATTTACATTTATACTTTCTCTATTTTTCACGCTAAAATCCATAACTGGTTTGGAGAAACTTCATTCTGTTCCTTTAGCTTGTTCAGAGCTGGTGATTAGCAGTCAGTAATAGGATTTTTACTACATTTCGTTTTTTTCTATTACAGCAATACCAATGTACATATTTCTGACGGGGTTAACAACTCTTAGAGGTTTGGCAGCTTGTAAAGGGTTAAGTCAATTCCATGCGGATCCAAGGCAGATTATGAAGCAGTGAATTAAGTTAGCAGGGACTGCTGATTGCTTTTGACCAGCACACTGCACCAAAGGTCATCCATCACTTTTCCCTGACAGCACTCAAGACTGGCAGAAATAGCAGTGCAGTATCACTTAGATGGGACCTGCCGCAGCATTACTGCTTACAAAATGCTATTAGTAACCCATGTGCAGATACCACAAACTTTTAGCCTTGGTTGAAATGAGAAAGCCCATCTGGTCCCTGTGGTAGAGATGTTGGGACATGACAAAACAGGCATTGCTTGTGTTGGGAAATGTGAAAGGTCCATTCATGGTTTAGTACATTGATATTATCAGTAAAGCAAGCTAGGGTGCATGTGTAACCTTTGTCAGATGTTGCTCTATAAGAAACTGCCATTATTGGCAGTTGTTGTATAATAGTCTATGGTAAGCTTGTTGGTCATTGTGCTTAAAGTGGAACTACACTGCATCTGAGCACCAGAAACCAAAGATGCCATTTAATTCATTTTAATATTTAAAGCAAACTCCCCCATCCATTCATGTCTCTGTGCTTTTTTTAGACAATAAATCACTTTGAAACCCCCCACCAGAATTTCAGGCTGTGGCCATCTTGAGTAAGGGTAGATGATTTATTTAGCATTTACTCACTGTAATCCATCTGAAACCCTTACCTTAGGCATGCAGGCTTAGCTGAGAAAGCCCCTCCTTCCCTGCTGAAGACTCCTGGGATGTATGACATAATTTGTTTAGGCCAGAAATCAGGAAGTAACTGAAAAAATGTAAAACAAAATTTAAAACAAATAAATATAATATACCCTCCTATCTATTTACTAATGCCAGAGATATACGGAATAAAAATAGTTAATGTTGGTTGAGAGAATGAAGTTCCATTTTAAAGATTTCAAATATTGCAGTTAACTTTATAGGGCTGAAATCTTCACTTTGGACAGCACTTATATGTTACATGTCTACAGATGCTTTTAGATGACCACACACACACTACAACAAAAATGGATAAAGGGAACATTTAAATACTTGTACATGTATTAAAAGATGAAGAAAACCGGAGTTAGTACTCACCGGTAACTCCTTTTCCAGTGGTCTTCCAGGACAGCCCTTGAGAGATGGAGTCCCTCCCATCGACACAGGAAACACATTGCCAATCAGTTCTAAAGGCGGACCTTCAGGTCCCTAGTCAGTCATTTACCAAGAACCGAAGGATGGAACTGTAAAAAACAACAACATAACCACAACAAGCAATATCGTTATTGTACTAACTTATGAGAAAAAAATAAAAGGATGGGATCGTGCTGTCCTGGAAGACCACTGGAAAAGAAGTTACCGGTGAGTACTAACTCCAGTTTTCCCCAGTTGTCTTCCAGGACAGCCCTTGAGAGGATCCCCAAGTACTCACCAGATTAGGGTGGGACCACAGCCTAGAGGACTTTCCTCCCAAAAGCCTGATCCTGACTGGACATTAGGTCCAGTCGATAATGTTTTGTAAAGGTGGAAAAGCTTGACCACGTGGCTGCTTTACATATTTGCTCCGGGGTGGCACCAGCCTTTTCTGCCCAGGAAGCTGCCAATGCCCTTGTGGAATGGGCCCTAATACCCCCAGGAGGGTCTTTGTTCATTGCTCAATAACCCTCTGCTATAGCTAACCTGATCCACCTAGCTATGGTGGCTTTTGAGGCCTTCTGTCCTTTACGTTGACCTGAAAACAGGACGAAGAGGTATTCTAAAATGCAACGTCTTACATCCAACAAATGAAAAGTTTCCTCTTTCTTATTTGATGCATTCTGACAGAAAGAAGGAAGGACAATTTCCTGCGACCTATGGAATTTAGATGCCACTTTTGGCAAGATCAACTGTACACGAAAGGCCGCGCTTATGGAACAGGTCACAGTCTCACAGGGGTATATGTGAGTACCTATATCACCCCCTGCCTCTATTGATAATATGTTACTGGTTGCAATTTTTATGGGGTATGGCAGTGTAGACAATACATATATAAAAGTTAAACCTATTTGTATTAGTCACTATGAGGTTGCTGCCTCCCTACGAACACAATCTGAAACCCAGGTTATGTTTAAAGGTTAAATGATAATAATGGGCTGATGGCGCTACCTCAGACCTATTGTTATATATTTATATCCAACTAATTCTTTCTATTGTTACCAAATTTAACCAAGTGCCACTGCAAATCTGTTATATTCCTTACCCTAAAAAGGGTAAGTGCACACAGATCCTTACTAACGTGAACGAACACTCAATCAAAATCCCAAAGGGATAAAGAAAAAATGTGTTAAACCCTAAAAGGCCCCCACAACCACATATAAAATCCAAAGATCCCAAACAATATTCAAACTATATTTTTTGTGATAGTAATTCTTGTGATCTCAAAAAATATATATTACTATACTACATAGCCGACTACCACACACAATATACAAAACCCCTATTCGGGGGAAAAAGTTACACTTATAATCGCACTGCGTTTGTGCAATTCCTGTGCAATTCCTATACCTATGCACAATTTATATTACCACTATACTCCCCGTGGGTGAAAAAATATATTGCAATGAAGAAATAAAACCCACCAAAACCATGAAAAATACAAACAATAAAGAAAAAAGTCAAAAAGCTAGAAAAAAATAATAATAATAAAAAAATAAATAATGAATGTGCGGGGTAATTCCTAACCCCCTTGCGAGTGTGCAAAAACCTGAAAAAAAGTGTAAATAGAATCCAAAACGTATCAATAGGTTTATATATCTATTCATATAAGGTCCACAAAAAGTCTCATAAATGTGCTTTCAACCATGCGATTATTCCTTTTCAAATAACAGGAAGGTGACTTTTGTGATTAAGCCTGCTTATTGGTGACTTCCGTGCTCGTTCCCCCTCAAGGGTCCCCACTCACCGAATCCACGCACCCCCTAGGGGGTATATTGCCTGTAATCTGTGCTCCACTGGGTTGAGGATTCTTCTAATTAGCTCTGTCTTCAGCTGATCTTCCCCAAGGTTGGTTGGAAATGATGAACGAAGGAGGCTTTGTTATCCGCCAATAGGTCCTCAAGAAAGAAAAAGTCTACTCATGGTGTAGTATTCTCAATAACTGACCACTTGAGAGAAAGGGAAACGGGCTACAAAAAAGGTTCTTCAAAAATAGGCTTTCACAGGAAAATAGCTTCTGCAATAATTTATACCTTATTAGTGTGTATATAGCAGAGGACTAATGATCACTTAAAATGCTTTATTACAAAAATTACAAAAAATACAAAAAATACAAAAAAGAGAGAGAGCATTTACATATACCAAAAAATTATTCTACAGTGCTTAGTGCAAAAAGCCGCTTTTTTTACAAAGATGTCCTTTTGGACCAAAAGTGCGATCTACAGCAGTTGCGCTATAAGCCTGTACATTTAGTATATGTGTATATACCAGTAATGCATCTCGGAAAAAATACAGGAATTCCAAAAGCAAAACTAAAATAAACCCGAACAACAGAAAAATATTAAAAAATGAATAAAAAATAAAAAATCTTAAAAACAACAGTCCTTTTTAGTGCACACCAGCGCTATACACAAATATATGGAGCCTTAGTACCCAATTCTCTAAAGGGTTCCGTTTGCTTAGGCACTACAGGCTTCCCATACACTGGATGCAGATCTACTTAAATTAATAAAGCAATAAAGCAATGTTCCTCCAATGGACGGAGGTTTAAAAGAAATTATGGCACCAGCCCGGTTCGCCCATCCACAGGGGTAATCCCCTATTCGAACGGCGTGCGCTCCAACTGCGCTCCACCGGGTCAGGCGCACCGGAAGTGACGTGGCGTACGTAATGACGCTGGACGCGTTTCGTCATAGACGTCCTCAGCAGCGATATCACGTACACCCATAACCATGTATTTAAAGGTGCCTGCACTGCCCATTCCCAGCCTTCAACCAATCGCTGACCTGGGCGGATCTACCAATTTGTTTACTTATTACGTTCCTCATTAACTCATACGGGCTGATCTTTATAATCATACTACTAATGTTTATATACTAAAGGAAAGTTTTCTATTATCATAAGGGGCCATGTACCAATAATAGTGGATATATTCTCAATATTCCTTACTTTGTACATAATGCTCTTAAAAAGAAAGAAAAAGAACCGGACTTTCATAGGGATAAAAAGGGAAAGTATTTTTTAATAGGAACTTTTTAATGTACCCACCTAGCTCTTTCATTTTGTTTCCCTTATATTGATTTTTATTTCAGAGACAGGGTTTTTTTTTGGAATATTTAGTTCACAAGTAGGTTCTCCATTGCCCTCTGGGTTATTTATACGCATAGGAACCGTCTAGGCTATATCTTGCTCATCCCGAGTATCCCAATACTTTGGCCCGATGTCATTTTAAATCTAATAATAAATAAAACCAGGGGGCAATGGTTTCAGCACCAGACTTCCTATGATTTCTTGAATTAATTTCCCTGTTTCTTGTCCCATGCTGATAATTTCACGGAAACTTCTATTTACTATTTTATATGCCAGATATTACCTTGTAAAACTGATGTTAGTCAGGGGGTTTTTTTATAAAAAATTTTTTAGATTTTAAGTATGAACCTCTTATTAATATTCAGGAAGTTATTCCTATTTTTATAACTCTATTAACTCTTCATTCTCAGATAATATCCTATACACCTCAAATGGAGGGCTTGGATTCCTTATTCTCATTGGTAGGTTTACATTTATTTCCATAACATGATTATTCCCACATTATTAAGTTAGAGACTCATCCTTATCAGTTCCAGTTCACCTACACCTACCCCATAGAATTTCATTTGTATATATATAGGGGGGGGGGGGGGGGGGACTCTAGGGCTGTCTAGCGGACAGTAAGCCCTGGGCAAAAATATGTCCCACCTTGCTGTCTATGGGTTTGCTATAAAACAGTTAAGATCTATATCGATGTTTAGCCCTTTGGGGGCCAATGTATTCAATCTATATATCCAGCTAGTCTCGTTCTGAGATATAAGGGTGGTCATGTTGCCCCCTCTCCAGTTTTGTTTTATGCAATCAATACCATAAAATACCATTTTAGAAGGATCTCTTTGATGGAAAAGATCAAAATGTCTAGATACATTATGATTAGGGAACCCCTTCTTGATGTTATTGACATGTTCCCTAATCCTAATGTATAGTGGTCTAGTGGTTCTGCCCACATATTGTAAATTGCATGGACATTCCAGCACATATGTCACATGTGTACTGCGACATGTAATGAGTTCTCTGATTTTGTATTCTGTGTGGTCTGTTTTAGATCTGAATGTTTTCCTCCTTCGAGGTTGGGGTTTACTAGTCCTACAAGCCAAGCATTTGTTACATTTATAAAACCCTTTCAGTTCTTCCAGAAAGGTGCTATTCTTTGGGCCATCGACTACATTGTGTGCTAGCATATTCCGTAGTGTTGGCGCTCTCCTATATATAAATTTTGGTTTCTTTGGGAGGATGGTTGACAAGACTTTATCTTCTTGGAGGATAGGCCAATATTTTTTTATTATTTTCTCTATTTCATAATATTGTACATTGTATCCGGTGATAAATGCTAGGTCAAATTTTTGTTTTTCTTTTATAGTTTTTCTTATCAGGGTATTTCTATCAGTATTCCCGACTTCAGTTTTTATTTTAACCAACGACTCATACTTATATCCCTTTTCAATGAATTGTGCGACCAATTTGTCTGCTTGGGAAGAGAAATCCTCAATAGAGTTACAGTTCCTCCTGATTCTTAAAAGCTGTCCTTTTGGAATATTTGCTTTCCATTTAGGATGATGACAGCTTGAAGTAGGGATGTAGCTGTTTCTGTCCGTTTCTTTGAAGAATGTTTTAGTATGAAGAACATCATTCTTCTTAAAGATTTCTAAATCAAGAAAATCTATCTTTTGTTTATCACATTTCCCACTAAATGTGAGTCCATACTTGTTGTTATTCAGATTAGATAGAAATCTTTCAAATTCTTCTGGGGTTCCGTCCCATAAGATCACCAGATCATCAATGTATCGTCGAAAAAACTTTAGCTGGGGTATTTTCTTTGAGTATATATACTCCTCCTCCCACAGATTCATAAGCAGGTTGGCAACGCTTGGTGCATAACGGGCACCCATAGCCACTCCTGTGGTCTGTACATAATAATGATGTCCGTACCAGAAATAATTACAGGCCATGGCCATCTTAAGGCCCTCTAAGATGTATTGCACTTGTTCATGTTTCATATCCGTGTGTTTGTATAGTGCTCTTTCTACCCCTATTAGACCGTCCTCCTGCACGATGCTTGTATACAGCGAATTTACATCTATAGTTGCTAATAGATATTGGTCTGTGCCTTGGATGTTATTCAAAAGCTCTATAAGTTGGGCACTATCCCTGAGATAGGACTTGCCCTTCAGTACCAACGGCTTCAAGAAGATATCTAGGTATTCCCCCAATCTTGAGAAAACAGAATTTATGCCACTGATGATTGGCCTTCCAGGTGGTTTATCTAATCTTTTATGTATTTTTGGATTGTAATACATAACAGGTGTTTTCGTTGAATTTGACACCAAATATTCGGCCTCTTTGTCGTTGAGTATCCCCATTGTCTGCCCTTTTTTCACATAGGCTTTCAATTGGGCTTCATATCTTGATTTGGGGTTGCCCTTCAGTTTTTTATATGTATTCTCGACTTGTAGTAGATTTTTCATTTCCTCTTGATAGTCGTTCTTATTCAGAATAACTAGGCCTCCTCCCTTGTCTGCCGGCCTTATCACTACTTCTTTATTATCCCCCAATTTTTTGATCGTTTTCCATACATTATTTGATCTCTTATTTTTACTATCTTTGAGTTTTCTCAAATCATTTTCTACCATTTTGCTGAAAGCTGTCAGACATTGGTTTCCTGCTGTATTTGGATTGAACACTGATTTATTTTTCAGTTCTGTTTGGGTGTATAATGATTCCGTTCTCACTTTGCTTTCCGTATTTATTGCAAAATGTTTTTTTAAATTCAATTTCCTCATAAATTTTTTGAGGTCTACAAAAGTTTCAAATTTATTAAGGTGTTTTTCGGGGGCATATTTCAGACCTGAATCCAAGATTTTCATTTCCTCTTCACTGAATTCTATTTTGCTTAGATTATATATCCCTTTTCCCATTATGTTCTTCTTCTTTTTCTTGTTCTTTCCTCCTCGGCATCCCCTATATTTTCCTCTCTTTCGCCATAGCCTTGAGTGTCTTCCATTCTCCTCCTGTATTGGTTGTTCCAGTTCCCTCTCGGGATCCATTGTCCCCTGTCTTCTCTGTGATCTTCCCTGTGTTGTTCTCTCCTGTACGGGCCTTCTCTGAACTGTCTTCTCTCTCCATTGCTTCCTCTCCATCTCGGGGCTCTGTAAGGTGCCCTTGCAGTCCATCTGCCCGGTGGTCTGTCTCTGGGGCCATTCCCGCGAAAATCCCCATAGCCTCTCATTGGTTTCCTAGGTGGATATCTAAATTCTCTCCTATATTGAACATCCTCCTGTGGGTATGTATTGTATGTATATTCTCTTAAAGGGGAAAACTGATTACGGGTAGGGATGTTATATCTAGGTGTTTCCTGTTCAGGCAATTCCTGAAAATCACTACGCCTATTTCCCACCCTGGAATTTCCCTGATTAGGAGTTTTGAGTATGGGTCTTCTTCTAGGAGTTGTGTTATAGTTCCTCTGCATTGTTGGTAACTCAGTCTCTACTTCCACTGTATCCATAAAACCTTCATTAGAGTCCTCTATTGATTCATCTTCCTGTTCATTTCTGTCCTCCTGCATGGATATCTGCCATTTATATACTTTCATCTCGTTATAGTCAGCAACATCTCTCTTAAATTTTTTCTGTTTCTTTGTTTGAAGGTCTGTATCATATTTCTTTATAGATTCTTGTAGTTCATGTTCCTTATCTTTGTATTCTTTGTGCTCAGTGAAAGGTGCAAGCTGGTTTTTAATATCTGCTATAGTACTTTCTACCATTTTCAATTTAAGTCCGGTTCTTTTTCTTTCTTTTTAAGAGCATTATGTACAAAGTAAGGAATATTGAGAATATATCCACTATTATTGGTACATGGCCCCTTATGATAATAGAAAACTTTCCTTTAGTATATAAACATTAGTAGTATGATTATAAAGATCAGCCCGTATGAGTTAATGAGGAACGTAATAAGTAAACAAATTGGTAGATCCGCCCAGGTCAGCGATTGGTTGAAGGCTGGGAATGGGCAGTGCAGGCACCTTTAAAGACGTGGTTATGGGTGTACGTGATATCGCTGCTGAGGACGTCTATGACGAAACGCGTCCAGCGTCATTACGTACGCCACGTCACTTCCGGTGCGCCTGACCCGGTGGAGCGCAGTTGGAGCGCACGCCGTTCGAATAGGGGATTACCCCTGTGGATGGGCGAACCGGGCTGGTGCCATAATTTCTTTTAAACCTCCGTCCATTGGAGGAACATTGCTTTATTGCTTTATTAATTTAAGTAGATCTGCATCCAGTGTATGGGAAGCCTGTAGTGCCTAAGAAAACGGAACCCTTTAGAGAATTGGGTACTAAGGCTCCATATATTTGTGTATAGCGCTGGTGTGCACTAAAAAGGACTGTTGTTTTTAAGATTTTTTATTTTTTATTCATTTTTTTATATTTTTCTGTTGTTCGGGTTTATTTTAGTTTTGCTTTTGGAATTCCTGTATTTTTTCCGAGATGCATTACTGGTATATACACATATACTAAATGTACAGGCTTATAGCGCAACTGCTGTAGATCGCACTTTTGGTCCAAAAGGACATCTTTGTAAAAAAAGCGGCTTTTTGCACTAAGCACTGTAGAATAATTTTTTGGTATATGTAAATGCTCTCTCTCTTTTTTGTATTTTTTGTAATTTTTGTAATAAAGCATTTTAAGTGATCATTAGTCCTCTGCTATATACACACTAATAAGGTATAAATTATTGCAGAAGCTATTTTCCTGTGAAAGCCTATTTTTGAAGAACCTTTTTTGTAGCCCGTTTCCCTTTCTCTCAAGTGGTCAGTTATTGAGAATACTACACCATGAGTAGACTTTTTCTTTCTTGAGGACCTATTGGCGGATAACAAAGCCTCCTTCGTTCATCATTTCCAACCAACCTTGGGGAAGATCAGCTGAAGACAGAGCTAATTAGAAGAATCCTCAACCCAGTGGAGCACAGATTACAGGCAATATACCCCCTAGGGGGTGCGTGGATTCGGTGAGTGGGGACCCTTGAGGGGGAACGAGCACGGAAGTCACCAATAAGCAGGCTTAATCACAAAAGTCACCTTCCTGTTATTTGAAAAGGAATAATCGCATGGTTGAAAGCACATTTATGAGACTTTTTGTGGACCTTATATGAATAGATATATAAACCTATTGATACGTTTTGGATTCTATTTACACTTTTTTTCAGGTTTTTGCACACTCGCAAGGGGGTTAGGAATTACCCCGCACATTCATTATTTATTTTTTTATTATTATTATTTTTTTCTAGCTTTTTGACTTTTTTCTTTATTGTTTGTATTTTTCATGGTTTTGGTGGGTTTTATTTCTTCATTGCAATATATTTTTTCACCCACGGGGAGTATAGTGGTAATATAAATTGTGCATAGGTATAGGAATTGCACAGGAATTGCACAAACGCAGTGCGATTATAAGTGTAACTTTTTCCCCCGAATAGGGGTTTTGTATATTGTGTGTGGTAGTCGGCTATGTAGTATAGTAATATATATTTTTTGAGATCACAAGAATTACTATCACAAAAAATATAGTTTGAATATTGTTTGGGATCTTTGGATTTTATATGTGGTTGTGGGGGCCTTTTAGGGTTTAACACATTTTTTCTTTATCCCTTTGGGATTTTGATTGAGTGTTCGTTCACGTTAGTAAGGATCTGTGTGCACTTACCCTTTTTAGGGTAAGGAATATAACAGATTTGCAGTGGCACTTGGTTAAATTTGGTAACAATAGAAAGAATTAGTTGGATATAAATATATAACAATAGGTCTGAGGTAGCGCCATCAGCCCATTATTATCACTTTTGGCAAGAACCCAGGGTCTGTCTTTAGAATAACTCTGTCTTCCAAAATATGTATGAACGGTTCTCTTATAGAAAAAGCTTGCATTTCACTAACCCTACGGGCTGAAGTGTTTGCTACCAGCAGGACCGTCTTGAATGTGATCAGTCTTTTTTTTTACTCTGACTGGTTTACGTCTAGAAATTGCCTTACAAAACCTAGAAATGAAAGGATCTTCCTGCAACCCTCTTTCTAAATACACACTTAGGGCAGCTATCCGAACCTTGATAGTACTAGGAGTTAACCCCTTGTCTACCCCCTCTTGTAGAAACTGAAGGATATTAGCTGTGTCCGTGTCTTTCCTCCCACAGCCATCCAACCAACTATTAAATTTTCTCCAGAACTTTTTGTATATAGCCCTGGTGGTTGGCTTTCTACTCTGTAACAGGGTCTGAATTACTCTGTCTGTCAGGCCCTTACTTCTCAAGATTTCCTCTTCAGTAACCATGCTGAGAGGTTCAGCAAGGTTACTCAAGGGTGAAAAAGAAGTCCCTGCGTCAGGAGATCCCGTCTGCAGGGAAGTCTCAGTGGAGGCTGGTCTGACAGCTGCAAACCATGGCCTTTTGGGCCAAAATGGTGCCACAAGGATTAAGCAAGTTTCCTCCACAAGGAACTTCACTAGAACCCTTGGGATAAGGTGGAGTGGTGGAAACGCATATGCCAAGCTGAAAGTCCATGGAGTTTGTAAAGCATCTACTGCCAAAGGGCGATCCCCTGGGCATAGAGAGCAAAAATTTTGAACTTTTGCATTCGTCCTGTTTGCAAAAATATCCACTACTGGCCTTCCCCAGTGAGTTACTATTAGATTGAAAACTTCTGGATGTAGCGACCATTCTTGATTCGAAACTCGTTGTTGACTTAAGAAGTCCGCAGTGCTGTTCAGCTCCCCCTCCAAATCTATTGCAGAAATGGATTTTAGATTAGACTCTGCCCACTGAAAAATGTGCCTGGCCACTGACATTAAACGAGGACTTCTGGTACCTCTTTGTTTGTTTAGCTATGCTACAGCCATCATATTGTCTGAGCGGACCTGTAGATGATGACCCTGTAACATGGTCTGGAAAGCCAGTATAGCTCTGAGGATTGCCGCTAGCTCCTTCCAATTGGAGGAGAGAAGTCTCTCTTCCTGAGTCCACCGGCCTTGGGCCCAGTCTGAGTTGAGATGAGCTCCCCAACCCCAACTGCTCGCATCTGTGGTCAGAGTGGAGGTAATAGGTAAGACCCAGAGAACCCCCCTGTTTAGGTTCCCTGCGTCCTTCCACCACCGGAGGGACTGTTTTACTCTTTTGGGGATCAATACCTCTTCCTCCAATTCCCTGCCTTTTAAGTGTTCTAGCAAGAACCTCTGGAGGTCTCTTTGATGGAACCTGGCCCATTGCACAGCTGGAATGGCTGCTGTCATGAGGCCTAGTACCGACATGATCTCTCTTACTGTACACTTGGAACAGCTTTGGAGAAAAGAGATTCTGTGCCACAGATTCAAAATCTTTTTCTCCGGTAGTACTATCGTCTGATCCACTGAGCTGACTTTGTAGCCTAGGTATAGGATCTCCTGAGTAGGAACAGTCTTGGATTTTTCCCGACTGACAATCCACCCTAGCTGACTTAGACTGAGCTGTGTTAACTCTAAGTCCTGAGAGAGCTTGTTCTTCCGAGTGGGCCGTCGGAAGTAAGTCGTCTAGATATGGAATGATCGAGACCGACTGAAGCCTTAATGGAACTAGTGCCTCCCGAGAACCTTGGTAAAGATTCTTGTGGAGGATGACAGTCCGAATGGAAGAGCTCTGCACTGAAAATGATACATTTTTGCATCTATCTGAATAGCCATCCGAAGTAATTTCTGGCATTCCTTCCTTATAGGTATATGCAGATAGGCGTCCCTTAAAGCGGTTTTGTACCTAAATTTCTTTCTTCTTCTTATTTAACCACTTTCAGACCGGACCAATTTGCTGGTCAAAGACCAGACCACTTTTTGCGATTCGGCACTGACAATTGCGCGGTCGTGTGACGTGGCTCCCAAACAAAATTTACGTCCTTTTTTTCCCACAAATAGAGCTTTCTTTTGGTGGTATTTGATCACCCCTGCGGTTTTTATTTTTTGCGCTATAAACAAAAATAGAGCGACAATTTTAAAAAAAACGCATTCTTTTTTACTTTTTGTTATAATAAATATCCCCCAAAAATATATAAAAAAAATTTTTTTCCCTCAGTTTAGGCCGATACGTATTCTTCTACATATTTTTGGTAAAAAAAATCGCAATAAGCGATTATTGATTGGTTTGCGCAAAAGTTATAGCGTTTACAAAATAGGGATAGTTTTATAGCATTTTTATTAATAATTTTTTATTATTTTTTTTTTACTAGTAATGGTGGCGATCAGCGATTTTTATTGTGACTGCGACATTGTGGGGGACCCATCGGACATTTTTGACACATTTTTGGGACCATTGTCATTTATACAGTAATCACTGCTATATAAATGCAGTGATTCCTGTGTAAATGACACTGGCAGTGAAGGGGTTAACCAGTGGGTGGCAGTGTAGGGGTTAAGTGTTCCTAGGGATGTGTTACTAACTGTGGGGGGGTTGGGCTTTCATTTAGTGAACACTGATCTCTGCTCCAATCACATGGAGCAGAGATCAGCGTCACTAGTTGCTAGGCAGAATGGAGAAATGTTGTTTACAACGGCACTTCTCCATTCGGCCGCTCCGTGAGACGATCGCGGGGATGCCTGCGGCGATCGAGTCCGCGGGTCCCGTGACCGGACTCACGGGGGTCCCGACCAGCGCGGGAGCACGCCGCCGCCGGCACGCTCCCGATGGCAGGGCGGCAAATTTAAAGGGACGTACATGCCCGTGCCATTCTGTCGACGTACATCGTCGTGCGCTGGTCGGTAAGTGGTTAAAGCACATGCTAACATACTTACAGTAATGAACACTTAAATAAAATATTATTCAGTACTTACCTTATATTTCTGATGTTTGTGCTGACTTCCGGGCTGTCCTCCCGTGGGAGTAGGCGTGGTTATCGGCCTCGCAATGGTCCCTGGGAAATTTCTAAGCTATTTTCCAAGAATCCATGGGGGACATAGTAATGCCGAAATCTCGTGAGATTTCGGAAGGAGGACGCCGGTCACGTGACAAGGGCGTGTCCGAAATTGCCATTTTCAAAGTGGGCAGGCAGCTGTATCTGCCATTACCCCTATAGCTATCAGTGAGCATGCGCGAGATGGAGCGGTGGATGCTGGGAGACCAGCGTCATCGCATACAGGATGTAAATGCCTGTGGGCTTCAGACGCCCACAGTAAAAATGGAAACCACCGGACTGCTTTTTTAAAAGTTATCCAAAGCAAAAAAATCATCACGCCGGGGTCAAAAACACGCCGATCGTGAATGCTAAGAGACGGTAGGAATCGCCCACCAGTGACACAGGTAAGAAAAAAACAAAACTGCAGTGGAATCCCGCTTTAAATCCAGGGTAGCCATAAATACCTCCTTTTGGAGGAGATTCTTTATTGAATAGATAGACTCCATCCGAAACTTCTTGTACCGGAGAGTTTTAGAGGGCGGAGGTTCATGATCAGTCTGAACTTCCCAGACGGCTTTTTTACTACAAAAATATGAGAGTAAAAACCGTCCCCCTGCTCCTGAATGGGGACTGGTGTCAATACCTCTTGATCCAACATTTCCCCTATCAGCAAAGGTAAAGCCCTGGCCTTCTCTGAGTGACTCGGGAGCTTTGTTACAAGAAATTTTGAGGGTGGGCAGCTGTGAAACTCTAGCACATACCCTCTTCTTATTATGTTTAAAACAAACTTGTTTGAGGTTATCTTCTCCCATTGTGGAAGAAAGCTTGATAACCTTCCCCCCACAGGGAGCCTGATGTCACTGGGGCTTAGGGGTCTGGCTGGGGCAGCTAAAAAGTAAGCCCCCTTTTCCCTTCCCCTTTTGACCCGTCCAGTGCTTCTTAGGCTTGAACTCCTCCCCTTTTGCGGGTTCCTTAAAGGGACGAATCAGTGGAGGCATCAGAGATAAAACTCGTGGCCTTAAAGAGCATAGGAAAGGTCTTTAATAGCTCAGCCCTAGGAGTGCCTGCTTTAAGATGCTCCTGCAGTTGCGAAACTCCAAATTTCTAGCCACACAGGATGTGGCTAGAGCTGGTTTTAACCCGGCCATGGAGGCATCCCAAGCCCTCTTTAGGACCACATCTGTCCTTCTATCCATTGGATTCTTTAAGTGACCCATGTCCTTGAAGGCTAAGTCAGATTGCTTTGAGACCTTGGAAAGAGGTGCGTCTAGTTTTGGATTTTTATTCCAGACCGCATCTGGGCTCTCATCAAAAGGGAATCTTCTTTTTAAGGAATGGGGAAAGAAGACTTTTTTTATCTGGTTCAGACCATTCCTTAAGGACCAGATCAGAAAGTACTTTATGTACGGGAAAAACTTTTGCCTTCTTTTTCCCCAGAGCCTCATACATTAAATCATGCCTGGTTAATTGAGTCTCTTTTTCATCAATTTCCAGCGTATCATAAATGGCGCTTAATAGCTCCTCTACCTCCTCAAGAGATAGCTTATATCTTGCGCCCTTGTTAGCTACAGCCTGATCCTCATCCTGGTCTGAATCTACATCAGAGGATTCAGGGCTAACTAACGCGGGGCTATGCTCCTTGACTATACGGGGCTCCCCGGAACTAGGTGTTGTAAGGCATGGTGAGGAGGAGATTGTAGTTGCCTTAGTGGTGGAAGCAGCTGTACCTACATCCGTAATTAAATCACGAAGAGATTTAAAAGTTGAAGCCATCTCTTCTTTAAAGGAGCCAAGGAATTTAGCCAAGGGGGAGTCTGCCTCTATTTTGAGAATGCCTGGAATACACTGTTTGCATAAGGCTTTACCACTATTTCCACAGTTAGGGCATTTTTTGCGGCCTGACTTGTCTTCCCTTGGGGCTTCCTTAGTCTGAAACAAGAAAAAAGGGCATCCTTAGTGATTAACCTTAATTCCTAGGGAACACCTGTGCTGCACCACCACCGCAAACAATCTCCTAACCTGTCAGATGAACACCACCCTGGTGTACTACAAGTCCCAGCCTTACTACCACCACCAACTACCAGTGTAATGGCATACCCAGCAGCCTACCTGGATTTGACTGATGCTTGTCTCCACCGGAGCATCCTGGGGATTAGCCTCCATGGTCCCCCTTGAGATCCGGATCCCGCCACTAGTCCGGTGCAGCTAGACGCTGGCAGGATCATACAGGCACAGCGTGGGCTTCCCTCTTCCTCCCTGTGCCTTCAGAGGCCCAGAACCGGAAGTCTCGGCACACAGGGATGACGCAGTTCCGCCGGAAATGACGCGACGATGTCACCGACCCACACCGCTATCAGCGCAGAGAGCAAAGGAAGACACAGACCTGCCGCACTGCTCTCGGGGGGAACTTAACGCCACCCTGACCTTGGTCACCTCGGCACTGGAGAGAGGAAGGGCGCGAGTCTGCTCCTACACTGCCGGATGGTACCCGAGCCCTAAACTTTAGAATGTGGACTAGCTGAGAACCTGCCGGATAGGACCCAGTCCCCCAGCGCAGGTTCACACTCTTCAGGCAGCCCCTGAGAGATGTAGTCCTCCTGGTTCCTGGCAACATGTTCCTCCGACGGAGGAAACACAAATGACTGACCAGGGACCTGAAGGTCCGCCTTTTGAACCGATTGGCAATGTGTTTCCTGTGTCAATGGGAGGGACTCCATCTGTCAAGGGCTGTCCTGGAAGACAACTGGGGAAAATGTTTTTTCCCCAAATATCACTTACACCAGGGTTTCTCATTCACGGTTCCATGGAACTCTAGAGTTTCTCCAGAGGTTCCTTGGGGTTCCTTGAGAATTTAGTAATTTCTGCCTCTCAGATAGGTTCTCACTGACACCATTAGTCTTTTTAGCTATCTTCCCAATGACCACAAGCGTAAGGAGCATTCTTTTTTTCTCACGTGCCGGTCGGGATAACCGCGATCGTCTCACGGGGAGACTGAACGGGGAGATGCCGTTGTTATCAGCATCTCCCTGTTCTGCCTAGCAACAAGTGACACTGATCATGTGATTGGAGCAGAGATCTGTGTTCACTAACACAAAGCTACATCCCCCACAGTTAGTAACACGCCCCTAGGAACACTTAACCCCTACACTGCCACTCCCTGGTTAACCCCTTCACTGCCAGTGTCATTTACACAGGAATCAGTGCATTTGTATAGCACTGATTGCTGTATAAATGACAATGGTCCCAAAAGTGTCCGATGTGTCCGCCATAATGTCGCAATCACAAAAAAAAATCGCTGATCGCCGTCATTACTAGTAAAAAAAATATATATATATATTTTTTTTTTATAAAAATGCCATAAAACTATCCCCTATTTTGTAAACGCTATAACTTTTGCGCAAAGCAATCAATAGTCGCTTATTTACCAAAAATGTGTAGAACAATATATAATCGGCCTAAACTGAGGGAAAAACATTTTTTTTTGATATTTTTGGAGGATATTTATTATAACAAAAAGTAAAAAATAATGCGTTTTTTTAAAAAATGACACTCTATTTCTGTTTATAGCGCAAAAAATAAAAACCGCAGGGGTGATCAAATACCACCAAAAGAAAGCTCTATTTGTGGGGAAAAAAGGACGTCAATTTTATTTGGGAGCCACGACGCACGACCGTACAATTGTCAGTTAATGCGACACAGTGCCGAATCGCAAAAAGTGGTCTGGTCTCAAGCCAGCAAAATGGTGGGTCTGAAAGTGGTTAATCAATGAATCTAGAGGTCCACATTTATGACAGTAAAATCTTCCAAGCCACCAGTGAAGAAAAGCTATTGCAAAAAAGTATTATGTGGATGCCCAATCCCAGCCAAAAGATAGCGAGTAGGGAACCGTGCAAACCGTTGTCAGGTTCTTATTACTATCTGGCCAGCCTTCACAAGGATAGCATGTAAAGAAAATTCTCCAAAAGTGATGAAGGCAGCAATATGATTTTGATAGAGGTTCTAATACTTCCCCACCCTTTCATTTTTTAAACTGTTCATTTAATTGCTCTGTGCTGTCACTAGGAAACTTCCCTGTAATTTAATTTAAAAAAAAAATGCTCACAAGGGCCTATAGGCAGCTTAAAAAAAAAATAAACTACATCAAATATATAAAAAAAAAAATCTCTTTATTGTGTACAAATATATATATATATATATATATATATATATATATATATATATATATGGAACATGAATTACAAACTACATGAGCTCTGGTATGCATGATATTCAAAAAATGAGATGTCAATGTTACATATGCAGATAGCAAGAATTACAAAGTGTATTTCTCAACACCGGATGATACCGCACAGAAAACCCCAATGCGTTTTGATCGTATTCTGTTCTGATCTTCCTCAGGGAGATGAAGACATCTTCAAATTGCAAGATTGTTTGTAACCAGAGCCAACTAAAACATAGGGACAGGGTGGTTTCCAGGTGGTGATCTATCCAGAAAGTGTGCAGAAGGTACAAAGGGACCCATGGAAAATCACACCTGTTGGATGTACGGAAATGGAGAAGAGCACACACTAGCCCAGTGATGGTGAACCTTGGCACCCCAGATGTTTTGGAACTACATTTCCCATGATGCTCATGCACTCTGTAGTGTAGCTGAGCATCATGGGAAATGTAGTTCCAAAACATCTGGGGTGCCAAGGTTCGCCATCACTGCACTAGCCCATAAAAAGGCCCTTGATGGTAAAAAGCACTCAATATACAGCTGACACCTTGATGGGAATTTCTTTCAAATATATATATATATATATATATATATATATATATATATATATATATAAGTGTGTATCCCACTTAATTCTGTAGTCAATTCAAATCCAATGTGGGTTATCCCTACAGATGCATTGGTCACAGGGACACATGTAGTTCCAAGTTTAAAGCATCAAGGATTCATGTAAGGAGATCATTTTGATCCCTCACATATCCGGGTAGGAAAGAGTATCAATGTCTAGCAGCCATTCCCATCCTGCAAATGATCACTCACAGCAGAGGCTAAAGGTGTGTCAGTGTAATTTGTCTTTGATAGGAAGTGAGTGAAAACCTTTTTAATGCAAGCACAGAAAGCAAAAAATACCAAAAAAAAGTCCCAATCAAAGTTGCTAGCCTTTCCCTGCTGCATTCAAACTAAAAATGGATTAAGTGGTGCTTCAAAATGATTAGCTCTTAGGGCTCTTTCACACTTGCGTTAAATTTTAAAGCAGCATAAAAGCGTATTAACATACATGTAGATTTAATATCCAGTTCTGCTCATTGGACATACTACAAAGAGTGAACATTTAATCACAAGCTGGCTCCCGGCTTCAATGTGAAAGTTGCGCAGCATCTCCATAGCTGCTGATCACTTTCACAGAGCCAGCAGCGCTGTGCCTCCTCCCATGGTTCTCCTGCTCTTTCCGGAGCCCGAGAACACAATTACTGGCTAAGGGAGAGCACTGTGAGACTGTGGCAAATCCATACCTTGATGCAATGAAACCGGAAGTGATGTCTAACTAACCCGATCTGTGCTTGGTTAGATGGTGTGAATGGCAGGGGAGACAGTAAGGGTCTATTAGACCCCTAATGTTACCGTTCACCTGCCCAATGCTACTACATAGGGGTTTATTAGCCCCTTGTTATCGCAATCAAGTAAAAAGCAATAAAAAGAAAAGAAAAATGTTTTTTTAGAAATAATTATAATAAAATTAAAAAATAATAATAAAAAAATTGCCGTAACCCCCGTTGCCCCCCACACCTGCGCAAATGCAAGCCCAGAGTGCGTACGTGCATGAAAACCACGGTCGCACCACACGTGTGACATATCGCAGTGAACGTCAGAGTGAGAAAAATAAATCTAGCTCCTAGTTAAAAATTAAACTGATGAGTTGTAAAGGGGTTTAAAGTGACACCTATGAAGATTTTTGGGCATCAAAATTTTAAGACATGGAATGTTTGATATTTATTTACTTGATGAAACCTCATCTTTTTATACTTTAACCAAAAATGGATATTATATTATACGTTTTTGCACTAAAATTCATATTGATTCATATTTGCATCTATTGTCTATTTATTCTACAGGGCCTTTGCTTTCAGAAAATATATACTGTTTTAGGGTTTAAGTCAATTTATTGGCAAAAATAAATGTCAATCCCTCCACTGGCTTCTGCTCGGCCAAAGAATTAAATTCAAAACACTAGCAACTACGTACAAAGGCATCCACAATTTTGCCCCCAGCTACATCACTAGCCCCATCTCTAAATACTAACCTACTTGTTCTCTTTGTTCCCCTCAAGACCTCCTGCTCTCTAGCTCCCTCGTCACCTCCTCCCATGCTCGCCTCCAGGCCTTTTCCAAAGCCTCTCCAACCCTATGGAATGCCCTACCCCAAACTGTCCGCTTATCTCATACTTCATTAGCTTTTAGACAATCCCTGAAAATCCTTCAGAGAAGCCTACCCTACCTACACCTAACAACTGTATTTTCATTTTATCCATGGGCTCATCCCTCACAGTTATTACCTTTTGTTTCCACTTGACCCTCCTTTCTAGATTTTAAGGTCTAACGAGCAGGGCCCTCTGATCGCTCCTGTATTGATGTGTATTGTAATTGTACTGTCTTCCCCGATGTTGTAAAGCGCTGCGCAAACTGTTGACACTATATAAATCCTGTATAATAATTAAGATTTTTACATGTATGCTTAAAATAAGAAAAATAGCCCTGGATACGCACTTAGGATGTGTTCATGTGTACAGGTGTTCATGTTGCGTTTTCTTTGTACAAGGCTAAAATGGGAAATGACCTTTGACGCTTTGTGGCGGCACCATAAACGCACCGTAAGCGCCATAGGCATGTTTACAGTGTATTTCAATAGAAGTGAATGGAGACATTTGCAAAGCATCCATGGTTGCCAAACTCTGCAGGCAGCATTATTTTTGCCTTGCAGCAATGCTAACGATTCAGTGTGAACACATCTATCCACTCCCTATTGTAATAATTTTGTTAGGACATCAGAAACAGGGGAGGGGAGACAAAGAAGAACCTGTGCTTGTTACTGTATTGTTTTATCCAGTTCACATTGTATCAATGAAAGATTGGTTTAAAATATTGTGTTATGGATTTCCTCTTCTATAAACAATTACCTTCCCTATGCTCTCTATCACTCAGTTTGCCAACAGTAGTCATTGGAAATACCTTGCACTTCCGGTTATGGGTGAGCAGGTGGCCTTCAAAATTTCCTCTGAATTTGCACTGCCAGTTCATGAGTGACCAATATTCAGGCTTAATTTGGTTATAAGCCCTTACATATACCAAGTGAAGGGATTGGCCTCAGGTGATACACAGAGATTAAACAAATCCTCCTACATAAGTTGTACCCATCTATCTGCAGTCTTGTCTTCATTTGATCAAAGTGCAGAGTTTATAAAGCTTGTCTGAGAGTTCAGGAAAAAGGGGGCAGAGACCTGAAATGACACTCATCAGAACTCAATGAGGAGAGCTGTGAAAGCTAATTGGAGGGAAGGGAAGGGACACCCCCTCCCCTCCACGCAGCTAACAGGAATAGAGCTGAGGCTGTCAATCTGCTGGATGTCCCTCCCCATCACCATTTTTCTCTTGGTGTCAGAAAAACTCATGCCGATAGCAGAGGAACAAAGCAGCAGGCAGAAATGACACTTAATTGATCTTAATTGAAATTGTTCTTAATTGAGACAAGTACACACTCTAGAGGGATATTCTTTGTTCATATTTCATGTCTGAGGTTTACAGCCACTTAAAACACTGTCATATGGAGACAGGCTGGAAGGTCCCTCACTTTGTGTAAGATGTGACACAGACTGATATGGAGTACACACAGTGGAAGGGAAAGGACACAGCTGGAATTCCACTTTAAAAGCCTAACTCCAAGGTGGCATCACCCTTTTTTGCCTCATTCCCCAAACTTAAAAAAAAAAATATGTATACAAACCTATTTTCATGAGGTCTTGTGTCAAGTGCTGTCACCCTATGGTTCCTCTATCAACTCTGACAATGGGCTCTCCTATAAAAAGTAGAGAATGGTGTTCCCTGTTAGCCCAGGGAAGCTTGCTGGACTCATAGTAGTGGGATAATTGACTTTGATAATTTAGTCCAGAAGAAGGCTGGTGCTGAATTAAAGAGCAGTGACTATGGGGGTCAATTCACTAAAGGATTGCGCATGAAGGTCACTTGACTAATTTTTCGGAAACAGTGCATTATGCCCCGTGCACACGGTCAGATTTTCCAATGGAAAATGTTCGATGGGTGCTTTTTGTCAGAAATTCCAACCATGTGTAGGCTCCATCGGATATTTTCCTTCGTAATTTCTGTCACATAAAATTTGATATCTGGATCTCAAATTTTCAGACAAAATCCGTTGTCGGAAATTCTGATCGTGTGTACACAATTCCGACGTACAAAGTTCCATGCATGCTCGGAATCAAGCAGAAGAGCCACATTGGCTATTGAACTTAATTTTTCTCGACTCGTCATACGTGTTGTACTTCACCGCGTTCTTGATGTTCGCAATTTCCGACCAACTTTGTGTGACCGTGTGTATGCAAGACAAGTTTGAGCCAACATCCATTGGAAAAAATCCATAGATTTTATTGTCAGAATGTCTGATCAATGTCCGATCGTGTATACGGGGCATAAGAGTCAAATTTATCAACGTAAAATAGCAAGGTAAAGACCGCAAATTTAAAATAAATAAAATTGTTATAGTCAGTTCATTAAAGAACACACGCATTCAGTTTTTAGCACCTGCCAGTAGGCAGTCCATATTTTAGCTATGCACAAAATAACGAGGGAAACTGCACTGGCCAGTAAGTTAAAGTAGAACTAAAGGCAACTTTTGATTCGTTTTGCATAGAGTGGAGAGGGATTAGAAAGTTTTTCAGTTTTTATTGCAGTCTGTACTCTTATTAAGGATTTTCCAGTTTACCATTATCATTAAGGCCGGGTTCACACCGCTGCGATGCGGGAACGCCGCGAATCCGCGGCGTTTTCCCGCATCGCATTACTCCCGCCGGCAGTTCACACTGCCCTATGCGGACGGCTGGGAGTGTCAATGTTATGTTAATGACACCCCCAGATCCGTCCGCATATCGCAGTGCGATCTGCCGACTCGCACAGGAATCGGATCGCATGGTGTGAACCCCCATGCGATCCGATTCTGTTGCGGACCAAAATAAGGGTCCCGTGCGAGTTTGCTGCGGGAGTGCTGCGAATTCAGCCATACTATCTGTATGGCTGAACTCGCATCGCTACGGAGATCGGATGTGATTTGCGGTGCGAATCACATCCGGATCTCCCCCCGCAGCAGTGTGAACCCAGCCTTAAAGTGAAAGTAAAGAAAATTTAAAATATTGGCTTTTCCCACAAAAAGTAACAGAGGGCAAATCTTTCAATAGGGACACTAGATCTGGTGACCTGGAGGTCCCCAAAGAATTTCCTAAATTTGCAGGGATTTTCCCACACTTCCTGTTTGGCAATGGGACAGGAAATGGAGGGAAATCTCCGCAATGGAACACAGATGGCGAAAAAAAATATCTGACAGGGGTTATAACCCTGTACCTGCTGTACCCAAAATAAATTATTAAGGGCTCATGCACACTGGACGTTAGAAAGCTATAGAATGAGTTTTGCAGCTTTTTTTAAGCATTTTTTAAATGTATTTTTAGCAAAATTATACTTCCACAAAAGCTTGTGGCTCAAAAACACTGATAAATGCCGAATAGACGCGTTTTTGAGCGCGTATCTGAGTTAGAGCATTTTTACAGCTGAAAAACTTCTCTTAACGATAAAAGCTTAAAAACGGTTTAAAAAAAAAACACTGCGTTTTTGAGCCATAAGCTTTTGTGGGAGTATAGTTTTGCTAAAAATAATAAAAAAAAAAAAAAAAGCAAAAAACTTTATAGCTAAAAAACACTACTGCAAAACTCATTGTACAGCTACAGCTTTCTAACGCTAACATGCTACTGGCCATGTATTAACGTCCAGTGTGCATGAGGCCTTAAACCCACTAGATCTGTTTTTTTTTTCCATCCAGAAAATGCTCCTGCCAAAAAAGGCCAATGTGTTTATGGACACATAGGATAACACACTGGGGAGTCTATTGGCTGCAAAAATAAATTGCCTGAAGCCAAGAACAGCAGCTGTAAAAAGTCCAGTGTGCATGAGGCCTAAAAGTATACAATGTCTCAGTGTTGAAATGTTCTGCCCCAAGCTCAGGAATAAAAATATATTGTAACATTTCACAAAAGGGAGATCATTTAGCATGTTTTCACTATCTTCCTCCGGTGCAGTGTTAGCATGTAAAAAAAAAAAGAAAAAGGGAATTGCAAAAAATAACTCCAACAATAACTCTAGATTTAAGCGATAAATATTACAAAACAAATATTTAATGCATTCGGTAATTAACGCATATTCTTTCGTGAATTTGCTACTTTTGAGATTAATACCGCATGAGTTATTTTAACAAAAAAAATTCATGCTGTATTTATCTCTTAGTGAATTAACCTCTCAGTGTGGAACAGCGCTTTGAAATTGCTGTGAAATGTATAATTCTAGTTCTACTCTGGGTCTGAGTCTAGCAACTGCTGATCCCATAAAGTCTCCTCAAAACCATTCAATGGAACTCTCACTTAGCAATAGAACTGAGTGGAGGGAACAGAAAACACAAAAAAATGGGTTAAATAACCACAAATGCAATTTATACTAACTACATTAGAGTGACATTACATAATGTGTGCAGAAAGTAGGGACACCACAAATCTCCAAGCAATTATATCATATAGAATGTATTTAACTGTAACAAATCTAGTATATCTAATATCCCAGTCTCATATGGCAGGCCGAGTTATTACAAACACAACCGGTCATAAGTTTTATTAGGTTACGAGGTGAATACTGCAGCACTTTTGAAAGACAACCAGAAGTTCTCAATATACTAATTATCAATTAAAGCAGAACTCCAGGCAAACAGCTAAATACATAGTTAAAATACACCAATCAGCCATACCTTTATGACAGCTTACAGGTTAACTGAATAACATTGATTATCTTGTTACAATGGTATCTGACACTTGAGATACATTGGACAGCAAGTAAGCATGTTGTCCCTGAAGAAGATGTGAAGAAAGCAAAAAAAAAAAAAAATGGACATTTCAGCCCATGCTGACCTGTGTCCATAGACAAAAGTGCCTACGATGGGCACTTGAGCATCAGAACTAGATCACGGAGCAATGGAAGGTGGCCTGGTCTGATGAATCACGCGTCCTTTTACATCGTGTGGATGGAAGGGTGCGTGTACCTGGGGAAGAGATGGCACCAGGATGCGATAAGCTGGCAGAGACAGTGTGATGCTTTGGGCAATGTTTTTTGCTGGGAAACTTTGGGTCCTGCCATTCATGTGGATTTTGCTTGACACATACCACCTACCTAAACATTGTTGCGGCCCAAGTACACCCCTTCATGGAAATGGCATTCCCTGATAGCAGTGGCCTCTTTCAGCAGGATAAATGCCCTGCCACACTGCACAAATGGTTCAGGAATAATTAGAGAAACACAGCAATGAATTTGAGGTGTCATGTGGCCTCTAAATTTTCCAGCTCAGTCCAATCTAGTATATATGGGATGTTCTGGAAAAACACATCTGATCCATGGAGGCCTCACCTCACAACTTACAGGACCTAAAAAATGACTACTGACAGCTTGGTGGCAGATACCACAGCATACCTTTAGAACAAGGGTCAGCAACCTTTTTCCACTTAAGGGCCAGATTCAATGCATGTGAACACATTTAGGGCCCCATTCACCTGCTAATAAATGAAGATAATAATCTGGACCCCTTTACATTACACAGTCCCCCCATGATATGCTTTAAAATTGCGCACACTCGTGGAATAGCGACAAACGTCTGTACTTACAAAATTTCCATAGGTGACGTTTTAAAAATGTCTACAGTTTACCAGTTTAGAGTTACAGAGAAGGTCTTGTTCAAGAATTATTGCTCTCACTCTAATGATTGTGGCGATACCTCACTGTGTGGTTTAAACACTGTTTACATTTGTGGTCGCAACTTACGTATGCGTCACTTCTGAGCTTGAGCAAGGAGAGATGGGCCACTTTAATTTTTTTTTTGGATCACTTTTATTGCTGTCAGAAGGAATGTAAACATCCCAATATGAAAATGAATATCCATGCCAGCTCCTATCTAAATTGGCCCTAGTATGTGTGTGCACGCAAGTATGAGATAGGACCCTTAGGTAGTAAGCTCCCTGTGGGCAGGGTCTGATGAGAATGTACTATATGTGAAACACTGTAAATTGTCAGCACTATATAAATGCTTGTGCTAAATAATAAAAGATTCACCTACCTTTCCTAGTCCAAGCCCTGTTGTGCTGGAGATAGCAGGTGACTAATATTTTAAAAAAAATATTCTTTAAGGTCGTTTTTTTTTTTTCTTTTTTTAATACAGTGCTTTTTTTTAACAAATACATAACCACATTAAATTACGTTTTACTATTTTCCTGGAGATCAGCTTTTACAGTTATAAAATTATCTTTCACCTGTATGTCTGATCAGGAGCTAAGAGTGCACACACAGATAGGGTCCCATAGGAAAACCATTAATGATTCATCTAATCTCCATAGTTTAGGTAATTTCTCAAACAATACAGAAAACAAAATGTTTTTATAGAAATCATATATTAGGTTCCCAAATTTTGCATACGTTCATTCACCCATATGTGTTTATTAACAGAGAAGTACATGCCCAGAGACATACCCGCTCACACTTTTTCTTTGAACTCTCTTCTAGATTGAGATATCCTCTCCTGTCTCTTACTGTATTTGGGGGAGTTTGTGTTAATTTGCACACTCTACATTTATACCCATAGTATACATATGACTTTTTGGAGATTCTCCATTCATTAATTTTGGCATGAGAATATCTTAAATGACATCTTACACCTCTCCAAGTCTTGATTTATCGGATACGCTCCTCTGGATAAATTTTGTGCATGGTAGGTGCATTAGACACAGAAGGCAAATATGAATATACACCTATCTACTATTTTGTACATATGTGCATTAGATAATAGTGTCTGTATCCCCATCACGACCTACACTATAGACTAGCTAACACTGTCTATAGATATCCCTTTCCCCTTTTTTGCTACCTATGTTTTTTTCATAAATTATTTGTTGGGTGTATGCTCTCACCTTTTTGGCAAGTTCCCTCTTGCAGCTGAAATACACCCTATGGACTCATTGGGGGTCACCTGTGCACTGTTCCTTTGCCTCTCCCTGTGGTTCCTGGCCGGGCTTTCCATGTTTTCCAATTGCAATCTGGGTAAGCTTTTTTGTGTGGGTTTTTTTTTTTTAGCACTCAACAAATATTATAAGTATACATTTTATTTATTTTTTCATCTTTTCTGTCCTTCAAGTAGCATATACTTAATTTTCCATATTGATGTATTAAGTATCTCTGAATATATGTATGGGCATATTGTAATATATATATATATATATTATATTTCCTAGTACCAATAGGATCTCCTGAGGAAGCTGTAGCCGCAAAACATGTAGTAATCCCTTTGTACCTTGATGCGGAACCCGATATGTAGTACCTTCTTTCCAGACCTACCACAGAGTCCATCATATTCATAGGTACACCCAAAGGTTTTCCTGAGTTCAGGACACACCTTTGGGACTATACCATGTATTTACATTGGAATATTTTTTCCATGTTCATTTTTATAATATGGTTTTAACATGATTATATAAATGTATTTTTATTCAATTGAGTGCTCTGGTTTTCCATTTGGGTCTACTGATGGCTACCAATTTAAAGTCCATATTCACCTTTGGTTATTTTTTTTCTGTAAAAGGAGAAGTACTTCCAAAGCAATTTTGGCTATTCTTCTCTTGGGTATCACAGGAGTGCCGTTTATTCTGCACTCCTGTGACCCGTTTTCAGCTGACATCAGACTAAAGCTCACTGTCAACAGACGTCACAGAGCCAGTCCAGGCTCTGAAAAGATCCCGACCATATGCTCAGGATCCACTCGGATGCCTAGACTGGCAGCTGGATCAGCCTCTCAGCGACCTGCTGAGAGCCTGAGCCAGCCACTCCTGCCTCCTCAATAGCTCAGCGCTGGAGGGGCAGAGCAGTGAGCCAGTGACAGATGTTTTACCAGTGTAAACATCTGTCACCACAGGGACAAACAGCAAACAATTTTCTCCCATTCACAATGCAACCCAACCCAACGCTGTGCTGCGATAAAATGCAGGCATGCTACATTTTATTAAAGCGCACCAGGCCAAATCACACTGCAATGTCAGGGAGTACAGCACTTCACACTGCTGGACATTGCAGTCAATGAAGTGTACGTTTTGTACACTTCAAAAAAAAGCTCCTTCGAAACAAAAAAAAAAAAAAAGGCTGAATCATGCACCCACACTGCCCCCCAGCACAGCCAGTGTGTTGAATACTGTCCCCCATCGGATAGTGTCTGCCCTGTACCACTTGCGCAGTACGGAGGGCAAGGAGACACCGAAGGTCTCCAAAGATGAACGGCGCCTGCGCACTGAGTCCAGGTTCAAGCCCCACCATCCAAGTGGACAGAGTTAGAGCAAAAAATTGCCGCGCGAAGCGAGGCCGTGCCCGAAGCGTGGCGAGCCAAGCAAGCCCGCAAGGGGCCCTGTTACCAAGTGCTACTGTATGTCCACTTGGATGGTGGGGCTTATACATGGACATGAACAAGGCGCCGTCCATCTTTGGAGACTTTCGGAGTGTCCTTGTCCTCTGTACTGTGCAAGCTCTGCGCAGTATGGAGCGGACACTATTCGATGGGGGGACAGTTTTTGGCAGAACACCGCCAACACAGAGCGGGCAGAACAGTAAATCACCCAGGCCACTTTGCAAATTAGGGGGTTGTATGTGTGAATTTGCCCTGACAGTCACAGGCTCCCTGCCCACCTAACCTGTATATAAAAAGTATGTGTGTACTTACCTATTTCTAAACCACTTTGGTCATGTAATCCTGCAGCTCTGGCTCCCCTGTGTAAGTGAACAGCTGCTGCAGGGCAATGAAGTAGTGCCATCAACAGCTGGGTCATGAGAGCATATGGGTGAAGTCATGGCTCCTGGAATTCACAGCCATTGTTGAGCGCTCCCCTTCACAGTTCAGGTCATGTGACAGCACCAGATTGAAAATAGGCAAGTACACAGCTATTTTTAACACAGATTAGAGAGGATAGGTAGGAGGATGGGGATGAAACATTAAGAATAGTTATTGTTAGGCTTTTCTTCCACTTTGCATTCATTGTGGAGGCCAAAAAATATATAGCCAGAGACAACAAAAGAACTGCACCAATTTATTGACCAGATAAAAACATGTAGCGGTAAGATTGAGTTTATTTAAGCACAACATGGTTTTAAACTGTGTTTACATAGCTGTACCTACTACAATGGGAATTCATATACAATGGACAGTTTTATGCAATCCCAACACTACAATACAAGAGCACATAGTGACCATAGCCATCTTCACCAATTTCCTGCTTTATGTCATATCCGGCCTATTTCTTTCTCTGACATATTTCTCCATACATACATTGATGTCAGGCACAACGTAATCACAAAAAGATACCACAGACATGTGATGATTGTCATCCAATCTAATTGATTTAATTCAGATCTATTCTGTCCTATAGGTATCATGAAACTGCAGTGGACTCCTGACGATTCTTGATGAAATAATGATTACCTGTAATAAATATTTTAACCAACCAATACAGATTCCTCCAGGATTTAGCAAGCACTTGGGCTGTCTTAGTATCTCCATTGCCATAATCATGAATGTGAACACAGTGTGCATGTTTATTGCCCTATAGGCCGTTTCATCTAATTACTAGTTGCCTCTGAAATCAAAAACCCTAACCAAAAGAAAGTATGTAGCCAGTGGCTTCAGCACTCCAAACCTGCATACTTGCCTTGGGTTAGTAAAAACACTGTAGCCAATGGATCAACATGACAGCCAGGCAAATAGTATTTTAAAGCCCAAATCTGAAAATGACCAAAAACCATCCCCACACAGTAAGGGCTGGTTTACACTTGCTTCAAAACATGGCTTCGGGCAAGCTTTGTTAAAGCTCTAGGAATGCCAGTCAAAGACCCCGTTACTAAATAAAATAGTTAGCTTACAGTCCTGTTACATCTTGCTTTTGCTTGGTGCTCCGATGAGGCTTTGGTGGAGCTTCCCCATAGACTTCTATGGAAGCTTTGAAGTTCCACTGAAGCTACACGGGGTATCATTTTTGAAGCAAAGCCAAAGCAAAGCAAAAACAGGTGTAAACAGGACTGTAAGCTAACCATTTTATTTAGTGACAGAAGCTTTGACTGGCGTTTAGAGAGCTTTAACAAAGCTTGTCCAAAGCCTTGTTTTGAAGCAAGTGAAAACTAGTCATTAATGTGTGTTGAAGCCGAAGCAAATGTAAATGAGCTCTGAAAATTAAATGCTTGTTAACGCTAGGGGATGATTATTAAAATGTTAATACCTTAAGGGTGTTTAAGGGGGAATCCCGTGGAGCTATCATTTTCTCCCAGTGTGGTAAGCCGTCCCTACCGGGAGAACAAATCGATTACTGCTAGCGGCTAGAATAGCTGCTAGAAGTAACCACATGTAAAATCTGATCAGCCTGCTCATACATGGTTCTCTGCTGAACCGGCTGAGATTTAGGCTGGATTCACATATATGCAAACTGGATGCAGATTTTCCTGAATCCGATTCCCATAACAGGCGAGTGTGACCGGCTCTCAATGGAGTCGGTTCACACAGGTCTAGGGTGACTGCGGCCTGGATTAAAGAAGGGTCCTGTGCGTCTTTGGGACCGGTTCAGGTGTGAATTCAGGCAAAAATTCGGACCTGAATCACACCTGAACTGGTGAACAGGGACGTACTTGACTCCATGCTGTGAACGGTGGCCGCACACATGTGAACCCAGCCTCAAACAGTCTATGGCCAGCATTAGAGAAGAGGCTTCGGATGACCAGTTGTTCAGATAAAGGGAGTGAATGCTGGAGTAAGGCAAGAATTACAGCCTAGTCTTCATCCCATAAAGTTAAAAGCTCAATTACTATTGCATTGCTTGGACGTCCCAGTGCAAAAGGTCATTTTTTTTTTTATTATTTGTAGTTCCCAGAATTGAGATTTAACAATATTCTCTAAGCACATACTCTCCAGAAAACATGAATTGATAAGGAAACAATGACATCCCCTCCACCAGATAACTTCTGTGTGTTAATTCAGTTAAGAAAAAAATATTTTTAAATTTATACATACACAAACATAATGCTCACATTTTTTTCAATAAGTACCTGTACTGAAGTATAACAATAAAGTCCCAGCACATTTCAAACAGTTAAATCTGTGCGTGTATTCATTTGCCTGACACAGTCTACAATGCCTTGGATTGTCCTCAAAAAAAAATAAAAATAAAGTTACTACAGCCTAATATCTGATGCGGGTCATTATTATCCCACTAAACATGTCCATGTATCTAAAAGCATAGCAGAAAAACAGCTATTCTTATGGCTTGCTTATTACTCAATTTCCTCTGTAGTTCTCCATCAAGCATATCAGTCTAGCCCAGGTTTTGACAGAATTTGCCATACATGCCTACTCTGACAGATCTAGACATTCAACAGGAACAGACCGCCGTGTAATAGTTATGAGGACAGCCAAAACAGAGCATCTTTTGTTGTACCGGATTTGTTCCATGGATGCCTCCCTTTAGTAACATGTTAACAGTAAAAAACAAAAAACAAAAAAAAAAAACTACCAAATATTTAAATGATTATACTGTCATCTTCAATATTTACATCAGATACATATGATGACATAAAAAAAAAAAAAGGGTTAGTATACCTCTAGCAACTTTGTGCAAAAATCTATATTATAACCTACAGAATTGAGAGTACACTAATTTTCATCAATCCAACATAAAAATACTAATGAAAGCAGAACGGGGCCTCGTGAAAGCAGAAAGTGTCAAAAAATACATTGCTTATAGCAATCAATCAGAATAGTCCTTCTAATCTGCACTAGAAAAATGAGAGCTGGAGTCTGATTGGTGGCCAATGGCAGAGCAGCTACTACCCTTTCAGACACTTCATACACGAGGCCCAATACTGTTAGCTTTTAAGGGTTTATAACACTTTTCAGTACAAAGGATAACTAATTCTGAAGCTTTCACAATATACGTATATAAGGCATTCAATATATAAACTGCATTCACCTAAAGACGTTACAATGTTTCCAGGCAGCTATCAAAATAATCTGCCAGCAATGTACATCATAAAAATAGAAAGCTGACTTCTTGCTTTACAAAAACGCACAAGACTTTCTATACATACATAACAGTTAGTAGGTCCCGAGATAAAACACTGCATGTCTCCATAGAGGTTCTCCTGCAATTTCGAGAAAGTCAAACTGGCAGGTAGAATCGGGCTCAGCATACCAGTAATCCTTTTTTCCTTTTAATTAGAAGAGCATAGTTTAAATAAGCAATGAGGCTAGATGGGCTACTTTATTAGCACAATAAAACAGTCTGCATGTGCCCCTTGCCTCACTGCATCTTTCACACATATATTAGACCTCCTAACAAGCCGCCCGCCTCATCTTGCAGCATTCCAGTCTCTTCTCCACGCACATCACTTCTTAACACAGAAGATGTCAAACAGAACTGCATATGGCAACGGCAGGAAAAAAAATTAAAAAATCCACCTGCTTCCAGTGAGACAGTCTCTCCCACCACACAGCGGTGGCTTGTGAACCAGCAGAGGTGATGCTGTACAATGTTAAGGAAACACTCTCTTTCTTAGGCCCCATACACACTATACAACTTTTCTCTGATTTCCTTTAGATTTACCAAAAACCATGTAGTGCAAGGGCCTACCTGATTGCATGCAAACTGAAACTTTTAAAGGGATTGTAAGAGTTAATAAAAAAAAAAAAAAAATAACATACATATACTTACCTCCACTGTGCAGTTTGTTTTGCACAGAGTGGCCCAGAACCTCGTCTTCTGGGGTCCCCCAAAGGCTGCTCCCCAAATCAGATAACCCCCTAAGAAGTGCTCTCTCGAGGGGATTACCTAACAGGTGTGCTCCTATGTCCATCATTCGGCATCCACAGCTGCCAAATTTATGACTCGGCAACGTCCCTGGCGTCATTGGATTTGATTGACAGCAGCAAGAGCCAATGGCTGCACTGCTATAAATCTATCCAATCAAGAGCCAAGAACCCCAGGTTGAGAGACAGCACGTCCCCGTCGGGTCAAGTTCCAGGGCTCAGGTAAGTAAAAATAGGGGGGGGGGGGGGGCAGTCACTGCCAGGTGTTTTTTCACCTTAATGCCTACGATGCATTAAGGTGAAAAAACACAAAGGTGCAACCCCTTTAAGGTTGGACCTCATATTATATGGTTTTGGTAAATCTGAAGGAGGAAAAAAAATAAAAAAATCTACAGAAAATTGTATAGTGTGTATCCAGCTTTAGTCACCACTGCCTATTCAAAATGTGAGCAATTTTGATTGGGGAATTCCGTTTTGTTTCTGTGACACGGATTTCCAGTTGCACCACTGGATCAGTATAACACTACAGACCAATTGATCAAAATTTGTATTCAAGAGCCACAGCATTCACCCAAGATTTACACATTTTTCATTCCGACTGAAAAATATAAATAAATATTGTGGGAAAACTGTGCGAATCTTGCATGAAAATAGTGATAACCCCATGTGTAGAAAATTGTAGATAAAGATATAAAACATACATGCAAACAGCTGCAGTGGAGGACACTGCAACCGTGATCAATGCGCTGCGGATGCAATGCACAGGCTCCTGCAGATTCTTCCCCTAGCCCATGGGTGCTCAACCTGTAGCCCTCCAGCTGTTATGGAACTACAACTCCCATCATTCCTCTGACGTTGGGAGTCCAGCTTGTAACGGTCAGCAGCTTGCAATGCATCATGGGGCTTGTAGTCCTGCAACAGCTGGAGGGCCACAGGTTGAGCACCCATGCCCTAGCCCAAGGTCCGTATGTTGCTACGGACATTTTGTTATGAAGCCGGAGTAGGTAATCAATGGACTAAAAGTGCAGCGACATCACTGCACTTGTGCTCCATTAATATCCGTCAGTCCCTCTGCTGGGTTTACTTTAGATTGTACTGTGCTGGGTAAACAGTCTTTACTAATTTCAGCAAGTGTAGGTTTACTTTGCAAAGTGATTGGTAATAAATAAGGTGAACCTATACCCACTCTAAATATCCAATCACATACAAGGGAAGTTAAAGCAGAACTCAATTTCAACATACATACTGCTCATATAGTATATAAGTGGTCATCATGGCTGCTATTTAACTCCTTATTGTGCCAGCATTTTATTACAGATGAAATCTTCACTTTAACCTTTAACTCTGTTTGCTTTTATTCAACTTCAGGTTCTGTGACAGTCAGCGTCGCACGCCCGTATCCTGTCTCTGCCGCCTATCTTTTCAATGCCTCATTCTGGTTCATTACACCGCAATCCATGTATATTATATTACACATACATTGTGTGTGTGTGTATATATTATATTATATACACACACACACACACACACACACACCCCATCAGCAGCAATAACTCAGGTATTTTTTTTTTATCCGCTGGTGATTTTTTTTCCCATAAAAGTCCACTCGAAGAGGAGAAACCAGGAGCACCGCCGGGGGACCCCAGAAAAGGAGGATCAGGGGCCAGTCTGTGCAAAATCCTTGCACAGAGCAGGTGGTCAGATTAGGCTTCCTTGCTAGCCACCCACATTGACTGGCACCTCTATCTTCTGTATCTGATACTGTGATGGGTGTTGTAAGTAGCAAGACACATACTTATGGGTCTCTTACTAAGCCAAAACATATACTTGTCACACGTCCCTTACTGCTGGAGGAGCACAGCGATATGGGACATGAAGTCCCTTGTTCAATGCATTCCTCTCTAGAATGCCACCATTTAAGGAATAAAAGAATGGACTGGTCATGTTACCTTGACTTTTTTTCTGGAGGCTTGTTCAATGTTAGACATATGGACAACTGATTAAGAGAAAAGGGGGGGGGGAAGAGTGTCATTGGCATTATTTAGTATAATACTCACTAGTGCTCCCCTTAAAACGGAAAAAAAAAAAAAAAAAGCACAGGATGTTTGCTATGGTAGTATGATTGGATATTCAAAGTGAACAAGTGTTACCTTATTCATGAACATTCATTCTAATGTTTCACTATGCAAATATGACTGTTTTTCTTGTATGAGTTCTCACATAGTTGAACAGCAACACAGTCATTCATTAAATGCAAATGTTTAATTTTCTCTACAGTTTTCCACTGTAATGGCAATGAACCCAGGTCATTCACTGTTTACCCTACATCTTAAATGGAACAAAATCCATTTTCCTACAACACCTTCTTGTTGATAAGATCTTCTAAATAAGGTACAAAATCTCCTTTGGCCAACATCATTCCTTCATATACATCCTTGTCACCATGGGATTCACAGAAGGCTTTTCAGAAACCATTGAGGATGACTTAAAAAAAAAAAAACACACATACACACTATTCACAATATCAGTTGCATTCTAAAAAAAAAAAAATATTTAAAAATGTTTGATCTACAGATCATTTTTAACACTACTGCATTTTAAAGGTTAAACGGAAGAAGAAAAAAAACTTTCAAAAAAAGTGCAGTCTGTAAACATAGGTGTCCTTTTTCTGTCTAGCAGAGTGTACATATTTTTGCACTGCAGATCTGTACTGTAGAGGCTGGAAGTCTGTAGTAATCTGCTATGCCAACCAACAGTGTGGAAAAGCTCATTAGTCAGTGGCCGGCACAGACTAGAAACAAGCCAGGGACATCAACAGATGACTGGGCAGGATATAGATATAAACGGTCTGTAAAAGTCTGCCTCTGCAAAAAAAAAGTTGCATGAACAGTAAAGCTTACTGTTCTTACTCATAATGCAAGAGAGGACAAGAACTATATTTCTTGCATATACAGTGACACAAAGCAGTCAAAAACTGGGTGCACAGTTGGGCACAGGGGAATGGAAGGAATGGTTTCAAGTCTCCACTAACAAGTCCTTAATGGCAAACTCCTTGGTCCTTGGATACGTCAAGCACTGATGATATGCAACTTCATTTCATCTTTAGACGACATCTTACGCTAGTGGAAGGATAATCTTCCATATAAAATGTACCTATCACAGGTTGGCTCTTATTTTGTACGTTGAAACAAAAAAAGCAGTAAAATGTAGTCTGTAACATGACTGATGTCACAGGATGAGGAAACTGCTACATTGCTACTGTGCAAAGACATAAGAAACAAAGTATGTTAATGTTCATTGAGACAATACTACTCATTCTTTATCTAGAAGTATCAGCTACAAACTATTCTGTTTTCTTAAAGAAGGCCTAGGATTAACAGTGACTGAATAGGGAAAATAAAGAAGACTTTTTTTTCCTACATTCATTACACCGATTCTGGATATTCACCAGTAGGGAATAGCAAAATTGTGAGATAAAGTAGCTGATATCATCTACATAATCAAAATATGGCCATAAACCCACAGGTGTGATTCTTGGGGATTTGTTTTACACGACATGTGAAGGTCAGACAAGAATACTTAATTGTATGAATGCTCCATCTGTCCTTCGATGCGTTCCAGCACCACTTGGCAATCCTGCACAACTGACATTTTCGAAAGGCTGTCTTCAACTGGAAGTGCAGCGGCAGCTTAGCAATCATTTTAGGAAATGTTCTTTGTTACGTTTAAAAGGATTATAGCTTTTTTTTTTTTAAACAGTTTACTAAATTCTACAGTGGATATAAGTGTTTTACATATATAATCCATTAATACAGTCCGTTCCATTTTGCTGCATCGTTCATATGAGTGTTGACATTTGAACAAGGCATAGTGTGGTACAAACAATGAAGCAAATGTAGTTATTGATGTAGTGTATCGGTAACCATGTAGTCTAATTGTAAAATACAGGTCCTTCTGTCAGTCAGACAAACAGTGACAAAACTCCCAGGTCCTGGAGCTGTGTCCTTACCAAGACGTCCCAACCTTTATTGGCCTGAGGGTTCCTGGGTGATGGGTGCATTATACCCGTCACTGTAACATCTGATCCCTCCCCAGCCAGAGCCTTTCTGGCACGCTGCTCAGAAAACTTGCCCACTCCAACCACCAACTTAACCCCAAGTGCCTTGACAGCTTGGCATAAGGCTTCATCACAGATATCCAGAAGTACATCTCTCTGAGCTTTAGGAAGATCCATTGGGGTCAGGTTTTTCCCCGCCTGGTTCATGAATATGAGAGGGCAATGGTTGTGGACATAGCAATGCTGGAAAAAGTGTTCAGGCTGCCCACAAAGAGATTTGAAAAGACCCCAAAAACGAGCACCACTGACTTCACTATGGGGACATTCAAACCCACGAATGGGCCTTTTTGGATGCTCAATTTCAGGCTTATAAACATGGCCCTCAATTTGAAGCCAGTCACGCACATGTTTAACTTCCCCAAAAGGAACCTGAGAAGTAAAAAAAAAAAAGAAAGTTAATTTTTGCTGTCTGCTAGACTTCAAGAATAAAATAAAATTTACTGTTGCAGTGTTTGTAAATATGACATTTCATAACCAAACCATACAATATTTACAAAAACAACAAGGAGCATTGCTAGGTTAACACTGTTGCAAGTGGAGGACAGCATTCCCACACCCAAGGCTAAAACATGCTTAATAGCACACGAATGCATCTGAAAATGCAACGTGTTTTCAGGTGTGGGAAATCACGTCACCATTTCACTAAGCTGCTTTGCGATGGTCTTGTTGCCTATTCCAGCCTTGTGTCGGTCTAAAGTCTTGTCCCTGACATCCTTGGACAGCTCTTCAGTCTTCACCATGGTGGAGAGATTGGAATCTGATTGATCCCCTATCAATCAGCAAGATTTCTGGCTCCCAGGTGTCTTTCATACAGGTAACAAGCTTAGATTAGGAGCACTCCCTTTAAGAGAGTGCTCCTAATCTCAATTCGTTACCTGTATAGAAGACACCTGGGAGCCAGAAATCTTGCCGATTGATAGGGGATCAAATACTTATTTCACTCATTAAATGCAAATACAAACCCGCTTCCCCAGAAGCACTGAAAAAAAAATAATAATAATTTTTATATATTTTTTTTATATATAAAAAGTGATTGCCGCCTCCCTGAAATTAGTTTTTGCAGGGTGGGGTTGTCGGAGATTGTACAATCAATTTGTATAAGAAATGGTTGGAAGATAGTATTTTAATGAGGGGGTGTGGTCCAGAGTCGTGAACACACCCTATCACACCCTCTTCTGTGACGCAAAAAGGAAGTGAAGGCTTCTGGGGGGATGACCCACAGGAAGTGAATTCTGAGAGACAATCTACAGGAAGTGATGGAATCTTAAAATCATTTTAAAAATAAACGGACAAGATTTTAAAACTTGAGGATGAGGCAAGTGAGAGAGGAGCACATTAAGATAGCTGGACTAGAAATGGCATTGGAAAACACTTTGGTTAATTACGTAAAGTGGAATTCTGCCCGAAAAGGTGAATTTATCCTTTAATGTTATCACCAAAATGGGATAGAGGGCAAGACCAGTCAATTCAAACTGAATTTTAAAGGAGGACTGTAGCTGCCTGTAGGTGAATCTCAAATATTCCCCTAACCAAACTAGTGGTAACCCTGTTAAGGTGGGCCACTGGTGTATCCTTGGTGGGAAAAGACCACCGATCTACAAATGCCCCCTCAAAAAGGGAAAAGTTCAGACACATTCCCAGGTGGGGCCCAGGAACCTTCAGGTTGTTTCCAGTCCACATGAGGAAATCTCAGATAGCAGAAGTAAAGAAAAGGTCTTTGCAGCTGTAAGAGCTCTAAAAAGTCCAAAGCCTGAAAAGCAGGCTGATCCTCCCAATGCAAGGTAGAATGCACTGTAGCAATACAGTTTGAAACAAACCCCTTTACATCTGAGGTGACAGCAGTGCTTCAAAAACAAACCGTCTCTTATATATACTGCTGGAACACTGAACCTGAGTCAGAGATGGTGACAGAGAACCAAAGGCCCAGCCTGATCTATGGGTTTCAGTGGGTCAGAGATAGTCACTTAAAGTCTCTGCGGGCAGTCGCAGCAACAACCTATTGTCAAAAAGTCCTGAGTTGACAGGGATTTCCCTGTGGATATATGCTTGCCTGATGGAACTAAGAAAGACTCTGGTGATGATGACGACCTTATAACAGGTGTCCCAGATTCCAGATGCTGGTTCCTTCTGAGGAAGTAAATGCCCCATAACTGCTAAGGGAGTATTGGCTAAAGTTAGCCATGGCAGCAGGGACTGTCCCCTCTGGTTCTTAGTGAAGACAGTTTGCATCCATGAAGTGGTAATGCAACTAAATGGGAAGCAAAGTGCTAACAAACCCAGGGAGCTGAGGGTTTTAGGCAGCCGCAGACTACTGGATTTGTTTGTTGTAGGTGAGCAGTGGAAACATACCAGAGATCCACATGATGCTTCGCAAACAGGAGCAACAGTGGAATGGTGCTTCCTCTAGGCTAAATGGTGTGAAAGTGTAGAGCCCCCATTCAGTAGATGGTGTTACCACTTGGTCCCTCAGTCTTATTTCTTAC